>NW_028262290.1:40755760-41062500 GCF_047370975.1 Nipponia nippon | reverse complement strand
TTGCACTTGGGTCACAACAACCCCATGTAATGCTACAGGCTTGGGGAGGAGTGGCTGGAGAGCTGCCTGGTGGAAAAGGACCTGGGGGTGTTGGTTGACAGCTGGCTGAATATGAGCCAGCAGTGTGCTCAGGTGGCCAAGAAGGCCAATAGCATCCTGGCTTGTATCAGAAATAGTGCGGCCAGCAGGACCAGGGAGGTGATAGTGCCCCTGTACTCAGCACTGGTGAGGCCGCGCCCTGAGTACTGTGTTCAGTTTGGGGCCCCTCACTACAAGAAGGGCATCGAGGTGCTGGAGCGTGTCCAAAGAAGGGCAACGAAGCTGGTGAAGAGTGTAGAGCACAAGTCTTATGAGGAGCGGCTGAGGGAGCTGGGGTTGTTTAGTCTGGAGAAGAGGAGGCTGAGGGGAGACCTTATTGCTCTCTACAACTACCTGAAAGGAGGTTGTAGCGAGGTGGGGGTCGGTCTCTTCTCCCTAGTAAGAAGTGATACGATGAGAGGAAATGGCCTCAAGTTGCACCAGGGGAGGTTTAGGCTGGATATTAGGAAAAATTTCTTCACTGAAAGGGTGGTCAGGCATTGGAACAGGCTGCCCAGGGAAGTGTTTGAGTCCCCATCCCTGGAGGTATTTGAAGGACGGATAGACACGGTGCTCGAGGACATGGTATAGTGATGGACTTGGCAGTGCTAGGTTAACGGTTGGACTTCATGATCTTAAAGGTCTTTGCCAACCTAAATGATTCGATGATTCTAAATTGCCTGTGTTATCAGCAGTGGTGGTTATACTGAAATTGCATTTCTATACTTAAGGCTTTATTTGTGATACGATTTTAACTTAAATCTAATATGCACAGTCATAGGCATTATGAATCCTTTCCAGTATTTGTATAACTATAATGTCTAAACAAACAGATAAGACTTGTTTGTTCCCATCACATCCCATCTGCTGGATCTGTGTCGCACCATCTCAGAAAACCGGGGTCAAGCGCTGAATTTCTGCAGCATTATCCAACCCCAAAGTCTTGAATAAATGGAACTTACAGCCTGACACTTGGGCTGGCAGAAATACAATTATTTTACCATGAGCCACAATTTCCTATGATATTCTCTAACTCATTAAGCCAGCTTGTCATTAATTGTCAGGAATGGCCCAGGGTACTTTGTAGCAGCAACAATGCCAGCCCAGATGCAAAACCAGAGCTCAGTCTCTCTAGTAGTACCACATGTTTCAAAGGTAAAGGCTATGTGGAGAGGATTCTTCACTAGGAAATTGTTTGATAGACCTAAGCATGATGAAATAAAAGTAGAAAAGCCGTGCATGTGGTGGCAGCGTGCTTCGCACGTTAAAAGTTGTTGTGCCTGTGGAGTGCCAGCTGCTGCTGAGCCAGAACACCTCTCTGTCTTCTCATATCGCGGCCTGTGGCTCACACACCACAAGGAAGCCTCATGCTCTTTATGTGACAAGCCAGAAGTGTGAAACAATCTATATTTCTGCCAAAACACTCTGTGTTAAACCTATTTACCAGGCTTAAAAAATCATAAAAACTGTAAGTAATATCTGTTAAGAATTTGAAGCTTTGCTAGAGCTTTCCAACAGCTAAGAGCATCATTATTCATAAATCATTGGAAGTACTTAAAGTGAAAGTCAAAAAGATGAAAGCTCATTATAGAAAATGAACAGCCATTTTCCACTGTTTCTGCAGCAGAACCTTGATATCTATTTACATACTATTTATAATATTAATATCACTGTGGTAAAATAAATCACTCCCCACGCTTTTACATTTTTAATTACATTTTACTGCACTTGTTCTTTTGTTTACAGTTAGCCAATGAAATATTTATTGTATCTTACATATAGGATGGGGCTTCAGTATTTTAATCAGATTTTCCACATAATCTTCCTCCCCACCTTCCTTTACTGTCTTTTTTATGACCCTAAACACCACAGGATGTTGTTTCGTAGAAAACCTCATTATTTTTTAATGCATGGCTATTTATTAATGTATTGTGTATATAACACACTATGCATTTCTTTGCATTGATGAATACATTTACATCCACTTGAGAATAAGAATTCCCTTAAGGGCTGATCTCACGTTTCTCTGGCTATGCTGCCAAAAGACTGTGCTTCTGATGTTTTCCTGCTTTTTTGTGGTTTGCTTTTTTCTTTTTTTTTTTTAAGAGGCACAATGTGGTCCGTTCTGATTTGCTGAGAAGGTCTTTCTACCAGTGAACATAGATCATTATTCATTTTCTGAATGTAGACCTGCATGTGCTGTGACAGAGATTACTGAACAAGGTACTCATATCTCAGCTGTGTTTTAATAAAGATGCTCTGAACTGTTCTTTCTTACTGTGAAAGAAGTAAATTGATCTCACATCACTGTGTTGCTAACATTGGTATTTTGCTGTGGTAAGTAAGCACCTTTTTGGGATAGCAACTAACAAAATATTAAAGTAAAAATTTTGTTTGAATCTCATGCCTTAAGAATATAAAGCCTTAAAGAAATCCCACCAAAACCAACATGAAGTCATCATATGAATTCATCATATGAGAACTGGGTGGAAAACATCAGGTTTTGGGAATACAATGCATTTAGTAATTTTCTGCATTTAAGATAACATGCATTGGGTACAGTTATTGATGAGGTTTTTTGTACCTCAGTGACTTTAATCAGAATTGAGAAAATTAATCTTCAAGGTTTGTTTGCATATTTGGATTTGTTTTTTTTCCTCTTATTTCATTCTTCATTTTTGATAAAACATAAGCCAACTGTAATTTAACTGTATATTATTTACCAAATTTCTGCAGACAGTTTCTACTTCTTTTAATTATCAGAGTAGTTTGCTGTGAATATTTAATAGCTGAAATTCAGCTCTCTTTACAGCTATCTGCAGCAACTTTTCACCCCAAGTGAGTCAAGAGCAAAGAGCCCTGCATCTCGTGGAACCTTTGAACAGTGCCTAGTGAATCATCAAGTCTTCAACAGTCACTGCATACTATGCAGAAATTTGTACTTAGGGCTAGTGGGTAAGAACAGGGGCCAAAAGAAAGATAGTAGTTCTAGAGGATTTTTGTCTCTCTAACTGAAAATGGTCTTTATTTTTTGGGGCATAAATCTACAGTGTAAATGAAGAATAACATTTTCCCATTGCTACATGTGGAACTCCCATAATCACATGTTGGGATAATATAGCACGAAGTCTGTTCTATAATTTTGAGGTAGCTATGAAGGGTGAGGAAAATGGTTCCCTTATTACTGTTTAAAAACCAAACCAATGCACATGTGTACATAGTTTTTTAATCATCTAATTCACTCAGATGACTCCAAACTAGATTTATCCAAGACGTTATTATGTTCTGGATCTCTGTAACTGCTCTGCATGTAGCCTTTATGGTCTATTAGGTAAATAATACACATTTTTAAAATGATGTAAATTCTTATATACAAGAGAAATCCTAATGTTTCCAAAGGAGTGGTTATGCTGAGCAAATAATATGCAAATTTAAAATTATCCTCATTACAAATTTATGCATACTGTATCAGACATTTGTGTTTGTGGGAGAGGTTAACGAAAGGCTGCTCTGTTCCTGCTGCATTCCTATATTTTTCAGATGCTTTTTCAGATTATTTAGCTACTAAAACCATCCTCTTTCCTTCTAGATATATTTATGTATTCCAGCAAAGTTAATATTGTGAATGAAAGAAGTACATAAAAAGTTAGTTTATAACTTAAACACATATTTAATTCAATTTTTCAAACCCTTGCAGTTTAAGAAATGTATAACATCACCTTCTCATTCAAAGGCATAATAATGAGTCCAGTATTTTAATGTGGTTCTCTCATCTGTTTATGCATCCCAGGGAAATTTTGGGTGGGTAGACTTCATTTATATTGGCTCATGCTGGAAAGCCTTGGTAACTGCCATTCTACAAAAGTAGATGGAGTAGAATTTACACTAATATTTTCTGTTCCTTATTCTGTAAAATATCAGGGAATTATTGTCATCAGCTTAAAGAGGCAAAAAAAAAGACCTTTTGCATACATGTGACTGATTCCTCCTCTGCATTCTGCAGGACTGGCTCATTATGGGAAGGCCACTAATGACTTACCTAAACAGGGTTGCAATCCTTCAGCGCGTGTGCCCCATTCCTAACTTCATCATCAAAATATTTTCTCAATTCCTATTCAATATTTTTCTTCCCTACTGCCAGTCCTTTGGCTCTTACTTGAGTAATCTTTTCCTTTGCTCATAATATTACCTCATTGTCATTTAAGGCCTGTTTGCCTCTTGAATTTTCACTTTTATAAGTAAGGCTCATCAAATTCCTCCAGCACCGGCAGCAGCAAACTCTTCTATAGCTTTTTGTCTTTGAAGAGAAACAGGGTTCGTGAAGATGTGGGTTAAGCACAACCAAAACCTTTAATATGAATGTATAGGCTGCAATCAACCAACAGAGGAACGGTGGCATCCCACCAGCCTAAAATGATTTTGTAACTCTGGTTTAGTTTCCCCTTTGTAGGCTCTTCTCTCTTGAAACCTGGACCAGGAGAATTGCTGAGTGCAACACACAGGCATCACAGATCCATGAGGCTGCTCCTTTTTTCCTTTCCATTTTATAAAATAAGAATAATTTTGTTGTTTACAATTTATCAGCATGGTGTTATTTTCCATTTATTATCAGGATGTTTCCTTCTAAGCCAGTATTTACTGTGGCTAATAACTGATTTATTGGAGCTTCTCTGGGCTAGGCATTTTATCAGGATGATTAACTAACAAATGAGAAATTACACACTGGTAACATCTAGCTTGTTAAGGATTTGTAAAGATTATTGTTGAGTAAATAAACATTAACAGCAACCATGTCAATGTCTCCAAAATAATATTTGGGGAAAGTTTATCTGAGATACAAATGCAATGTGACATAAACTATGTTTTTAGGAAGAACAGTATTGCTTAGAATATGACATGAAAATTATTTTTGTGATTCAAGGCACTAAGCAGCAACAGACAGAAGCACAGAACTGAGAAAGATGGGCATGTATTAGAGTTTTCAAAATGAAGAACCTGGAACCAACATTCCTCTTCCTCTCAACAGCACGGATATTTCAGGAAATATAACTTGTGCATGTGTTTCTCTATTTAAATTTCTAATTTTTACAGATTATCTTTTAATTATATGCTTAGTCTGATTTCACAATTATTCTGCACGAACATTTCCTATTGAGTTCAATCAGAGTGTAGATGATGGGTCAATAACAAGATAGGGATTATTAGTCACTATTACACATACACGCAGACACATTTGCCCATGCAAATAATTGGATATATCCAAATAACTAGTGAGGTTGAAAATTATTGCCATTTGTTTAGTCTGAATGTCATGGCATTAGTATGCATCATTCCAAACAATATGTGAATTGTGCCAAACGAATAACAAAACCTTGCTCCAAGACAGATTGAAAGGCACGAGCAGGTAACTATACAGTACACTACAGAACAAAACAGCATGTTGTCTTCACCGTGGCAATGCCTCAAGAATGAGTAGGTTCTCAGAAATTTTTCAAGGAGGAGAGAAAGAGAGCTTTCCATACCTTAACTGAAAACCTGGTGCCTATTTTCATGCCAGTAATAATAATAAAGAAAAGTATCATGATTGTGGATACAAGTTGGACAGAATGAAAACATTTCCTCCATGATGCTAGATCATCCCTCCTCCAAGGCAATCTCACAAAATTATAACAAACCACGATTACAGCATGGTCTTTAAACTGGTAGATGGTTCTGACATAGCTAAGTAGATATAGCAAAAATGTTGACACTTCATTGGTTGCATGGTATCTAAATTTCTGCCTCTCGATGTGTCTAGAGCACAGTAAAACTCAACTTGAGCCTAGATATTGAATCCCTGTTTAATTGCCATAAAAATTGACAATATAAGCAAAGCTGACTTTAGACAGATATAGTAAGTGCAATTAATTACCTGAGGCCCTATAATCCAGAAGCCCCCACTGGATTTGACCAGATTTCCATCTTGGCAACCCACTAATGTCACACGCAAGCTCTTGAACCCAGGCTATCTTCATAGGTAGGAGAGTTGGTATAGGTAGGGCACAATTAGTTTCACCTATATAAAACATTGAGTTGCTGAAATAAACTACTCTGTAGAGGAGCCTATTTTTCTCCATTGTTGATAAAAGGAGTCTAGAAGACTAAAATGTCTGAAGGTATCTACACTGTCCATGTCTATGGTTATGTCTATACACTGTCCGTGTCTATGGTTATGTCTATGTTTGGTCAGCTAAATCCAGTCCTGAGTATCTTTTCTCATGCTCCTGCTGACTTGTTGAGACATTATTATTTCATCTAATTCACCCAGTTTTATACAACTTTTCCTTTCAAAGAGCTGCTTGCTCTGATTTACCAGTGACAAAACAGGCACAGCTGGGGCAGGAGGAGTTGCCATGTGATCCTTGAAGACTAGAACCTCCTACAGCTTCTTCCTGATTCCTGTCATAGTTTCTTTCTATTCATCTAATATTGTTGACATGCCAATACTAGCCCAAATTCTGTACAAACTTGCCTTATTTGCTGGTCCCGTCTTGCTTATGGAGCCTGATCTGGTGGGCATACTCAAAGCTGTTTTTCCTAGGGATGAAATAAAAGGTTTGCTTGAGAAAATGAAGCTCTGGATTCTGGTTTCTGCTTCCGTTAATTTTTGTCTCTTTGTTATTAATTACTCCTAAGTACAGAAAGTTGGATGCAGAGGTGGAAAAAACTGGGCTATAATGTCACTTTTCACCCTCAGTTGGCTCAGTGATGATTATTCTACACAAAACAAAAGTTTCAGTAGGACATATGGAGAAACCCCACCTTTGATTACTTTTACTAGTATTTAATGCTTTAACAGCCTCTGGTTACAACCTTTCTGTGGGACAAATGGGCTCAAATCTCCTGAGACAGAGGAGGAAACTGAATGTAGATCTCTTACATCCTGTATGAGAATTCTAAGCATGGGCTGGTAGGTAATCTATCTCAGCTACTCTGCTTCCATACCTGGAAGGGCTGATGTAGGCACTAGGTTTTAGAAAAAAAAAATTAGGCAGGAGCATTGATGTGCATGAGTTGCCGAGGACTTCCTATTGCTGGCATACTCCTTTTTTTAGATATATGGGGATCCGGCACACGTGTTCTAGGACTTCAGATTCTGCTATGGACCAAAGTGACAAAAATTTAGGGAACTGGACATGCAATATCTACATTTCTGTAGCTTTGAAATCTCAGAAACATTCTTTTCTGTCCTTTTAAGATTGAAAATTGGTCATAGTGGGTCATGCACTCATAGCCTCCAGACTTACCACAAGTTCTGTGAACCTGGGAATGAAAATGCCATTCACAAGCTTCAGTTATTCAAAAGCTGCATAATCCCTTCCTCCCTACCTTCCTGCTTTCCTACCTTCTACCCACCTGCCTTTCTTCCTTGCTTCCTTTATTACTTTTAATTTTATTTCCAGTGGGGAAACAGGATATTTCAGGGAAAAAAAAAAAAAAAACAAACAAACGATCAAAAAACAGATTTTATTTACAATGTCCTCAAGGAACCAGTATGTTAGAGTAAATGTCTCATTATCGTAACTCAGGAGCTTTCCCAACAGATATGGTGCATTTGAACAACAGGAGTATCACTCGTATTGAGGAAATACAGCTTTTTTGACTATTGACCTTCATTGACAGCATTTTTGTGGTATTATCACAAAACTGTAGCAAAGTTACCATGTCCTTTTTCTCAACTCAAGTTGCATGTGGTTCCACCTGTTAGTGCGGATCATAGTCCCACTGCAGTCGAGGCAAGAATTCTGATCCCATGAAGTGCAGTTACACGAATTCCCCCCAAAAAAGGAAGTATTTGATTTAAACAAACAAACAAACAAACAAAAAACCAACTTAATTCTCTTTTAAAATGGTTTTAGAGTGGAATAAAATAAACTAAACATTCCATGTAAAAGAGACCATTCCGTATGTCTAATACATACTGTATTTGCAAAAAAACAAGAACACACTTATGTCTAATACATCATCTGTACCATCAAAGGTACATGAAAGGAAGACAGAGCAGCTGCCTGTTCTACGAACTTTCATTTATTTGTGTTTAGAGTATCCATATAAGAAATATTTTGGATGTATGACAGGTTTTGTCTTAGGAAGAGTAGTACTTACTAGATTTTAGTGATATTTATTTTTTGAGTGATTATAATTTTTGCAATAGTGAAAGTGTATTTAAGGAAAAGAACAAACTTCCTTTCTGTTATTTTAAATGATAATAGATTCCGTAGGATTTTAATCTCAAACTTTTCATGCTTTCTTTCAGTCTCACACTGGAACCACTTAGAACCTGATCCAAAGCTCTTCTAAAGTCTTTTTTTCTAAAACGTTCACTGCAAAGAGAATTTTTTTTTTGCACACATAATTTTCTTTAAAAATCCAGAGCAATTAAAATGCATTTTATTGTATAGAGGTGAGCAGAAAAATGGGGATCAGAAGAAAAAAAGTACAATAATTTTAACTGACCAATAGTACACTTTGATAGCTGTAGTCTTCTGACTGGTAATTAGAAAAGATTATGGACTGTCCTTCAAGTGTCTTGACCTGATTTGCAGGTGGATAATTAGGGACAAATTTGTTTCTGAATATCAGTTCTCATCTCCAAAGTTCAAATTGCAGCCCTCAATTTTGAAATATGAAGTAATTTTAAAAATCAGGTTTTGCATATATGAAATGTGAGATGTCTAAATTCCTTCCACAGACCAAGAGAAAAATAGTTAGCCCACTTCAGCTAGTGAAAGGATCATAATTTCTCACTCAAAATGGGTGGATTTTATGTTAGCTGCTCAAGCCATGCCAAAATACTGGGTTATACCAAATGCAAGCAAAATACTAACCATTACTAAATAAGCAGTGAATGTGTATGACACGCTGTAAGGCATGATACGAAGACACTTTGAAGTGCTCTGTGTACAAAACAGAAAAGAGAGAAGGTTTCAGTTTTCAGGCAGAGTGTAGGGTAGGCACATGCCCACGTACTCATGATTCACTATTTTGGGTGGCATTATACACCTAAAAAGGTACCATGTGACACGTCATCTGACTGAAAAGTAATACCTCTTATAGCATACCATCCCTATTTCACTGAACCTGCAACGATGTTACAAAAAGACCAACTAGTTCAAGAGCAGTTTGTAAATATTTTCACTTCAGCTAAACACTCAAATCCTAAATTGGTGTTATATCCACCGGTTCTGAGACACTGTTGCCTGTGGTTAGAAGTGTTTAGGCTCTGGTATGATAACTTTCAAGCATGCCTTAGAGAGTCTTCGCCAGTCCCCAAACACACTGAGGTCTAACAAACACACTAACAGTATTTGACACGCACTGTACAGTTACTTTTTCTGTCTCTAATGATGTGTAAGGACCTACAAATATATTGCTGTCTGAGCCCAGTGCATGGAAAACTGTGATCTACTGCATTTTGGCTTTATTGCATTGCTCCATGTGTTATTTCATGTCCCGAAACAGGGAATCTATCCCTACTCAAAGTTTAAAGCAAGAAATGCAAAGTGCTTTGTTATCAATGATATATGCTAAAATAACAGGTGGGGAGATGTGAGGAAATTTTATCCTCGTTATCTTTATGATGTAAATTATTCTCTGACAAAACCTCTTCATTTGATGCAAAATTAAAAATGCATAACCTGTGAAACCTGTAAAGATTTTACAGGAGGAAAAAAAGCCACAAAACACTGAAGAGTGTTTTATGTTACGTACACTCAGGCTTGTTTGTGCAGTTTTAGACAAACACTAAAAAAAAAAAAATCCTTTATAAAAATTCTTTGACCCTGTTTTTTGCCATCTGAGTGGTCATGGTTGATTGGAAAATCAATGAAGTGCTGTGAGAATTGCACCTCACTGTTGCAGAAAAGCCACACAAAAATCCAACTTTTCACATGAGATGAAGATTGCCTTTGGTTCATTTACTCTCTTAAGACACATTAAAATCAAATCTATCACCCCATTTGGCCATCTGTCAATTCTCACTACACAGTAAATGAGTAGACTTTGTTCCTTGATCACCAGAATTGGGGGATGTTTTGTTGTTGTAATAAATGGTTGTAGGCCTCAGAGACAGAAATAAATCAATTCAATTTATAAAGTTGGGGTGAAAATGTTAGATGCAGTTTTCTAAACTACAGAGAATTATGTATGGATGACTTGCAATAAATAAAGCACAGCCTTAGCAGCTTACAAAAATAAATAATGAAGACGAATGAAATTAATGTGTAGTCCTTTATTTTGGAACCTTTTAAAACATAGAATAAATACAAGAGTAAGTTGCACATCAAAGGTGCGACTATCTATACATTTCATTTTAAATGGTCAGACAATGAATAAGAGAGTTTATTTCCTTCTTCTCTTAATCAAAACTTAAGTTTCCAAGAACAAAATGCACTAACAACCTAAAAGCACATTTCCTACTGCTTGCTCAATAAATGTTCTGCTATTTATCTCCAGAAGAATTATTTTCTAGAACAGAGTAGGAATTTCACTAGAAATTTAACTTTTGAGGAGTAGCATATGTTGAACTGAAGAGGAGTGTTTGTGGAAATGAGCAGTTGTGTTGGGCTGGTGCTCCAAGAGTCCAGGTGCCTCATTCATTAAAAGCCTGGTCTTGAGCTCCAATCAGCATAGCATCTTTTGCCATGCCATCACTTGCATGCTATTCTTTGTTGGTTGGCAGCAGACTTGTAAAACTGAACTATCTTGTAGGTAATTAGCTCCAAAATGAAATGTATGAAAATACAGAGACTAAACATCTGGCAACAGCCATTAACGATGCCATCAATTCCATATCCCAGCAGACTACATTAGTACAACAAAGTTATTTTCAGGAGAATAAACCATCAGTTCCCAAATTGTGGTCTGTAGCCACAAATGGTCTTCAGTGGGTTGCAGAACAATGCCACCTTTGTATAGTTTTGAATTAAAAGTATGATGGCAAGCATCCATAGTTCGAAGAATTTAAGAATCACTGAAATAAACCATCAAAGTCACAGGTTCAAAACTGACTGCTGCAACAGCAGATGCAGATTTTTTTCTTTAATCAGCGAATTTGCAGAAAGAAATTAAAAGTACGAATATTTAGTAATATATGTGAATGAGTGCTTACATGTAATTACTTCTTTCTTTTTCTTTCTTTTTTTAACGTAAATGGAGGTTTATTAATTGTATTGGATGGAGCACTCAGTTTTGCAAATATGTTTCTGGGCGAACTAGTTTCAACAGTACAGATTTTTGAATGTTGCTAACTATACAGATACTGCTGAATCCAATGGCTTCTTATGCTAGAAACTAATGATCTTACATTGCGTATACTTCACTTATAAAATGATACAGGTGCAAGTACTGACTCAAGATACTTTCTGCAGAAGTCACAGTGATTGAAGTGTAATATGGAAGTATATTAGTTCCAGCTTTTGAACTAATTAACATGCTTTCTCCAATCTAAGTGAGATAGCCAGAGTTCAGCAGAGGCAGTATTTAACTCTTCTTGGAAAGATGTTACACGTGATACCAAGTTCCAGGTGGTCAGATTGTGATTAGCCTGCCACCCATGTGCAAGCTTGCAAGTTAAAAGCAAGCTATGACTTAAGTGTGAATCTATACTACCCAGTTAATCCAAATTGAATAGGATTTTCAGTCCAGACCCATTTTACATACACAGAGGAACTGCTATAGGTGTTCAGAGTTGTTTTAAGCATGCTTTTATTCTCACGTGGTTGAACCACATTCTAATCCTGACTGTGATGATCCTCACAGTAAAAAAACACTCATGGACAGGTAGTCTCCCAAAGGTTTTTCTGTGTTTCTCATGGTAGGGCAACAGCTTTGCAGCAGTGAATTTGTCGATTAGAAATTCTTGAGCATCTCTGTGTAAGGAGCTGAGAACCATGTCCCCAGACATACATGAGTAAATGCAAAAAGGAGTGCACAGCAATGCAGATTGAACTCCTTTGGAGACAATGTTCCTCAGAAAAGGTGCTGATTACTTGGGCTAGCCAGGCAGTCTATAACTAGCTTTCAGTGTGAGATTTAAAAATGAAAGGCAGAACTAGCCCTCGGTGAAAACCATTTTGAACATCTTTATACCACCCTACTATTCAGTATGTCCGCATGTGATAGAAAAGAGTCCTTGTAACGAAGAAGCAGAAATGTGACATCAAAGCTAAAAAGCAATAGCACAGAGCTTGTTTGGGAATGATGAACCTTGCACTGTTTGCCAGCCTGCCATCATATTACTTAAACTGTTTCTTTTATTCTTTGGAGATATAATATTTTCCTTTTAAAAAAAAGTTTGACCAACATTCTTCAAGAAATAGCTTTTGTTCAGAGTGCTCACAGCGTTTTATTGACAGGAGTTCTGTCAAAAGCAAGACCGATGAAAAAAATAATAAAGCGCTGACTTTATTTTATAAAACTAACAGCTATTTTTCTTCTCGCACTTGGGCTCAGATTTTTAACACGATCAGTCTTCCCATTAGTCTAGCACAGAGGTGGCTATTTTTTCTATTGCTGCTCTGTCAGCTAGAATAGGGCAGGGCAGAAGCTGTGACCTTATCACTGAACCTGCTTTTGCTGTCTATCCAAACTTGGTAAAGCTTTCATTCTTTGGAGATTTTTATCTTTATTTTTTGGTGCAACAAGGACAGCTGGGAGTGATAAAAAGGCATTACTCTACAGCAGACTCCCCTCCATTTACTTATAGACCCGTTTTTTTCATTGCAATGAAGCCCCATTACAACACCAGAACAGTTGCGAATGAGAGTCCCCGTTTGCCCCCAGCATTTCCCTTGAGTCTTTGTTTTGTTGCTGATTTCTTTTTCTATTGGTTCTACTTTCTGCATAGAGTCTGAAAATCATTGTTTCACAAGCCGAGACAATCTGTATTGTGGCACAACTTACTTGGCTCCCTGGGAGAAAGCAATGAGTTGCTCATGAGAACTTATTTTTAATGGTGTTAATGTCACAAAAGAACCAGGCATTACATTTATCACTGCCATCCCCTGATGGTACTCCAGGAAAACAAGGAAAGAAGCAGAAAATTAAAGTAGTCTAAGTAACCCAGAAAGACATAGAGGGATCCTTTCTACTGAAAACTGTTGTCTAGCTGAAAATGACAGGATGTCTTTCAGGGAAGCATTAAAAAACTTAGATTGAAAGCTTAGCAAAGCAGCTAGCATTATGTGCGATAAGGAACTCAAGTGAGAAGCTAAAACATCCAGTTTCGTATTTCATGGTGGGCAACTCCACTTGCTTCAGTACTTGTATTAACTTATGCCTGTGGTTGTAACCACACACATGTGAAGGAGTACATTCCACTGTGAAGAGCTAGCAAGAATACAAGTTAAATTAATTAAAAACGTCAAAATGACTAAATAACTACATGGCTTGCAATAGCTGTCCTGGGTATATGTGCATTAAGTAACACTTTTGTTTAAGCATCAGGCAACTTGTGTACACGAGCATGTAGACTTTTAAAATGGGTCTTCATGGGCAAACAACTGATTGTCTTGGAAGAAGACAAACATTCAGAGCAAAGCAAGATGGTGAAGTGGAAGCAGAACAGCAAAGCTTTGATGGTTAGTGCGAAAACCATCTAACCTGAACACATACAGTCACTTGTACATGCTCACATGCCCTGACTTATTCACAGAGGTTTTACCATTCACTCTCATTCATCCAGAAAGACTACTGGAGGCCACACAGATATTATATAAATTCTTAGATCTATATAAACCGACTTACACAATCTTTTTGCCCATTGATCTCAATATAGGGAATTAACCTACTACTATTTTAAATGTTTCTTCTATCCCATGAGAATGCCAATTGCAGGAGACAGTAAAGGAGGCGTGCTGTAGTTTTTCCTTTTGTCGGAGTACATGGTAACTTCTTTTCTTTGTATACACTATAACACACACAGGCACATTGCAATGCTCATAAAAGCAGGAACCAAGATAAAGATAACAGTACCTCTGTTACAATTCAACTTGCCTAGATTTCCTTAGCAACTTCTGCAACGTATGGATTTTTTGCTTTCTTTTTACATATTGGAGAGGGAAAGCGATGTTACGGTGCCATTTTTATCATCATCAGCATATTCCACACAAAATGGGTGAATCCCAGCTGAATACTAGCACATCATTAGATTTACTTTTCTATGTGTCGTGGACATGCTATTTCAGACTTATGTTTCCGTGCCACTTCCTCAGTCGGTGTCAAAATCTCCACAAATTAGCTATTCTATGCACACAATACAGTTAGAAAATTATCAATGTTATATATTGGGTTCAGTAACACATTGGTAGATTTCTCCACTGAAACCTGTTTGAAAAAGAAATGCTTTAACTTGGGCAGAAAATTTCCTTGAGGTGAACGGCTAAGGCTAGTGACCAAATTATTAACAGGATAAGAGACAGCTTTAGAGGGATTATTTGTAGCAATTGTGTCACAGAACAATATCGAGTAGAGTTGGTACATTGGTGTGCAATTTCTCATAATACTGTGATAACAGTGATGTTGGCAAGGTACCTCTTCAGTAAACCACAGATGGGCTTCATCCAAAACCCAAGCATTAAAATCAGCACTAAATGCTGAGTTGTTCTTCCCGGTGGAATCTGGCAGCCAGTAACTATTTTAGTTTGAACCAATTTCTTCATAAAGAAATCTAAAAATAATATGAAACAACAACATTAAGTATTAGCTATGATTATGGTAATATAATTAGCTAAGATTGCTTTGTGTTGAAGTCACCAAGACAGGACTGACATCATGAAAAAAGGAAGTGTCTGTTATAAATTCTCATTTTAAAATCAGAGTCATATGATGGAGATGGGAAGTAAAAAAGGAACTGTGGTAACTACTGAAAGCAGTTTGGTGTTCCAATATGTCATTACATATAATTCTATATGTATAATTCTGCGGTTCTATAATAAAGTTTGGAGCACTATGAGAGACTAGTACAGAAAAAGTTGTCATACAATTGCTATTTTCCATTTGACACAACTACTTGGTTACATATTGAGCATGTAATGCAAGAATAACTTTCCAAAAGAAATACTTTTTCCTCATCTAGCCAAAAGTTTGGGTTAGCTGCTGGGATTACCAGGTGGTTGGAGCAATAAACAAAAAAGAGAGAAATGTTCACAGTACTAATTTCTGGGTTTACAAAGTCATTTTATATTTTTATGCCTTAGTTTTCTTCCACGTGTAGTGGAGTAATATAGTCGCATCTGCCATTTTCCAAGCATATTAAACCAATTCTTATATTTTTGAGCACTGTTGCCCAGTCTTTCACAGACTAAAATCCTCTGGAAATTTCCTTTTGAGCAGTAAATACAAAATAAGCTCTACTTACTGGCTGAATGTCTAGGTAGCGTGGTGACTTGACACCTCACAGCTATTAGTAGTCACACAGCAAGAGGACAACAGAGGTTTTGAGAAAGTGTCATTCAGCTCTAGGTGTTGGAAGTCTGTGCTGAGCATCAGAACCAAAAACCAAGCATGGAACAACTCAACACAATTAGAAATCATGTCACAGCCATGATGTGAACATAGCATAGACTGTGTCTAATTTTCTACACGACAACTTTTAACTGAATATGTAAGCAGCTGTAGCTTGTCTGATTCTTAATGTAACTTGAGAACAGATAATGTTGTGAGTACTTGTCTAGAGAATAATATTATTTTTCAGTCTTACCAGAACTGAACTAATACATTTATCTATATACAAGAAATTTTGCCTTTTTACTGAAAATTAAAAAAGGACAAAATTCAGCTCTTTGAGCTTCCAATTTTTTAATTGTATTATTTTTTCCATTTTTTAGTCACTAAAAGCTAGTGAGGAAAAAGCATCTTCTAACCACTGCAACATAAATTTTAATTAACAATAGGATTGATAGCTAACATGGGCCTGTTATAGTACTGTGGGAAAGACAAACCTTGAACTTCTGAAGGAAACTTTCTTTAATATTTTCATCCTCTTTATTGTAACTTTTGTTGGGTTATGGGTGTGTCTTCCTGACTTCTCTTACTTTTATTATTGCATCTGGCATTCAATCCTTTTGTAGGACTACAAGAAAAATCTCTGCCTGGAATTTCCTAGATGGCTTAATTACAGGCACATGTAAATGGCAGGGGAGACGTGAACTCAATCTGAGGTGGTGTGCAGCCCTATCTGAAAAAAGTTATATGCAGTCAAAATCGCAACACTCATATGAACACCAGTACTGTTCTTCTGAGCTGGTTACCACAATGTTACTGTGTGTGTAGGAACTGTATGTGTCTATAGGCATACTTATAAACTGCTACTGGAGTGGACATGTTGGCATGGGTTTATTCATCAAAGTTAAAATAAACACAGGACTCTGGCATCAAGTTTTTTGTCTTCGTATGTTATTGTTTCAAGTCTATTGACAACCTTTAAAAATGAAAATGTGCTGAAAAATCATTTGCAGCGCTGTCAGCTTAAAAAAAAATGTCTGTTTGGGAATGTGGAAACATTTACATTTTCACCTGATGCAGTGTTAATGCAGATGCTAGGATGCCACACAGAAGCTGCATGCCAAGCACCACCTTCACCTCTGTGGCTCTATGAGGTGGGCTGTACCTCCAATAAGGGCACTGTCAGTCAAAGCTGAGGAAAGACAGCAATAACCCTTGAAGGACAGAGTCTTCCCTGAGGACACAGGTGGATGAGATACAAGTCACAACTTCCTTGTAAGAAAACACTTCCATTTTGTTTCACTTCGGGCAAAATAGATCTTTTCCCACAGTAAATATTTATGTTGTGGAAACTGCATTTTTCGTAGAACATTGTGACGCAGAATTTCCAACCAACTTCGTCAGGATGAAAGTTTTCACCTGGTGACCCAGTATATGTAAGGAGAAGGGCCTGTGTGAGTGTAAGCCAAGCTGCAAATGGGGGTCCCAGCAAAGCAGTGCTTGTGTGTCAGCTAGCCACTGGCTATGGTGCACTGCACTGCCGTGCAGTTGCGGTACTTTCCATTTTAAAAGCCAAATGTGAGACAATCTTCATTTCCAAGGTGAGATAAGATGATGAGAAAAGGAAGAGCCAGCTGTTCTCAGCAGCTGTATGGGACTGGAAAAAAAACCCAACACAACAGTAACAGCAGAAGATGAGAGTAGGGTCCCTGCTGGTGACACCACGGGGTCATTACAGCTTTTCAGGCAGGCAGTGCTAAGGGAGTGGCAGCCCTCTTCCCTCTCACACATTAGTGAGGCTGAAGTAGCAGCTTTCATTCCTCCCTTCTGTGACTTGGCAAGCTGGCATTACAGCTGATGAAAAATGAATCAGGTCCTGGGGATGTGATGGGAATTGACTGTGCTGCACACTTGTTAGTGTTTGTGCTTTGCTGCTTGGATACTTTTATTGATGAAGTGAAGTACTGCATACTATTAAATTATCATTTCATGCTACTTATGATAATAGGCAGAAGAGCACGGCAGATTATTACTTTCATTTATAACTGATTAATGTGTATTGTTGATAGCATGAGTTCCTTTCTTAAGGAGGGTGGAGAGGTGTGAGATTTCAATTTGAAAGATTTTGTTATGTTCCTTTATAGATTTAGAGTCTGCAAAAAGGGAGGACAGCAGAGAAGAAAGGACCAAGTGAAAGGATAGGGATAGCTGTGTTAGACAAGCTGAGATAATGTTGTAATAATAACTGTTTTATGTCTCTGTGCATATGGTGCTGAGCAGAATGCATTGAATCCCCTTAACAGTTAGGTCTTTATGTGTGCAGTCCCCCTATAGTTAATAATCTATTGTACCTGCTCTTCAAGACACCTGGCTATTGAGTGCATTACTAAATAGCACAATGTGTAGCCATTTAATGAGGCTGAGTAATTCTATTATCTCTTCATACTATTTATTCACCACCTGCATATTTTCCACTTCTGCTACAGATAAGGTTAATAAAATTAATTCTGCCATCAGAAGTTGATAATCCTGTCATCTGTGCATGTATGACATGCATGTGATGGAGGTTCATAGGTCCCCATCCTGTGGTTTATATATGTCATACTATACTTGAAACAGTCAGAACACAGCAAAAGAATGACTATAGAAATACTATACAGAATACGGAATAGCCACAAAATTACATCTTACCTCCCATAATATTGATTTGCACAAAGAGCGAAAGGAGTTTATCTCCTTTTGACTAAACTAAACTAGTTTGCAAAACTAAAACTTAGGGCCTGTTTTACATTAGGTGAAGACTGTTGTGTCACAGTAGAAAAGAAAGTGAAAAGACCCAAAGACAGACCAAGTGATTTGCGTAGGTGCTGTAGCAGTACCACAAATCCACGCTGAATGAACCTAGTAAGTATTGAAACTTAAATTAGACCAAATAAAGCATATAAATCCTTTTTAACTGCCTTTCACACTTTTTGAACCCTCCCAATGCCATCGTCCCCCAGTAGCCCATGAAACTCAAAGTTCACAACTGAACTATTTTGTGTAAATTGTGTTGAAATAACTATGGCAGCTGCATTTAAGAGATGTCATATGAAGGGCATAAACACACACATATCACTACACAAAACCTGCAACAAACAGTGCTATCCTAATAGACACACCGAACACAGATGATGGAAAAGGAAGGTTGAAGGTCTTTTGAGAATGAAAATGAGAATGACAACCTGATTTTCTCTCTAGATTTGGCATGGAGATCTCTATCTAACAAAGTGTCACTCAAGGCAACTGAATCTGGTAAACCAGGGCAAGAAAAAAATTTAAGATAAAATACTAAGTTATTGCTGGTATTTTTATGGTGTTTCACTGAACTGGTCTTTTTACCATCAGATTTCCACAGTGGGCACAAAGCATTGATTCTGTATACTGTGAATTAATAGAAAAACAGTAAATGACAGGTAATTCGTGAAAGTGGCAGAGAAAAATTGTGTGTAAAAACCTGTTGTTGGATCTCTTGAAATTCAGACTTCTGCTGCTAATTTGCCTTGCTAGCTATAGCTTTAATATGATTTAAGTTGCTCATCACACAAATATGGTACAGTCCCTTATCTCCTTCCCCATGTGGATTGGGTTTGGGTGCCAACAAAATGCTGTATGTTTTAAGATTTACTTAGGCTTTTGCTGAGTACTAGTCAACGCTGGTATCCCTTGACCTCTGCCATGTATTTACGAGCATAGTCTGTCTTCCTGAAGTCTGTTATAAGATGGGGGTTCCAGCTGCTTCAGGCCCACAGGGCAGTGCTAAGAGCCTAGAGCCTAAAACCACACACAACCCCCCACCCTCACCCCACCACACACAAACAAAACCCCACAAGCCTAAAAACATCACTCATGACATCAGGGTTATTGGCAATTCCATATGGTTACACTCTGTTTCTCAAGGATGGCTAAAACTCAGGGAAACAGAAGCTTTATTAAAAAGTATCCTTCTGTTTTAGCTAACTGAAAAATTACATTGATCCAGAAAAAAAGAAACCTGCAAAGCCAACCACCTGAATCCCTCCTCCTCCAAATCTCAGCGTCTTGTTCTTGATTTTGCAGTCTGCTTTGTGTTTGGCTAGTCCTTCAAATTAGAGAGCCAATGAACTAAAAAAGCATCTTTCTCTCTCTCTCTCTCTCTCTCTCTGTCCTCTCGCTGTCTGACCCTGAGTGCAACATTCTCCTTTCCAGTGTGTGAGAAGCCGAGAGTTGGATTTCCTCATTACTAAATGGGCATGTCTCCTATGAGGAAAGGCTGAAAGAGCTGGGGTTGTTCAGCCTGGAGAAGGCTGTGGGGAGACCTTATTGTGGCCTTTGAATACTTAAAGGGGGCCTATGAGAAAGATGGGGATAGTCTTTTTAGCAAGGCCTGCTGCAACAAGACAAGGGGTAATGGTTTTAAACTAAAAGAGAGTAGATTTAGACTAGATATAAGGAAAATATTTTTCATGATGAGAGTGGTGAAACACTGGAACGGGTTGCCCAGAAAGGTGGGAGATGCCCCATCCTTGGAAATGTTCAAGGCCAGGCTAGATGGGGCTCTGAGCAAGCTGATCTAGTTGTAGATGTCCCTGCCAATTGCAGGGGGGTTGGACTAGATGACTTTTAAAGGTCCCTTCCATCCCAAAGTATTCCATGATTCTATGTCAGCACTGCCCATGGAGGAGGCTGCCCAGCTTGGCTGCAGCAGTAGAGAAGGACTGGGTGGCAGGAATCCTTTGAAGTGTTTCGACCAGGGAGTGTATTTCTAACAGTGAAACAATTACACCAAGACACTAGGTCCAGCTGGGTGGCATATCCTAGGGCACAGTTGCATGTGGTGTTTATAGAGCAAGAGAGATATCTGGTATACTGCTACAAATGAGTGATGGATGTGCATACTAGAGGGGAAATTGGGAGACCTTGCTCTTGATGTACTTGTAGACACTTCGTGTCTTATAAAATCTGCGTTATTTAGTACGTATTGATCCTGTCTTCCTGATAAGAGAGTTTCAGGTCAGCTCCCTGCAGAAACATTTGGAGAATTTGATCTTACCTACAACACGACCATCCTACATTCACATTCAAATGGAAATCATCAAGATTTAATGGCCTTCTGTTTTCTCTGACGTAGCATAAGAGAGGCACAGGCATGGAAATAGGTGTACTCCATGTCACCATTTTGGATGATTTAACAGGATTCATATATTGTTCTATGAGAAATTTTGGAAATCAAGAAGTAGATGCTGTTGTTTCCCTCTTCCCACATCTGCAGTAATTGTTTCATCGAGATGTCTACTTAGTTGTGACCAACCTCTAGCTGTCCATAAACCATTGCAGCTAAATCCTAATTCAGCCTATTCATGCTCCTTTTATACTACATCTATTAAGCTTTTAAGGAAATGCAAGTGGGAAATGATATTGTGAAGGCAAGAAATGAAGCATAACAAGCCTAATGTTGGCCAGCACTTTAATATTATTTATGTAACTGGCT
This sequence comes from Nipponia nippon, assembly GCF_047370975.1. Classification (NCBI taxonomy): domain Eukaryota; kingdom Metazoa; phylum Chordata; class Aves; order Pelecaniformes; family Threskiornithidae; genus Nipponia; species Nipponia nippon. Next base: position 41,041,430 of record NW_028262290.1, on the reverse strand, counting down.
AACCTCAGTTCCTGTCAGAGGTTATATCATTTTAGTTCTATCACACAACATAGCACCACTAGGAAAACAATCTCAGCACCATATGAAACAGTGGAGCAAATACTTCAGTACCACAATGCATATACAAGTCCACCAAGAAAAAAATCATTTAATCAAATTGCAGACATATGGACATAAGCAGTCTTAACTTGTGCATTCTGAAACCTGTCCAGTTACTCTGTCTCCAAGAAAATGACCCCAGATTTAGTGAGTTACCTAAACATTATGCATAATTTTAGACACTTTATTAATCTTTGTGGTCTTGCTGAGTTATGAATGAATTTAAATTTAGGAGCAAATTTAAGTTCATTTCTAAATCTTCGTCTTTTTCCTGTCTCAAATGCTATTCATCCTACCATAACTCTCCTTAGGAAAATAAAGTAGCCATTGTGAAGCACTGAAGAAGAGTCTTGACTAGTCCTTGACCAGAAAGATGATGGTGTAAAGAAGTGAAAAAAAGAGAACTTCGAGACTGAGTCAGAGATCAGGAAGGCTCTGTGAAAAAGCATTTCTCACCATGGTAACTTTCAGAAAATTGCGCTAAAAGAAGTGCACACGGGTTTCCTTTAAACTAAAGAGACACTTATCATGTCTCTCTTGTTTAAATTAAGTGAAAATCTGAGATATGTGCAGCATAAATGAGGGAAGCATATGGCCCTTGCTTGGTAATTTAAAGGGTAATTTGGTTAAGAAATTGAGAGTAGTTCAGACCAGAGTACTATTATGTAATATCAATGCAAAGCAGAACCCTCCCCAGATAATCAGGTCCTTTTTTTCTGACACATTTTTATACTTCATCATTCATTTTCCTTATTTCGCACACTTCTTAATTGTGGTTTTAAAATATGTTCAACTTTTCAACATAGGAAATGGTACTTTATTTAAGAAAAAAAAAAAAAAGGTGAAGTATAAGGCATTAGCCTATACAAAGGGAAGATGTGGAAGCTTTTTCTCTTCAGTTTCAATCAATAGATAATTCAAGCAAGGAAGAAATAGTCATCTTATTCTAACAAAATATTTTGAGTTTCACTGTTTTGTACATACCCACAAGGGAATAGACTCAAAAGATTTCACAATATAGGATTTTTGCCTGTGAAAAGAGTTGGAGCCACTCCAGAAGAGTCAGTAAGAATGTACTGGGATATCTTCAAAACCCTTCTCCAAAATGGGCAGAGCAAGGACTTTTCTGTAGTAAATGAAAAATTATGCAGGTTGCTTCTGTTCTGGGCCTGCTTTCTCTAAGCTTTTAACCAGAAATATATATACTTGTCTTCCTAGTGAAAATTTAGTCAAAACTGGTATGTATCTGTGTGTTTGCTGATGAGCAACTATTTCACTTAATAACACTTTGACTTCAGAGATAATCATAGTGCATCCAGAAAGATATTGCCTTCTTACTGAGGTCAGTGTAATTTTTATTTTATCTTTTTTAATATGCTTACAACCAGTGTAAAGCAAAAGGAAATTAATGCCTGTTGGTGTTGTATACTTAATGATGTAGGTCTAGCTCACCAAAATCTTTAAGTACTTGCATAACTGCAAGATCATAAGTAGTTCCAAGGGAATCCATGTGTTTAAACATTGAATTCAGTCAGGAACCTTGTATCACCTAAAAGGTTTTTGTACTTTGCTGGATAATCCATGATTTAGTAAATTACGTGAGTGCATGCTTAAATATCAGTCTTTTGGTCAAATTGTGCAAACGTGCAAGCATACTTAAATTCAGTACACATTTTGGTGACTTATTGAATTTAGGTCTAAACCATGCAGATTTATGCAAGGATTTTTTACTTAAGATGGGTCTATTCTGCTGGCTTCAGAGACAGCTGAAGCTTTCTGATAGCTGAATCTATGCTTCACTGATGTGACTAGGTGCTTCTAGGGAAATCAGTGATTTTGCTTCACTGTTATGCTGCCATTAATTCAGAATCAGCCCCAAAATATTTTTGAGATTCATGCATGTATATGCACATGAACATGCAGAGAAGCAAACATGTACAGTATAAACCACACATGATGTTCCTAAGGAGTTTTCCTGTCCAGAAATAGGAAGAATATTTGCCATATGCAGATATAAAGCAAATCCCTTTTATTTTTTAGACAAAAAAAAAGACTAAATTTTATTATTTTAGAATTAAAACCATCCAGAGTTGCTTCATGGGAAAAATTGTAAGCTAGTTAAGAGTTAAAAGGTATAGATCGTAACCTTTGAAACTTTCCCCAAAGCTGCACAACTACTGATGGGGTGACATGAAAAGCCATTTCCCTTATAATGAGATACCAAGCAGATCTGTCTTCTTTTAAAACCTGGCATTTAAAAATACATTTACTTCTATTATGTACTGGCCTAACCTGCACAGGCTATTTCTTGTGACATATTACCAGAGCAGATGTTTTAGACAACCTGCTGGCATAACTGCAAAGAATGAACAATGTTTTTTGTTTTTCTTTTTTAATTTTGACAAACTATTGCAAAAGTTTCTTTTTCCAGTGTTTTAACACAGGTTTATCCAAGGATTTCCCTATGTAAATTGCCTATTATTTTTCCCCTACTGTGCAACTGAGTAGTGTAATGTGAAGAAATGGGGAAAAAATGGACACCCTGATGACTTTTTTTCACAGGACATCTGCTCACCTTACCCAGATCTTTTGCAGCCAATTTGTCTAAGACCATATGGATGAGATCAAATTGAAGAGAACTGGGGGGAGGGGAGAATGCAGAGGAAAAAGCAGGGACTAGAAAGGAAGAATAATGGAAAGGATAAGAAAGAGATGAGTTTGAGAACATCATACATTTTAAAGAAACAGCACACACTCCCCCACACACACCCCAGAGAAAAAGATTGCTTACAAAAATTAAGAAACAAGAAAGTTACAGTTATATAATTTTTAGTTATTGCGTATCAGCTCCGGGTTAAAACTTCATGTTGTTACTGAATAACAAGCTACTTTGTTCAGAGTAGCTATTGCAGTCTCTCTACTGTCATGACCTTTCCTATAGCTTAATAACAGGATCTCAAACTGAATCTGTTTAATATTTCATTAAAATGTTTAAAATATAAATACAGAGCATCATGTTACAGAATATATTTGTACGTTTTTACCAAGAGATGGTATATTTCTGTATTCATGAAGAAATGACCTTCAGGATTCAGAAGAAGGTCTTCTCTGTTTTATACTGTCCTATTCCATTTTATTAGTTTTTTCAGGCTGTATGGAAATATGAAATTCATCTCATCATCTCTAACAAATGTATGATCAATCAGGGAGATGCAAAATCATCTAATGTTTATATTAGGTTGCTGGCACAAGCAATCACCCCTAATGACTTAGTAATGCCACAGTAAGCTGTGCATATGCTCAAGTATTTTCATTTGTGTTTCTGATATTTATCTTTACATAGCTTTGGACCCAATCCTTTTGATAGTTATGTGGGTCCCTAAAGTGAAACAACTTTGACTTCCATGGCCTAGTTGCAAACTTAAAGCTAAGCATGTGCATCACTGTTTGTAGAAACAGAATATGCCTTTGTTTAAGCTGTATAATAGATGTAACAGCTGTGTAAAAGAAGAACAATCAAGCAATATTTTGACACAAAAAGAAGGGGTTACTAGGCAGGAGTAATGAATAGATCAATACAGAGGTCTCAGATTCCCAGTGAAGTCAGGATCAGGTTGTTGGTGGGGCATGAAAAATGTCACATGATTTGACATTGTTTTGCAGGTAATTAAATAGTGCAAAGATATGTTGCATCACTTCGCATTTGCTTTTTTGTTAAAACTGAACCAACAATTGCCAACACTGCGCTGCTGCACAGCCCTGTGTTAAGCTGCAGTAATGTTTTTGTCTGATGCCTGAAATAAAGCTCTTGATTTTGATTTTGGAAGAAAGAAAATCTAAAGTTCACAAAGCAGAAACTACCTACCAATGCATGTAGCTTTGCTCCATAAACATACTTTTGCCACTATCAGTGTCACCTATTACATGGATTGGACAACTGGACAATTTAATACTGAAAGACTGGTCAATATAACTGCCAAAGATGCTGCATAACTGAATTAATCTACTGGAAGATTTCCTATAAGTAAGTATGATGGTGGCCTAGCCTACCAAAAAAGATGGGTAGGGAGGACTGTTTGCAATTACATAATTTGCTGAACTGATTTTCTGATTCATGTTATTTTATGAAGGAAAGCATAAAAGTGGAAAAAGCAATGTTTCAGGCTTCTCACCTTTGTACCTATTCCAACTCTTTTTCAGACATTTTTCACCTATCTAGTTTTGCACTTATTAAAATGAGCAGAAATTGACAGCAGAGAGAAATGTCTCTGATGCAGGTCTGCTCCTTTACAAAAATGGTCAAAGACGGGAATCTTTTGTCAAAGTAGAAATCCTGTTTCAGTTTTCATATTCAGGATCCAAGCCCCTTCTGGACAATACCCCCTTTTTGTTGGAAGTTCAGCGTTATGACAGCATCTTCATTGGGGCTGGCTTAGGCCAAGCTTCCACATTCAGCAGCAGCACCAGCTTTAAGCTCTTTGGGCCCACTTTTGTGCCCCTCCCTCTCATCTTCTGTCCCTGCACTGCCCCCTCCGTTAGGGGAGCATAGCTGGGAGGCCATGTGGTGAGCCAATCAAGAAACTGAAACGGGTTAAAAATAACCTGTTATTTTTAACAGATACCAGTTCTCCAGTCTGGTTCACTGCAGAGCCCCACAAATAGTTGTTCTGACACAACTGAGGAGGCATGTGGGGACAGAAATGAGCAGCTGAAAGTGGGGAGTGAACTGGGATCTGCTAAGCTGGTGTTGATGCTGATAGAAATGACCCTGGAAAAAGGCTTTCTTCTCTGACTTTCTCTGTCTCTCCACCTCTGTTCTCATACCCAAAGCAGTGCATGTGAATTCCTGAGTAACATTGCATTTGCCTTTGTTCTTCAGTAAAAACGTCTGCTTAACTGTCTTTTAGAATGATCTGAAAAGGGCTGTGACAAAATCTTCTAAATTCAGCTTATATGAAAATGCTTCAAGAGAATCAAATAACAATTAGAATTATGTCAGGGCTGTCTTTGATTTATTGTTTATCTTAATACCATTTTGTAAAGCAGATGCAATAGTGGAAAAAAAGGCAATTTTCTTATCTAGGCTCCATAAGTGTTCATTATATATATTACAAACATAGGTTTAGCTGACTCTATAGTCGATACATCTGGCAGAGGAAAATATAAGAAATTGTGCTTTTTCTAATAACAAAGAAGTTCCCTTAACCAAATATAATATGTTATACACACATGATCAAATGAGCAAACAGGGAATATGGTCCCAACAGTGGGATGCCTGCTAGTAAAACAGACAGGAGAATATCACAAGTAACCAGTCTAGCTGTAGGGGAAACTTAGGCTAAGCAGTGTTTTGGGCAACTATAACAACTGAGGGGATTGTAAAAGCTGTGTTCAGACCAGAAAAGTTTTCTTTATCATGTGATAAATTCACAGAGGGTATACAAATAAAATGTACTAAACCTTATGGCAGCTTTGACTCCTTTTCATCTATACACACTAACTATTAAAGGAGAATTTAGGGAACAAAATAGCACATTAGTTAATTAGTTGGGGGTGTTTCTCCTTTCTTCCACAAAGGATAATTTCTGAGAATTGCAAACCTAATAATGAAGTGCTGTATTCACATTCTTGAAAAGAGGGTGGTAGAGGATGCAATATACTTATATAGCACAAATAGATTAAGTGAGAGAAAAACAAAACACCTCCAGACATTCTGTGCAAAATAAATACAAGACTGGTGTGTTCAACAGGTCTTTTGAACACAGAAATCATTTCACTGCATAACTAGGTAAGATGGTAAGAAACAGAGACTCCCTTTTTTCTCCCAAACACTCATTTTATAGCCCCAAAATACCCTAATGAAAACAGTTTTGAGTCAAATATTACTTGCCTTAGATCTTCAGCACTAAATAATTACACATTTTAGAAATACAGAAGGAAGATGAGGGTAAAAACTTACTGATGTCAGTGGGAGCTCCCCTATTTGCTTGAAAGGACTCAAGACAAGCAGACACTTAATCAACATTTTTAAAGTGTGAACTTCGGCTCCCACACACCTCCACTCCTTTGTGGACAACATGCTTTTGAAGAATATTACCTTCCACCACCTTCTTTCATCTACAAATGCCAATTTTGCCTCCTCAACCCCCACTGCCCCACCTGCAATCCTCACTTTTTTGTAGTAAAAAGATCAATTGTTTAAGCCAATATTTTCTGTAATGGGTTTAAGCCTGTTAAAACCAAAATGTTCTGCCCTAGTTGTACTCCATGGCTCACTAGGCATGCTTTTTGTACTGTTAAGGTGAACCCACTGATACAATTCCTGGAAGAGGTAACAATAGTTCAAAACATGGTAATTGAGAAGGTATTTCTGTCAAGCATTCACCTCATCAACCAAGACGTGGACAGAATTTAACCGATCTGCATAAAGTTGTTTTGGAAAGTACCTGCCCATTCCGTGCAGGAAGGAACTGCAGCTCAATGAGGTGTTAGGGTATAACTTATGACTCTGCCAAGAAAATAGCTGCTGCTGTTGGACACCAAGAAACATAAGCAGAACGACAAGAGCTGTTGGTGAAATAGAATTGACTGAAATATTCTGAAATTTGTTATAAATTGTATGTGAATAAAAAAGGATAATTTGGGGGGATGGGGAGGAGAGGAGGTTGAGCATTAATTTCTGAATATTTGTGGAGGTTTAGATCAGTGTTTTGTCATAAAGGTAACTTTTTGCCCCCTCATACTGTTCTAGCAAATAATTCAAACTACAAAACAACTTCTGAAGCCATCATCCAGACTTTCTGGCTAGAAGACAGGCAGCTAGCTTTTGTCAGGTCCATCCCAGGTTTTTGTCACTTGTGGTTGCCAGTGTTGGATGATTTTTTCATTAAATGATTTTTCATAATAGTAGAAACTATTACTATGGTTAAAAGAAGCTAGAAGGAAGATAGACAGACAGACAGACAGATAGACAGACAGACAGAAAGAAAGAAAGAGAAAGAAAGAAAGAAAGAAAGTAAGTAAGTGTCATTTGGTAAGCATATAAGCAGTCTGTATTGTCTCTTGGTTCCTGTCTACCTACAGCCAGAAACTAGTTGTTAATACTGCATGGACAAAAGCTGCTGAGTGTTTGAATCTACTCCATCTGATATGAAGAGGCTTTGAAGCTGGACGTTTCATATCCAAGATGAGTAGCCAGAGCCTGTGTCTGCCTTAAATGGTACAGAGGGCTGCATACCAAAGGACCCAAATTCAGGCTACTGGAGAAGATTTAAACTCTTTTAGCCTTCTCTACACCTGTACCCAACTAAGTGACTATGAGGCTTCCTCAGCTGGTTTGGGTCTTCTTTGCTTGGGTTTGGGGTTGTTTGTGTTTTTTGTTTTTTTTTTGTTTTTTTTTTTTTTTTTGGGGGGGGTGGGGGGGGAAGACATGTCTGGTTTCTGTAGAATTTATCAAAACAGAAATAACACAATAAAGTTTCCTCCTGTTTTCTGTAGTCAGGAAAGCTGCCAAAAATGATCTGACACAAGTACAGCACTGTCTTCTCCCTGCATATGTCTTGGATCATGAAGCATAGCAGCATTTAAGCTTCAGAATGGTGCTTGAAGAGCATGCTTCACGGGGACACGAGCATGTAAGTAGGATGACTTAATTTTAGTGCATATGCATGCGTATCTTTCCTCCCTTGTGAGCAGTTTTTCATTAAAGGGAATGATTAGGTTCTTATTATTTATACATTGTTTTCCATTGCTTAGGGAGATTTTTCTGTAATCTGCCTCACACACTGAAGGATTTTAAAATAACTTTCTGTCCATTAAGTAATTGGCTTAATGCAAGAAATAGAGAATGAAAGAAATCATGTGTACAGGAGACTCTCTGCTGATTTTTCTGCTTTTTAAATTCAGACAACAATCTCTCCTGTCCCCATTGTTGTTTAAAAGCTTTTGAAGATTTTTGGCTGGAAAACAAAACAAAACCAAGAACAAAAAAAGAAGAGCTATACAATATGTTTTAAGCTAATGGAGCATCCCCAGGAAGCTTGTTCTAAGTAGACTCCCTATAGAGGCAGCAGCAGGGATGGGGAGAATCTCTGTCCATCTTCCCATACACAGCTGGGTTTACATGATAGATGGTTTGATGATAAGCTGAAGAAGGATGCTTTTGACCAATTATGTGGTCTTAGTTCTACATACGATCATACAGACTTGATTTTATTCCAAAGGAAATGGCAGAGCCCAGAACAAAACATCTAATTTTTTTCAAAATTCATAGCAGATACAACCTTATCGCTTTATTCATGTTCAGTAGTACTTAACTCCTGCAAACCAACGGAATTTTGCATACAGTGAGATAACAGTTAGCCAAAATATTGCAAAATAGAAAACTAGCTCTTGCTGAAAGAGGTGTTTCTGCCATCACCTATGGCAGAAATATATTAATGTATATTAATATATTAATGTACCTCCCTTACTGTCCAAATTGTAACTGAATGTTGAGAACATCCTATATGGGGGAGGTGTTATGCCACAGACAGCTCATGCTTTTGTGTAACCATCTAGCTTCCACATTAACACAGTATTTGCCTGGACATGTTAAGAGTTTGAGTCCTCAGCAATCACTTGCATGAACACATTCTGTTTTTTCAACCAACTCATTGCATCTTAATTGTATTAAGACCATCAATGCACTAAAACTTCTTGCAGAATCTGACCACGGTATTTGCTATCTGGATGCTATGTTTGAAGGGTATTCTATACAATATTAATCAAATGGTATACACTACAAATAGGAGAAGGACATGAATATATGGGCTCATGAATGCTGGGATAGAGTTCTTCAGTCTATAAAACACAGAGCACAATTTGTTGTTATTTTAGGCATTCTAAGACAAAACAAGAAAACAGGATGTATTGACTATAAAAGCCATTTGGGAATTTTCCAACAGAATATTTTTATCTGAAAATGCAGATTTAATGGGGTTACAGAACATGTCGTTTCAATGATAATTTCATGAACTCTCAGACACTCTCATTTACATTCAGAATAAATGTGATGTTAAGAAACAACAACGAAGATAGTCATTTAGTCTTAGGAGTCTGCTCTCTGTAAAATGTCATTGGAGATGGACTTTTTAAAAGAGTAAGTCAGAGCAACAGCTTAGCACATGTGCTTTGAAGACCTCAGCATCTCTTTCCCAAGAACAGAATAACCAACAAACCGGCGAAAAAGGCAAAGTTGGAGTCATAGTCAGAAGCCTCCAGTCATCCTGTGCAACAGGCAAGTATCCTAACCCCGCTTATGGGGTCAGTCCCATTCTGTGCCCAGTTCCTAGTTAGTTATTCAAATTATTTTACTGGATTAAATCGTTAGACAACCATTTCCAGAACAGTTCAATAGGTTGGAGTTAAGTCAGTTGCTTGGGAAATGAAAGGCTAAGGGTCAAGCCTTTGGCTTCAACAAGGAAAAGCAGTGTGACAACAGTAATTTTGGCTGGTTGTTCAAGCGTTTCACCTTCTGAAATGACTTTTGGAACCCTTTCCCTTCTGCTCAACAAGGAAAAATATTGAAATTTTGTAGTAAATCTTTTTTTCCCTGCTCACCTCTCCTGTCTACCCTTAGTTTTTACTAAGAAAAAAAAATGCAAAAAGCTTAACATCTCTATGTAGGGATACAACAGACTTCCAAAAGTCTATTTTTTTAGCTTGATAACTGCAGGTACAATGGATGACTCTGTGTGTGTGTGTGTGTGTGTGTGTGTGTGTGTGTGTGTGTGTGTGTGTGTGTGTGTGTGTGTGTGTATCTGCAGAACTGAAGGATGTAGGAACTGAAAGGATTATTTTAATGAACAGTTTCTCGCATTTACAATTCTTTACAAAACAAGCAGACAATGAAACACCATGGAAGAGAGAGTGGACTGAATAAAGCTTCCACTGTGTTCAGTAACAAAAAGTTTAGAGTAAGAATAGTCACAGGAGAAAGTCACGTCAAAGAATGTAAGAGACACAATAGGTAAAATAGTGAATTGTATTGATAAGAAAAAATGAAATATTATTTTCCTTGTAGTAAGCAGCAAGCAAGACTGAGACCAAAATCTTGCATGTATTAAGACTCTAGAATAAAGCCTTCCAGCTTTTGGAGACTAATTCTACCATTTAAAAGTCTAATTAAATTCTGAAATCCAGAAAATAATAGAAATGTAAAACCAATAGTAAATTAGAGCCTGGAAAGTCTTCCAGAAGGAATCCGTGTGCTTTACAGTAACATAAAGAGTATAATCTTACACAGTGTGGAAATCTTGTATCTCTGGATACAATGAGTCCAAGAGGCTGCCCCTGGACCATCTAGTCACTATGCAACACTGCACAATTGTGGTCACAGTCTCTGTCTGGCTGTGGGCACTACAAAATTAACTGTGAAATGCACAAAGAATTTTTAAAAGATCTTTCCAGAGAAAAATTCTTTCAATCTTTTAAATGGAAATTGGTTAATATGCTAAAGTATGAAAGTTTGCATCCTGTCCAAAATATTATTTTTTTACTAAATTAACTGTGAATGTTCTCATTACTCAGATAAAATGTCATGTCTTTTTCAAAGGCTCTTTTAAACTCTTGAGCACACTGATATTTCGTGACAGCCAGTTTCACAGGTTAATTACAAACTGTGTAAAAGTATATTGCTTTCCTATTTCATCAAAAGTTTTTGTTCTTGTATTGTTAGAGGGTAAACAGGAGTTCCTTATTGACCCTCTCAGCAACTTTTATTGTTTTATCTGAATCAAATATATTCCCTCTGAATGTCTATTCATCTTTATTTTTTTTTTTTTTAAATTAAGCAGCCCCAATCATCTTGGTTTCTTCAGCCACTTAGAAATTTCTTGTAGTCTGTAGCCATTTGCATCACCTATATTTGAATACTTTTTATTTCTTCTAGAAACTTAATGCATTGAGCAAGATACTGGTACCATTAAACTCAACATTGGTTCTTGACACTTCATCTTTAAGGCCAAATTTCAGCCAGTGGGACAAGTAAGAAGCCACTATTTGTGGCATTATAACATCTTCTAGGACTTTCTTCCATCCCATTTCTGAGGCCTTTATTCCTTTTCAGGTATAAGAGATTGTCATTAAGCTTCACCATCTCTTTTAGGATATTTTTAGAACCCATCTGTGAGTACAAATAAGGTAAACAATCCCTTCCACTAAACATAAATTTGCATTTCTCAAAATTAGCATGAGTTAATACCTGCTGCCCCAACATTAGTATATTTTTCTGAAGTTTTCTGTGTTTATTTGGGGACCATGACCCCATCTTTTTTTCTGCCTTTAGTTTTCCCTGTTCACTCAGAAATATATTTCACATGTTCCAAATAGAATATTTGTCCTAAATTTTGGGTTTACATCCTTTAGCCAAAGCAAGATTTGCCTAATTACCTAATGGTTGATTTCCTTAAAAACCTAATTAATGCCTTGTCTAATGATGTCTATGCTTTAATATGTAAATAAATTTTTTTAAAAAAAATAATAAAATAATCCATATGATCAACTTTAACTGAAAAGGCATGATTTTTATTTGCAAATACTGCATGGATTTTTATTCAAGTTATTATACAGGCAGGTGTTTTGTAATTCTGTTTGGATAAGTGTACTGGTTTCAGCTGTGATAGAGTTAATTTTCTTCATAGTAGCTCCTATGGCAAGGAAGAGTTTTGCCAGGGTTACTGTTATTCTGGGACTGGCTGGAGGTTGGTCTACTGATGGTGAGCAACTGATTTTTGCATCACTTGCTTCTTTTTGTTTTGGTTTGTCTTTTCCTCTTTTACTTATTAAAACATCTGTAACTCAGCCCTTGAGATTTCTCACTTTTGCCCTTCCAATTCTCTCTCCCATCCCACTGCAGAGGGAGAGAGGGAACAGTTGTGTGGTGTTTAGCTGCCTACTGGGGTTAACTCACAACAGTAAGCATTTCAGAAAATTCCATGATCATCAGACTTGTAAACAGTAAGTTACAGATAAAAATGTGGGCACACCACAAATCACTGATTGTCAAGTTGGGTTGTTTCTCATTTATAAGGGTTTTAGCACCTTCAAGGAATTAGGCAATCTTCAGAATAACCTGATAAAATAACTGTTATCTCTGTTTTACAAAAAGAAATGAGGCAGAGATGTTATGGCAAAGATTTTTCAAGGGTGAGCAAAAGCATCAATTGTCACTGTATCTGAGTGTTAACTCACTCTGAAACAGACTTTTTTTAAAGAATGGGGCTTAAAATTTGTCATCAAAACCTAAGCCATCCAATATTCACTTATTACTGGAAATTTTGGGCAATTGACCTGCAGACCTGTCATGGGAGTTCTGATCTTATTGTCCTTGGTTGCATGATACTACACACTGTCACAGTGATGGGGCTGCCATTTTATTAAAGGACTTTCTGGTTCCAAGTGGCTCTACAGAGAGGTCCTCATTCACTGGGAAAGCCATGAGGATTACCTGGGCAGACCTCTTCATACCCACACCCCACTCCACTCTTCTTTTTTTCTTTCTCTTTTTCCCTTTCCTGTTCCTTAGTATTACGTACTCAATTAGGATGAGCAGGTCATCAAAGCACATGTGGCAACAACTGCATGTGTATCTATGTATTTATGTATGTACTTAAAAACCAGTGTTGTCCCATGGGTGCCTTCTGTGCTTCTCTGTTTATAATGTATATATGCGTAAAATAATATAAGAGTATTTAAAATAGACAGTATAAGGTACAATTTCCTATGAAAGATAATAGCCAAAACTTTACTGAATGGACTGTACTTATTTTTTCATAAGAAAACTAATTTGTACAACACCACTAAGTTGCCAATTGTACATTAAAGTAGGGATGGTATAGGACTATCAGATATTACACAAAATATCCTCTGGAATCAATAAATGGTACCTGAAAATCAATGGCAGGATATTGCCCTCAGGGTAAATCTTTGCCTGATAACAATTGTCCCGTTACCCATGAGGGGTAGCTCTGTTCATGAGCAGATCCTATATCAATGAATGAAATTCCACATATTTGTATCTCTCAGGAAGATATTTCACATGTAACTGAGCTATTGAGTCCTCTCTCTGCACTGTAAACAACACAGGCAGTAATACAAACATAACCTAGAATCCACATTCCAACAGACATTGTAGTATGAAAATTGTCAGGTAACTGCAACTTAATTTATTTTATATATTATAATGTATTCAGAGAACAAGAGGTTTCTGGATTCATTCATTGTATAAGGAATAGTCACCCAGGACTATGTGAAGACAATTGGTTATGGATTCCTGGTAGTGTAATTCCAATCTCAAAATTTTAAAAGTGACTATAACACTAAAGTTATATTAGTCTGATCATATGAATTATTTGCACAGTGTTTTAACTACATGACCCAAATTCTCAAATGGTTGCAAAAAGCTCACATTATTAAATTTTAAAGAATTGCATGGATTTAATGAAAAATGAGAAGCTAGAAACAAATATTGAATGCCTATATTTAATTTAAAACAAAATCACATGTAAGCTATGCATTTGAAACTTATATTAGGCTGTTGAATAATAGTACCATAAAACCTATGCAACTGCAATGCAAGCAATAAAATGTGAGCATAAGTTTGGTGTTCACTGTTCCATAGTTAAAATTATTGTTAGCCAAAGGTGCATACTAGAATGAAAGAAGTTCACTCTTCCCAAAAACCATTCTCCTTATTGTCTGAAGCTTCTCATACTTCTCAATGTCATAGTTTATGTATATTGCACAGTTAGAACAGAGGATGGAGGGCAGAATGGTCTCCCATTGACTTACTGAAGGTACCTGTGTCTCGATTTATTCATTAATAAGATGCAAATAACTCTCAACAATTAATTCCTTCTGTATATTTAATTTTATAAGTTTTCTCAATTGCTTTGAGTTTTTTAGATGAAAGATGATAGCTGACAAATACTGATGTGTGCTTTACTGGCTATTTGAAAGCAGACAACAAAATGTTTCCAGGGCTGTGTTAAAGGTTTTGTGTTCTGAAGCCAAGATGAGGGAAAGGAGTAGGAGCCGAGGTGAAGAGAGAATGGTTTCTAAAATTCATGGTGTTCAGGTGTTATCCTTGTCTGCAGCATTAAACAAAAGCTGTAAAACTGGGTTCCAACTTTGAACTTTTGAAGAGTATGAAGAATGAAAATTTTGCTTTGGCTCGGGCTGAGTTGCTGGTATCCCATTCTTATTCCTTATCAAAATTTTCTTAGTGAAATTGAAACTGTAGCACTGAGCCACAGTTTGGGGAAACCCTGTTCAGTAGTTTCAGACATTCTCTTTCTCTCCAACAAAGGACCAATGTATCATCTCTGGATTTGTACATAATAGCTATGGCTAGAATTAAGGATTTGAGCTGATTCTTTAGAAAACTAGGTACCAGCTGCAAATTTCAAACCACCATCCCTCTCTGGAAGCTGAAACTCTAAAATCTGAAGAAGTCTGGAGGCAAAGAGCAATTAATAATTCCTGAATATGATGGCATTAAGAGATTGGTTAACATGTTTGTAATGTCCATGTGATAATGTACTGTAAAATAAATTAGATTACCAAATATTTAGAGAAGGCATTCTCTCATTAAGAGAATGATGAAGTCAGACTAAATTATTCATGTAAAAATCCCCCAAATACATTAGTCTTCTCCAAATCAACAAAAGTTTGCTACAACCTGTGATGTTGATTTTTGGTGACTAGACCTCTGTCTAGTCCAAGTGAATAACAAAAAGGACAGAATGAATTCTAGGGTTGTTTAAGTATTGAACTTGTTTTGGTAACTCAGCAGGAAACAAATACTGTGATAGGTAAGAGTGCTCATGTTGCAAAAAAATACTTGCCACTTCAGCTTTAATATCTGAATTGTGACATATTCTAGTACTACAACAGAAGAAGAGAGATGGCCTCTGTTTAAGCTGTGCAGAAGATGAGCGGCCGGGTATGCACCTTCCACATCTCCATCATGTAGACTGAGAGGTTGACTAGATTGTATCAAGACACTTCTGCTGCCTGAACACCCAGCTTCCCTCCCCACAAAATCAAAGCTCAGCAAAAGGGTGGTGTCTAGGTCTCCATCACAAGATGAAGCAGGAGTGGATCTGAAGCTCCCATACGCACAGACCCAAAATGTGGGAAGAAGTTCTGGGTCCTGCAGCTGAGACATAGCCGCTATGTGTTCAAACATGGCATGTGAAAAAGAACTGATTTCAGTTATTGAATCATCCTGTTCAGATGGTGATGAAATGAAGGAATAGGATGGTCCCAGTCCCATGGTGTCCCATACAAAATATATGTCAAGAAGACAATCCACGTCTTTGGGGTGTATGGCCCTCTTATGACTATGGCAATTTTAATTAGGAACATCCCATAGTTCAGTCCCATAGAGCAGTCCTTGGGCTGCTGAAAACATCTAGAGAAAAATCTGTCTTCAGAAACGTGATTCACCTGATCCTTGAGAGTTATTATAACAGAGACATACCACATGCACCGATGGAGAACAATACAAAAGCAGATATGCAAATGTTCACACAGTTTCCTTGAAGGTGGTTAAGATGATTATCTGTGAAGCCAAGAAGTGACTGTGAGGTTGAGTCATCAGTGCCAGCTCCTGAACAGAAAGTGTGCCAAGATAGAATTCACCAGAAATATGGTATACCATATTTGTATGAAAGTGGATCAGACATAAAGCTTGTTGCCTTTGAGGGTGATGATGAATCATTTGTACCTAGAAAAGGTATGCCGCTCAGGAGCATTCTCCGAATTATTGAAGTTGGAATGGAAAGACAAGGGTTACAACAGACTCGATGATTTTTGGAATGATTCTTATCATAAGGCTGTAAAATAGAATAATGTGATTAATACAGCTAATACGGTATATAAGTTTTGGGGGAAATTACAGTGTGTTAAATCAAGAAGGTAAACAGTGCCTACTATTCCTAAACAACTGTCATTCACTAAATCTTTGTGAAGCACATTCAGCAGAAAGCAGTAACAAAGCTGTTGCTTGTGCTGGCATAGTGAAGACTGTTTACAATTTGCTTTGTAGCATTCCAAAAAGCCAAGGCACCCTGCAGCGTCATGCTGGAAATTCCCTTCAAGGGCTCTCTGGTGCAGGATAGACAGATTGTGTTAATGGTGACTGATCCTTCACAGCTTGTTTACCAGGCATCAACACAAATTTAGAAAAGCATTTAGAAAAATCTAAATTTAAAAATGACTAAGACATGGCATGAAGTAAATGAAGCTATAACACATATTCTCTTGCATGTACAGCACTCTGGTAGCCATTAACTGAAGGAACTGAATAATTCAGGAAAAAGTGGTGATGCAGCAGTGGAAAGTCTGCAAAACTTGATATGTAAACTGGAAATCATATGCAACAGTTTTGTGGGGTTATTCTGCGCAAAGCTTGACATGTTGCTAGTACCAGAAGAAAGAAGAAATAAATTTCAGATTAACACTATAGCTGACACAAGAATCATAGGATTAACAGCTTATTTCAGTCCTTCTTAGACTGCCAGCCAACTTTTCAACATTTTGTGGAAATATTTTGGGGTTTTCAAGAATACCTATTCAGGGCCTGTGCTGGAATTTTGCATCTCCATAACAATTCATGTATGTTTGAGCTGACTGAAGAAATTCTTCACCTGAAGACAAGCAAAGCCAGTTTTGGAGGGCATTCTCTTATGTCCTTGCATGTACTTAGACTGTGGGGGATTTTCAAAAATAGTTTATACAGATATTAATATTTTTTCATATATTGACAGCCACAGCTGCATCACCTGAACAATCACTCAGCAAATTCCAGATCATCGAAAGCTCTTATACTTGCAAGTTAAGTTAACTCAGGACAGATTGCATTATCCTAATGCTGTCTGATAAAACATTTTTCGTCAAGACTGATACAAAGAGTTAAGTAAAAGATTAAACATAGGGCCTGGGTATTTCCTTTGCTCAAACTGACAGCCATGGAGACCAAAACAACTCTCTGTGATGATGATAATAGAGCACAAAGGCGTATAGGATCATTAGAGTTCTCTCTTGCTGAAAAGCAGTGTGACTGAATCTGATATTATGAGAAGGGTCTGTAATGTTGAAGCTTTGAGACAAATGACAAATTAGACAAATATAGCTACAGTGTGTAAAATCTGCAAAAGACTGTCAGAAAGAAAAGAGCAAAAGGGAGGACTGGCACGGGAAATAAATCACCTTTGGTAGTTTTTGTTAGTGGGGAGCCAGAATGTAGACAAGGAAGGGAAGGGAGGTATTCTGTGCATGTACAACAGTGAAAATACATGAGTTGCTCTGCCACCATGGGAAAGTTAAAGTGCTTAGAAATATAGACCAAAATAAGGTTTAACATATACTTTTTTTTTCTTTAAATTAGGATTGTAAGTACTTTTTGCTTCCTTGTTCCACTGTTTCTTTCTCCCCCCATCATGTTTTTCCAATAATTTTACCTTTTAACTGCCTAATTTGGATATTTTGGCCTCCGGACTAGGTTCAAGTCTGTTGAGACATTTCATCTGACCCGAGCCTGCTTCCATCTGTGAAAGACTTGAACATGTCTTGGCCTACCTGCATGTGCACGGAGTACAAACACTGCATCTATGTGTGCACCCTGAAGCTGAGACTGGGAGGCATCAGGCATGCTCCTCATGCAGTGCTTGCAAATTGCTGTTCCCATGGCTCATGACCCTCATTTAAAAAAGCCAAGTGGCCTACTGACTGATTTGCTGGTAATACTCAGCAGCACTGACCTAACTTCCATCTTGATTCTGTCTATAGCTCTTAGTGATTGCCTGATTATTTTTCCCATTTCTATTTTTCTTTTTTTCCCCAAGACCCAAAAGAAACACAGTCTTGTTTTTTGATTGAGAAATAAGTGGTTCATATGTTCCTCCATGTAAAGATAATTTTGCCATGTTGACAGATATCACCTAAGATCTGGGTCTCACTTATTCAAACAGAACACAGCAACTTGCCCATTTGTGCTGTATTTGCAAGGTAAAAAATACTTTTATTTCTGTCTTATGTGTAGATGCATCTTTGACACAAGAGTTCTTTCTATTTATAGCTTCCCAGTCTTTAAGATATTGACATTGCTTCTAGTTCCTTTGCAAGAATGCTTTATCAGAAGAAAACCTGTTTCTTCTCCAGGAAACAGCATTTCTGACTGACTGAGCTACAACAGTAAGGTCCTTTATTTGCCGAGCATTTTGCTCTGCACACTTTTCGTTCCACTTGAGTAGCAATACCCTTGAAGGCAAACAGAGAAGATTCCCCTGGTAGGTGGTGTTCCTCCCATAGTGCACAGGCAGCCACAGTTTCTAACTGGCTTTCAAAGGTGCAGGCTGCTTAATGCTCTAGATCCCATTTAAACATTGACCAGTGCATGTTCCATGGCAAAACTTAGGGTTCAGTCTTTTTCTCTACCAGAAAGGATACTTATATTAAAGTAAGGTAAAGACTTTAACTTGGCCTACTCCCTCACTCAGGAGCTTCCCTTAATTATCTCAGCCATGACTTGGCTTCCTGCTCTGAACTTAGAAAACCACATCCTCACTGCAGGCCCTGCTGGTTCTGAGCCAAAAAATTGTGTATGGAGAATAAACTGCAGTCAGGACTCATAGTTCTGTTTGTTGTTAAAGTATTGGGTACAGTCATAAGACCTTGTTGCTTATTTATTTGCTAACTTTTATGCATTCTGGTTAATATTATTCATGACAGGTATCAGCCCCTTATGTGTTTTTCTTAAACTACAGCCAGAACAACTGTTCCATTTCTGAAGCTGTGACTGGGGAAAAGACCTGGCTTTTCACTGCTGTCAAGGCTTTCTCTGGCAACTGAGATCCTGGGACATTGCTGGGGATGGCAACAGAGCCACACACTGAAAAAAGGCAAACAGAGCTGAATAGCTCCTTAGTCAGACAGCATCATCTATTCTGTGCAAAACATTACAGGTGATCTTCTAATTAAATGCTGTGTAATATACACAAAGGAGATAAGTGAAAGCTTTGTATTCAGCTAACTTAAAGCTTTAACTACTTTACTTTGTAAAAGTGTTTTTTAACATAGCTATGTGTAATATACAGTACATTTTTATGCGAATGACACATGGAATTAATTTATTAAATCCTCATTAATTCTTTCAAATGCATACACTGAAGAGAGACAATAAATTCTTATTTATTTTAGACTTAAGAGAAATTTAACAACCTAATTTTAAAAGTTGCTAAAGACTCGCAGTTCTCAGGTAATAGGAAAGAAAATATGAACGGTCAATGCCCGTCAGTTTCTCTTGTTTTCTATAAAAAAAGACTATATTTACATGGATAAGAAACGCAATAGTTCTTGGATACTTCTAACTGCATATAGATGTAGCCTAGAGCACTAGAGGAAATTACTCTGCCTGGAGATGAGTTAAAGTTTGCTTTGAAGCCTAATCTAAATTTCACAACTGAATCCTCCATGGAACTGGTTAAACAAAATCTCAGTACAAATAACTATTTATTTAGCTAAAGTTATCTTGATGCACAGAGAAATACAACTTGTGGTCTTCTCTGCTTCTAGCTGTCCAGTTGCAGAAGGCCTTGGACTGCAAAGTAAAAAACCACACTGAAGTCTTAATGACTAGTTAATAAATACATATATCTATACTCCATAACATACATACATTTTTTATATATTTTACTGTGTAGTGATTTCTGTTGTCAATTAAGTTAAAGACATCAAAATTTAAATAATCCATTCAAATCTCAGATAACTGAGACTTAAGTTGCAGACCACCCAAGTCTGCAACTTCAGATCTTTGTAACTTTGGCTGAAGACTAGTTAGGTTCATTATTCACAGCACATATATCTTATCCCTATGAGTCCTCAATAATCAGAAACGCAATGATGGCAGAAACCAGGAATCCAATGCATTAATGATGATTAATATTCTTTCAGAGGTGAAGGTGCTATTAATCTGAGAGGAACTAGCATAGATTACAACCTGCCTATAAGCAATATTTCAGCTACTTCTGTGCTTATGTATAGTGATTTCCAGTAAGTTATTTAGATTACTATTGGATTTTATGACCTTGAGATTTTTTTTCCAGTGGATCAAGATTACACTCTGTTTTAGAGAATACAGCTCAACATTCCACATCGAGGCTAACATATTTTTTCCTTAAACACAAACCTAAAATGGTCTCTCAGGGTTCGCTTAGTGATGATGACAGAAAGCCAGTAGTTAGGCAAGTGATTTTCTGCTTGAGGCAGTGCAAGCCCTTGTCAGTGAAATGTTCTAAGGGAACCTTCTCACAACCTGACTCCACTGGTTCACAGGCACTTGCAGGCGCAAGGCCAGCTGTACGCTGTTTGATCAGGAGCATATATTGCATGTGACTGGGGAAAAAAAATTGAAAGAGCTCTTCCAGTGAACATTGGGGTTAGAACTTTTATTATATAAATAGGCACCTGCTGCGTAGAGCCATGGCAGTAAGTATGTAGGCATATGCTGCTATTCCAGCATCTCTCCTGGGGGATCACTAATCTGTCTGCTTCTAGCATGTGTCTTCCTGGAAGACACTGCCACTTTTTTAAACTTTGCATGCTCCTTTCTTCCTCCTAAACAAGTTCAGTCAACTTTTTCTTCTTACTGTTGGAACATCTAATACAAATTATAAAGACAAAGATCCTGCAAACCTTTTTGTGAAAATGATGGCAACATTTCAGGTAAATATTTAAAAGACAGGAATATAATGAAAAACTGCAGACACTTCTACTCACACTTGACTTGTTTCTTGTGTTATGGATATCATCATAAAACCAATTGCCACATTGCTGCTTGTGTTGGTGTGTACAGCCTACCCTATCAAGGCTTATTTTAATTCTTCATAATTCATGGGTAATTGACCAGACAGGTCATAATGTGACATCGATTATTTTGTGAATACTACTTAGAAATACTTCAATCTGTGTATTATTAACTCAATCAACTATTTTGGCTCTTTATTATCACTATGGTCAGTTGAATCAACATTGCTAGTGGGAAAATGCATGACCGTTAGCATCCAAAAATGCCTGCAGAATGTTTTAAAGTATTTTACCATGCATATAAAGTAACCATTTGTCTAAAATAATTAATTCGGTCCTGAACCATTGAACAACAATCAGAGATGGAAAACTGGCGAGCCAAAGGGCCACTCAGTGAATTAATGTTGCCTGCTTCTCTTAGGGACTGGGCTCAAAGAAATCTAGTGCAAATGGAGAATCTAGCAGAAAGGTCAGTCTGCCCATGCTCCGTCACTCACAGAACCTCTGCCTCAGGGACACTTTTCGTCTTGGCTTCCTCTCTCTGTTCTGTCCTCATCATGTCCAGATGAGGGTATGAGCAACCATTAGTTTAGAATTAGCTTCGCAAGATGCAGGCATGACAGCATACTGTACTTTGCAATGCTGTACTTCTTTTGGCTTGCTACATCCATGGGGAAAAGTGACATTTCAGATAAAAAATGCAAGGTCTGGAAGAGCTTCTCTGGATATGAAGACAGAGTTAACAGATTTAATCTTTGCCCGCTCACCCTTTGCTCATTTTAGGGGCTGTTTTTTTTTTTTTTTTTTTTTTCTTGGATACCGTCCACTCTATGAAATGGAAAGGGAGAATCGTGCATTCATTTTTTTCAGTTTTCATAACAAAGATCTAAAGATACTTGAGACTGATGCTGCCTGAGACATGCGCAGCAGCAGCCTCCCTCCAGAGCTCCATCTGGGTCATGGTTTCTGGTTTGGTTTTGGTTTTGTTTTTGTTTTTTTTTTTTCCAGGGCTGATTTCTCCAGTCAAGGCCGGGGACTGAGCCCTGTGGCCTATAACCACCAGTGCTGCTCCCACACTATATGGAGCCATTTCTGCTGCCCTCCATACAAACTCCAAAAACCTCAGTTTGCTGTATGCCCACTTACTAAGTAAACAAGTCTCCCCAACTCAGCTACCCTCTACTTGGCAGGCAGCTAGACACTAAAGGTGTGGATCCTTTTTAATCAAGAACCAGACTATAAGGAAACAGCTAATAGTCAAGAACCCATCAATTAGCAAACAGCTAACAGAAGCTGTTCACCACAGATGTCCCTAGAAACTACCAGAAGCAACTAAAGCTCTTGTAAGGAAACCTATTTTATTTAATTGCCATCAGGCTAAAGCAGTTTCATTATGTTTAAGCAAGATCTCTGATCTTAGTTCAAACATAGTAACAGGAAAAAGAAACGCAGGAGTAACATTATCTATATTTTATCTATGAAGATAGTGAATGCAGGAGTAATCAATGTATCATGTGTGCTCACCTAACCTTTTGCTACTCCAGAACAATCACCAGTATGACCAGAAAAATATCACATGATGAAATACATTAGTGAAATTTATAACTGGCTTCTTCAGCAAAGTGCAGCTTGACCTTGTGCTAACCTTGAAATTTTGTGAACAGGAGCAAACAGTCATTAAACTAGGAACAGCTTGCATAATGTTTAAGTAGCAAATATTACCATGAAACATAATTGAAGTATAAGGATTATGAACACAATCACATAGTTTTAGTTTTGCCAAAGGTAAATGGGAGAATGTTTTTCTGGCTATTCACATAGGAGACAGCAGTCTTTAAGGAAAAGAACAGCAATCTCCCTAATATACTTACCATTGACTAAAGATTTTGGAAAGAAAAGCCATCATTGTAGGTCAGTTGTCCAGAGATGTGAGTATGTGTGTGTGTGCAAATACCAAGTTTTGTGTGTGGATTTATTTTTGCACATTAATATATATGTACATATATGCTGGTCTAGACCTATTGTGCATACAGTCTTCACAACAGCATGTCGAGATGCAGAAATTCTGACTAGCCACCAGCCCAAGATAATGTTCATGTAGCCAATGGGCACTAGATAGCAGCACCTCTGAAAACAGGGTCTGATGAGCCTGAGGTGCTTGAAAGACTAGCTAGTAAATATTAAATCACAGTATGGTTCTTCAGGAATCTCATATAAACCTGGTAATGTTATATCAACATAAAACTGCAGTAATGCAGTGGCTAATTAAGTCCTTTGAATGATTAAGCTGTATTTATAGATCTTCTAACTCAAAGAGATCATACCTGGCAGATCAATGCCGATGTTAAATAAGTCATTAGCCTCTGCAAAGATTGCCCACAAGGTCATTGAATTGTGATGGTGGAACATTTTAATGAGCTGAACACTTGACCTGTGGGAACAGGACTGACAACAATTCACTCAGATGATGAAGTTCTGCATGTCTGAAAAATATCACATAGTCTTTCTGGGCCTTGATTTCTCAATCAATAAAATGGAAACAATAATTCTGTAACACAAAAAAATCACTGGAGTTAAGTAATAGCACATACAGAATGTGTTATTAAGGTTATATTTTGTTGTCACATTATTACACTAAGGATTTGTTTTACAATTATTCTTGCCTTACAATATACTATGATTAAATGAAATACTAGAAAATCAAAAGAATTCTGTTACTGCTCAAGTGAATCTGGCCCAGGCCCAAAAGCTGCTGAGGATATTTTTTTGGTCCTTGCTGGAGTTTTTTTAGGGAGCTCCGAACATGCTGTCCCTACCTACCTGTCTGACACACAACATAACAGTATTGTTTATTTTCTATTTTCATCAACAGTAAGTCATAACTCTCTGTGATACAAAATAATATATGTGGCCTTTATTCTTACGAAAAAAAATCCAACTATCTGAAAAAAGATACTGAAATCTTTGCCAGCCCAGGACAGTATCATCGGTGGGAATGTTTCACTAATATTTCAACCTGAATTGGAGGTACCTCTTCCAGATCATCAGTTCTAGCAAATCCATCATTTATCTGCTAGAACCTATAAAAAAATTCTTATTGCATTTGCAGCTTCCTTATTTGGACCCCTGACCTTTAGCTACAGAGATGGGACCATTGTCTCACTTCACACAGGGTCTGTAACATCTGTTAGAAGATAGCATCAAACATGAGTTCTGTAGCATGGATTAATCTTGATCAGCTGTTTGATTTTCTTATTTCAAACCCTAGAGCTATCACGTTACCAAAATCTAGCTTTTGTGATTTTCTATAACTGCCTGATTTTCCCTAAATTTTCTATAATGTGGTTTGTTGAGAGAAAAGCTTAGCTAACCGTTCATACTTGAATTGAGAATTCAACATGATTGCCCTGTGAGTGTGTGCCTGGAGGGAAGCAAAAATAGGATTGCTACTTGGAAAGATTAAGTGATTGAATTCAGTGCCTGAGGCCACAAACCTCGTTTTTGTGACTGCTAATATGTAGAACTAACTGAAAGCCAACTTGTGAACTAGTTCATGCTTTTTTTCTCTTTCTATAAAAACTAACATTATGCATTCTACCTGGGAGATTTATTTCTACTGTAGCAAAAAGAATGCCACCAATCTAAGCCTACAGTCTGGAACATGATCAAATGATCTACCGCTCACAAGAAGCTAGTGAAGAAATAGTTTGAAATTTTATCTAATGTATTTCCCAATGCTGTGCATATGCATTAAGGGCACATTGCTCAAGCCCTTGAAATACTGTTTGGGGTCCCAGCACTAATGGTACACGGCTGAAGAAGTTCACAGAACGAAAGAGAAACTTCTGTGTGCTCTCACCATGAACATTGCTCAAAAATGTGTACTGCCTTGATACTGTCACTGTAACTCCTGTTATAGATGAACCTCTGTAAGTATTAGGTTAGAGATAAGCAAGGTCAGGGCATTCAAGTACCATTGAATTGTACAGTGTTATCATTTACAGACCTTGCTTTTGCAGTATTTCTAATAAGTAATATAGCCACCAAGCTCCTGCTAGTGATAACCTTACTTATCACATACAAAAAAGTTCATCACAGGTTGTTCTATGATGCACCAGTGCTTTGTTCAAAAAGTGCATCTATCTCTGACTTTCAAAAGAGGCTGGCCACATCACAACAGCAATCCCACTTTGCCAGGCTTCAGCATATTACTAGTGGCTAAGTGCTGGGCTCAAGACTCTTGTATGAGTCACAATTTGACAGTGGGCACTTAGCGACACAGTAGGAGGTCTTCAATAAGACAGCCTCATAGACACTTCTACATAAATAGGTGTCATCTTCTTAAGTCCCCACTATAAAACATGATAGATTTCATGAGCAATAGTAGATCAGGCAGGCCTGGGCCATGGCAGAATGTTAAGTGACGTGAACAAGAAACTGCCAAAAGTAAATATGCGCTCAACAATACTCAAAAGCTTTCTTGTTTTGTCACTTTCTAGGAAATGTTGGAAAGAAAAGAAAAACGCCCTTATTTATTAGTCCAAATGAGCTGAGAACTGGTGAAGCAAAATTTAGCTGATTTACTGTTTTTATTTGGATTTGGAAATCCCAATAACTGTTGGTTTCAGGGAGCTCAATTTATCACATCTAAAGGCACAGGAGAGCTGGGATTTTATTTAAAATAGGAAACATTAGCTACTTTTAAAATATCTCTTAAACATAACCTCATTACCAGGGAACTCTGCCAATGGAAAAGATTGTTTTGTTTTGGTCTTCTGGAGCTTGCTGCAGTGGTAGACTAGTCCAGAAATTAACAAAAGCACCTACGAAAGAAGAAAATGTGAGTGTTGAGCTAGGGACAGTTCAGTCATGAAACTTGTTTGTGCCAATGTATTCCCATGCTATTTTAAAAATATCCATCCGTTGTGGAAGTAGTAGATTTAAAAGGTAGTGGAGAGGTGGTAATTTTATATCAGCAAGTAATATGAGCCTGTGTTGGGGGCACACAGCAGATTATAGGTAGGAAGCATCACTGGAAGTGTGGAGTTTTTCTGAAATAGCCAGCTTTCCTTTACAAATACTGAGATGTAAAGCAGAGGAGTTTTTGTCCTTTTTAAAAAAATTCTCAACAAACACATATCATATTATTGGTTCTGTTTGCTTTTTCAGAAAACAGAAATATCAAACACAAAGTTTATCAAAAGCGGGATCTTACTTCATTGCCCTCAGTACAATCCTCTTTTGTGATCATGGCAGCTATTCTACCATCACTATGGAGAAGTTTCATCTAGTTCAGGAGCTGATTTTAATCTCTACATGAAGTATGGGTTAATAAGTGAATTATGGGATGGAATGATTGACACACTCAGCAATGTGGTATTAGAAAGTGGGATTTGAAAGCGTTATTAAATACAGAATGCAATGACTAAGTGTGAGCATGATGATTAATAGTATAATGTATCAGAGGAGAGAAGAATTGTTAGCATAGTAGGAAGGGAAAACCCTGACCAGATTCTCAGTTAATGTACACTGTCCAAACCCAAAGGAAATTAGGGAAGCTCTGACGGTTTGTGACAGCTAGGAATCTGTCCCCAGGAGAAACAGACTGAAATTAAGGAAAAAAATTAAACTTTAGCTAAATATCTGAATAAGAATCCTGACAGCATGATCCCTTAAATTGAGAAACAGTCTCCCAAGGGAAATGCTGAAAGCTTTAAGCATGGACATATTTGGAATTAGATTAGGCAAAGCATTTGAAAAAATATACCATAGGGACAAATTTGTACTGGAGGGGAGATGAATTAGACAGTCAAATAGGTCTTTTTCACACATTCTTTTAATTACTTAAAACTGTCTGTATAAAGAAAGAGCTTGGCAGTGTTTTTGCCTATATAATTGTCCACTGGCCCTGAAACCTTGTTGAGTGGGTATCGTACCCAGATGGAAACCTTCCATTGCTGAGAACATGGTATAGATCTTCTTCATCTGGATCTAATGTTTGTTATGAATAGCCTTTTTTCTGCATATAATGAAAAATATTGAGAATTCAAAGCTGTTAAATGAGAGTGTTTCCATGGGTGTCAATGGGATTTGAAAGTTGGCCATGAAATATATATTTTTTTGTTTCCCTGTGATGGTGTTGCCATATAGGAGTCATGTCAGGCATATAGAAATAGAAGGCATGCTCATCTTAAGGTATAACTGAGAAAGTCCCATCTTTAAATTAAAAATGGAAGTCTAGGTTTTAAATGAAAGAAGTACAACTTCCAGCCCCAAAAAGCCACTTTCATTTTCATATAAATATGTAACCATCATTTGTTTAACTCACACCAAGCTATCAAATTTTGTGGTGGGCTATAAACTTGTTGAGTCATTAGCCTGGCTGCTTAATGGAGGAAAACTAAATTCCTGTTCCTGCATAATGACACTTATTCACTGTAGACATTTGCATCACTAGGAAACGATAAAACCTCATCCTTCATAATGAAGTTCTGAGCTGACAAAGAGGAAAATATAGTGTTGTGGGACAACTATGAATATAAAACAAGCTTAATAAAGAAGTAGTGACAAATTATATTATGCAAAATGCAATGCAATAAAAAAAATGTTACTAACTCATTGGAAATGTCATAAATAATCTAAATAGTTTTTAACTGTCAAAGCCTTGAAAAATATATTCCTTAAAAAAAATGCGGTACAGAATAGATGCCAGTTTAATTGCCATCATATTTTGACAAGCATGGAGAACCTTGTATCCAGCTTATTTGCTAAATTTAGCTCACTTGCCTAGGATGAAATGATGGGGGGAGCATTGTTAGTCTTCTTTTTCAACTCATTGGTGCCCCATCAAAAACTACCTCCCTCAGCCATTTTAAAGTATTGTTGTTTTCCACTTGAGGTCAACATTTACAGTTGGCATTACAATCTCAAGCCAACTGATCCTTATAAAGTAAAGAGAATCTCTGATGTGAATGTTTGGTAAAATCATGTACTGCCTTCTTAAAATCAACGTTCTTTTTGAACAAATAAATATACTGTCTGCTATATCTCTGTGGGTCAGCAAGGGCATGAAATCCCATTAGGACAGCTCCTTGTATTACAAAAGGCTTTGTCCAATTTGTGTGTCCAAATGACTCACTTTCCACTCTTCCAAAAATTTCATTTTACAGAAAGGAAAAAGTCACTAGCATTTCAAGAATTGCTGGAGGCTCAAATAATAATGACTTAGATTCTATTTCTGCTGAAGTCTCAATGATTCCAATAGTCCCAGTGACTTGAATAGAAGCAGCTTTGAGGCTTGCATAACCAGAAGCATTTCTATTCATGAAAACAGTTGCAAAATTAACTGCTAGTGTGATCAGATCCTCACTTCAATGGAGATTTCCCTGCTGACATAGGCACTTGTTTAATTATATGCTGCTCGTATTCTAAATGCAAAATGTTCAAGATGCTTGAACCAGTTACTATATCTTCTAGCATATGAGGCTGGTAGGGACAAATGAGATATTAAATATACTGCTAAGAGACCTGTGGAAAATCATATTGCCTTGAAAATGCACAATTTGACATGTTTTGTTAATGATTTTGATTTAGTTAGTTTTTGTATGAATTACAGGTATCACAAGTCAGAAATCCTACTTTGGCTTTTAAATGTGAGACATTTTCTTCTGGAGAAAATCTATTTTAAACTTGCTCTCTGTTTTCCAGAGAAAATGGTACTTGTGTCTTAATACAAACATAGAGGAGTTTCACCCTAGATCAAATACATATAAAAAATTCTGAGCTATTTTCAAAGTATTTTCAAAGGAACGTGGTGATTTTTAGTGTCTAGTTGTTATTATAGTCAACAAGTCAGTGTTTCATTTCTGAAACACAAAACTCAAAGCAAGCACATTGGTTTTAACATGCTTGTGAGCCTAGTCTGACTTTTTCTTTTACCCTTTTCACAGTTGGAATTGGCTGTACAAAATTTTCCATTATGCAACAGGATTTGGAGCTACTCCGTCTGCTATGCTGTCTTTGGTCATGTCCAATAACTGATGTTTCCAGTAACTTATTTAAATTGCCAACTCTGCTGGGCAAGGCACCAGTCATTGTGATCATCTCTAAGGCTTGTAAATCTTCTCTTTAGTTTTAAAATGCTTCATTTAGCACATTTAAGGCACAAATAAGCATTTACAAAA
This sequence comes from Nipponia nippon, assembly GCF_047370975.1. Classification (NCBI taxonomy): domain Eukaryota; kingdom Metazoa; phylum Chordata; class Aves; order Pelecaniformes; family Threskiornithidae; genus Nipponia; species Nipponia nippon. The sequence continues at coordinate 41,012,301 of NW_028262290.1, read as the reverse complement.
CAAAAATTAAGTGATTTTTAAGCCTGAAATGTGGCTGCAGAGATTCCATCGGAGAAGAAGAGAATCCAAATTGGCCACAGTTTGGCTACTGGCAAATGAGGAAAACTTTCCTGCCCTGCTGTTTTAGTCTCTTAATAATATGGAGATGAACCAAGCGGTTGCTAGGTTTTTCTAATCCATTTTATAACAATAACTTTCACTTCTATCTAGGGACTCTCCATCCCTTCAATGCCAAAAAAGCAAGTGATTCAGATCTGATAAGAACTGTGCTAGAGAACAGAAGGACTAATTGCATTTTCCCAGATCGTACTCCTTAGACCTTTTGCAGAAGCTGTAATCAGTATAGTCTACAGACATATTCCATGGCCAAATAGCATACATGGTGGCATTTAGAAGGTTGTAAAATCATCTTTCATAGCTGTTTCCTGGTCAAGGATCTATCATAAGGCTTGAAATGAGGAAAAAAAATGAAGATATTTTCCAAAATGACAAATGACGGGAAAGACTAAGCCACACCAAACTATCCTATAACTTATGAGATATACAGGACAAGACGTGCCTGATCCAGATCAAAAGCTTGAGGCTGGATGTCGACAGGCACAAAAGACTTCTTTCACTGTTTGCACGTCTCAGTTTTTCCTCTTGCTTTTTGATGTTGCATAATTCACCAGTGGAAAGAGCAATAGGTTGAGAGAGTGACAAGCCATTTAGTTAAGAGCACTCAGACATTGCATGTTAGTGCTGGTTCAACAGATAGTTGGCTACTTTTGTGTGCTTAAACCTCCTGCTTTCAGTACAGGTTCCACACTGACCCTCAAAAAATTTTCCTCACTTAGTTCTGACTCTGTTCCCACAAAGAGATTTTAATCTGTTGAATGGATGATTTCTGGCAGAAATAAATTAACATTTGTAGATGCCAAAAGTGGCAGTTCCAAAAATATAGTTAAGAAGAGGCCTGGTTTGCTTTCACTTGACTCACTCTACACTCGGCTGTGCTGCAGTGGGTCTCCCAGTCTGGCTTATTCCAGGACCTCAAGGTCAATTAGGCACAGTTGTAGAAGCTGGTTCAGAGCTTCTTGTGTCAGAAATTTCTGAATGTTTTCACTATTTTGATTTCCTACTTTTTGTGCATCATAGAGGGTATGGGTTAGAGACTTAAATACAGGGCATCTCCTGGTATCTGGGAATATTTTGTGCTCACAGGTTCTGTGGCACCTGTCTCAAATTTTCTCCTCAGTACCGAAGGTTCATTGGATCCCTCCACAATGGAAACAAGAGTAAGAACATCAGCGTGACTGCTAAAGTTGTCTCTCATTATTCAGCAAGAGATTATTTTTTGGAAACCAGAGTCATCTGAAGAGGTCTTCTCTTTGCTTGCATTAACCTTTACGTCATGTTAATGTTACATCATTATTTTATATAATTTGTTTGTGTTTCAGTCGTCTGGAAAGGCCTATGGTGATGTTCCCCCGTCCCAGAATGACAGAAGTACAAACTGTACCAACTGTGCTGGCAACAAGGTGTCAGTTTTGTGTTTCTAGGAACACCCTGGACTTAAGCCTGTGCATCTGCTGATCATCCTCATCTCCCATTTCATTTTATAATTTACTGTCTTTTTACAGAATGTTTAATCTATATAAAGGCACAGATTTTATGCCAGAATTTGACATGTCAGTCTTTTCTGTATGCCTCTCCTTTTCCCTCAGTTTAAAATCTACTTGATTTGGCTTTTCTGTGTAGTGATTATTTTTTCTCAAATGGGAAAAAAACACAAAATTAACCCACTAAAAAGAATAATTTCTGAATAAATCCTGCTATGAGAAGGAACTTATATTCATTTGAGCATTACTTGGTGGTAGCCCTACAGTTTGGTTATAAGGGCACTCTCTCATGTACAATGCCAATTCAAGGCTGTTTATCTTTGAATAAGCACTGAAGTAGATCTCACTGAGTTCTATGCATTGCTTCTACCCTTCAGTTATGATTAGAAAGACAGTAGTAATTTAGGCTGCTATGACTGCTATTCAAGCACACAGATTATGTTCGCTTCTTTCTGGATGAATGTACATAATCGTTCTTCTCTTTGACTGCTGTGCTCCTGGATTGCAGTTGTGTTGCTCATGAGTCATACTAAACCAGTAAACCCATAACAGTGTGCGATGTTTGTGGTTCCTTTTCATCCAGGCAAAGGAAGCTACTTAGACCAAGCCCAAAGAAGTTCTCTAGGTTAAGCTTGTTATTACTTGTCCCCAAAATACATAAAACTCAGTGAAGAAAATAAATAAAGAAAAAACATCTGTGCACATACTACATTGTAGTACTCCTCCTTGGCCTGATCAGTAGCCTTCGCTTAGCTCAAGCACCCTTCAGTCATTTGCTGAGTGAGAGAAGACTGCGGCGCCTCCTTCACTTAGGCCTTGCCTTGTCAGGAACTGTGGGTAATAGGCTTTGGCTGTTCCCATAAGGCTGGCATAGCTTGAGCCTGCTCTCCACTGGCACAAGACCTTCTGATGAACGTCACAGCATTAAGTGCGTTAGATGTGTATGTGAAGTGTGCATGTGAGGATTCAATGAACTACACACACACACACACACACCCCTTTAGGATAGGCTTGTACAAACTTAATGCCTGCACATGCCTATAGAACCAGGTGACACCAAAAAAGAAGCCAAGAAACTGGCTTACAGCTCAAGTTTAAAGAAAAAGAAAAAAGAAGAAAAAAGCAGAGATGATTATCTCCTTCCTTTTTCCCCAGGCTATATTCCAGTGGATCCTTTCATCCCTCTATGTCACAATGCAATCTGTCATATTATGCACTGGTATTATTGCTAATAGATGCTTATGCACTGTACATGCTGTATTTTACCATTTCTGTTCATGTTCATGACTTTAGATGTAACCTGTGAAATGTAGAATAGCCAGGTTAGTCAGTGTGGTACAATTCAGGTGCAATAGTATTTGCAAAAGAATATGCAATCAAAGAGCATCAACAAAGTATAATTGACATCGCCCATTGCATCTCATCGAATCAAGAATTATCCTCTGATTGATGCAGAGTGATGTGCAATCACTTGTAATTGATTGGAATTCATTCAGTATAGAATGACATGTTGAGTAATTGCTACTGAGAAATAATGACTGGTTAAAGCTAAAAGAACAGGCTTCAGCCAGTCCATATATTTTGGACTGCTTGATTCCTTCAAACATTTATGAACATTATAGGTTTCATGTTACAGCTTATTGTTTCTGTACGCTGGACTTCAAATATTGTATACTAGCCTAGCTTTACACATTCATTACAAATAGAAGTGTATTACATCTTGAGGTTAGTAAATGAAAAAGCTACATGAGATGTTATTTTAAACGCTTTGAATATTGAACAATCAGACAGCATAAAACATTGGTGCATGTCCATAATAAAATCTTTTTTTGTGTTCACAATTAATAAAGATAGGATTTTCTTAAGAGGTAACATACATTCAACATTTTTGCTTGCTTTTTATGCTTGTTTTTAGTAGAAAAAGACAAATTAACTGAAGTCGATGAGTTCACTCTTTTCTAAGGTAATATTCTGGAGCACCCATAGTTTCAGTGAGAGTTTGGGAGGGACAGATACTATAGATCAGGAATGCAGGGCCAAACTCTCTTGTCAGTGTCTCTGGTGAATTCGTGTTCTCTTCATATGACTTGTAGCACTCAAATCTCAAATCTCAACAGGTTTCAGACAACATATGGCAAAGTACTGAGCCAAAAGATAGAAACTGAATTTGTTTTTACTTCATTTTGCATAATATGCCATATATATTATCTTATTTACTTCTGTTATTTTTGACCATAAATGATTTGTAGCAAACTTCCATTTAAGATACCTTTACTATATGTGTACATGAGGCAATTTCAGCATAGAATCTCACATAACAACTTCACTGCATTTTTCTAATGTATGTTTAGCCCACACAACATAAGCTCAAGGTTCACAGATGGTTGTTCACCCAAGACACACCGTCCTGACTGGAAAACCCTGACGAATTCACAAATAGCTTGCCTTTCTGCCATTCTCCTCATTGCAAGGCCAACATTCTCCTTTTTGTGTACAGGCAATGAACACATGGATTCTAAAAATCTCTAAAAATTATACAAAAATGTCATCAAAAAAATTACACTGTTCCAAAGTTGGAGACAATGCAGGGGCTGAGGTCACGGGATAATACTGAGAAAGAGATCAGACTGTGCTGCAATATCATCCTGAATTCGTTTTGCACATCTGAAGCCCTTCAAAACTTCCTTGAAACAGACAGCTTAAATGGACCAGAGGAGGAATGTGAAGCTGAATGCCCAGACAACACACTTCTTTGACTATCTCCTTTTCCTCCCGCAGAGATGAGTGTGATGTGGGCTGAGACAGAAAAAAAAGGGCCAAACTGATCAATTCTGCCTTGAACAGCAAACCTCTAAGCTTTCTAGGAAAGGGACTCAGTTTCTTACACATAGGGCAAGGGTGACTGGAGCACTAAGGAACAATGAGGAGGGGCAGGGGACACACAGAGGTCACCTTTGGAAGGTATTTTTGGGGAGGTTCTTCAATCCTTTGAAGACTGGTGCAAGAAAAGAGCCTGCCAACATTTCCTGCACTTAACTGAGTTATGGACTAGGCAGCTGTACTGACATGAAATTTATTGCAGTCTAGTAATTTTTTTAACTTTTTCATACCAAGAACAATTCTTCTTTAAAAAGCTGAAAGATGTTTAAACTGATATTTTCACTGTGTTTCTTACAGTACATCTCCAGTTTATGGGACCTGTGGTTTATTATTGCCAGTGACTTGATAACTAGCAGGTGCTAAATGGAGTTCTCTGTTTCTTAACATCACATTCAGATATTTTTGGCTACTACTGGGATTTCTAGTCAATTCACTCATGCAACATTTTTATCCATAGGTGGGGAGTTTTGTTTTTAAACTGAAGGGTTGATACTACTTGCTTTGAGATCTTGTGGAAAGTCTCCAGCATAAAGTAGTGGGGCCTTTATTGTGATTTGTAAAGTCATGTGGAAAAGTCTGAGTCACAGTGGTACCAGGCCTCAGTAATTTGCAAAAACAACAACAAAAACTATCGTTTGTACTAACATATAAATACGTAAAGTTATTTTCTAGCTGATAGTATATTGTATACAACAGCATGGTCAGTAAGAGACAATTTCTGCCACTTCATGAAGATGATAAGAAGGTACAGTAAATTTTGTCTGTGTGAAGAACTCCTTGTGTTCCTGAACACTGTGGTGTGTTTGCAATGTTTTATATGCTGTCCCAAAGGAGGATACATTAATCAAACTGAATGACTGTGACAGCTGTGAGACATTCAAGTTCAAAAGTTTTATAAACTGAAGAGAAACAAGTGTTTGTAAGGAGCTGAGATTTTCAGTTCATCTGTGAATAGACCCTTTAAGATTTTAGCAGTTGTTGTTCATTGGCAGCCTTGTTATCAAATATTTTCTCATGTTATGTGTAGCATCATTTAATCCCTAACATCCTACTCGTGTAGAGCAAGCACTGTCACTTACCTTGTCTCTCATTAATTCCAGCTCCATGCAGCATCAGCTCTGGATGGGTCCTGCTTGCAATTACTTCTAAAGTAATGCTGCCTATTATAATAAATACTTTAATGCTGTATACTAGATATGTACATGTTTCTAAGATATAAATCTCTGAAAGTGCTAGGAGAAGGGATGTTTTGGGTTTTGTTTGTTACTTCTAAGTATCACCTAGTGCTAATTTCAGATTATGGGACAGTTTCTTTGGAAGTACCAGAGCCAAGAGAGTATTGCATAAAACATAAAGAAACTCAATGATGCAGTTTATCAATATATTGTAAACTGATTTTATGAAAGATGTTATGACTTATCTTGTATATTGTTGAAAGTTATTTTCATTTCATAAATAAAACTTTAAATATTCACTTATAGTATTATTTTTCCCACTTGGTCGCTTGCTTCTTTGTATGCATGGATGTCTGAGTACATTTTAAAAAATATTCTCTCAGTTGATTTGATTTAAAAGCTTACATGGCTTCAAGAAGAGAATGGATCAATTTAGTGTTATTAGATATATGTTATAAATAGCATTGAGCTCTCAAAGTCCTAACTTTAAGAAGGTTGAAGTGTGTTAGTGAATCATATCTGCCTACACCACTCTTACGCTCTTACTGTTTTTCCTAAATTGGAAGCAGGATGTGGGACTAAATGGACTTTTGACCTCGTCTACTCTGGCCAATCCCATGTGTATTTAGACCATCTTCTCATTTCCAACAACCCTCTAGTTTTATAGACCACAGAAACACTGTTCATGTTACTTTTCTTACTACATCAAAATTAATGAAATGTAAAGCAAGAAAAGGCTTTAGGGGAATGAGTCAGGATATATGAGAAGAGTCATGGACAAAGAAGTATTTGTGTACATAAAAGTACATAGAAATATTTGTAAGACACATAGCTAGTCAGAAAGGATTTTTTCTAAAGATCTGCCCTATTGGCAATCCAAACAGAAAAAAAGGAGAAGAAAGGAAAATGAAGCATAACTGTTTAGTAGTACTAAAACCAGAGATTACCCTCAGTCTCCTTCATTCTCTACAAATCTCTAAGAAGTCTTCAGGCATTCTCAATTCCACTGGTTTTCTATATTGCAGGTAGATAGGAAAAGAGTATCTGTAATGTGGTAAATTTGTACCTTGCTATGGCCATATCCTTCTCTATTTTAGGATTAAGATAGTGCTACGCAGAAGGTATCTGACCAAATTAGAAAGTATGCTAACATTAGCAGAATGTTGTTAATTCAATGCAATATAGTAAAAAAAAATGAACTTCCAATTGAGTCAGTAGTTGTTGTTACTTCCTGCCATGTCATTTCTCTCTTTGTACATTATGACTAGCGTTTTGATTGACTGAGCAAATAAATAGCCAATATGTAATTCCCATAGATCCAAACCACCTTAAGAAGAGTTTTCCTCCAGTACAAGAGGTTCTCCCACACTGTAGAGCTAATTCCAGTTGCAACAGAAACAATTTTATTATGGGAGCTCAAGATGACTGTGGAGGTTGGACACAAGGACACTGAGAGTCTTTTCTAAATGCATACGTAGTAAAGAGATACAGCAAGCATAGGAGGCCTTAAGTCATTTAGGACCTTACACTTCTACAGCTGCTCACTGAATCACCCTGTCATGGGATGAAGCCTACCCTGAAAATGGTGCCCCCAGATACACGTCCTTGACTACTCCACCCAGCTCCAGTTGACGGGATTAGTTCTAGATGAGTTGGAAATACAGAAGCAGTAGACAAAATTTGACTTGGCAACTATTGCTGAGTTCACAGCTTTTGCATCACATTTGGGGCAGGAGGCCAGAGGGTGAGAGAAAAGACAGTGGCAACTGCTGCTTGGCCTTAGGTATGGAGAAAGTCAAGGAGACTGGTGCAAGGCTACATGATTAGCAAGGCCATTGGTGGCCTATGAAAACAATCTAATTTAGAAGGGAAAAACCAGTTAAAAAAATGTCCCTTGTTAGGGGAATGCCATACACGGCTATCCAAGACTGTATGGAAACTAGAGACAAGGAGACACTGGCACATGTACGAGCCAAACAGTCGGCCACAGACCTGGCATGTTGACCAGTTGGGGAGAGGGTTCTGCTCCCACGGGTCCCTGCTGTGCTGGTCTAAACTGGGCAGAGGGGCTGAAGCCCTGGTTTATGTGGGCACGTACTATGTATTGTAGAATAAAAATTGCCATCCATCTGCTATACTTGTCCTGCCAGGTAAATACTTTTTCAGTTATGTGTCCTTGGATGGTGTGGGTGCATTCTTGAAGCCATCCCACTCCACTGAATTTCCTGGTGACACTCCCGAATCAAACAAATCACTGCTCAGGTGCTCTCCTGTTCAGTGGCAATGTGGGATCTTGGTGGATGTTTCTTCTCAATTTTTCTCTCTCTGTTTTTGTTTCTGCTTTTTTTTTTTCTTCATAATGTTAGTGGTTTACTACCTATGCATTAACTCTGCTTCCACATGTTGCTGATGTACTTGGCCTTGCCAGGATATATATATATATATATATTTGGTAATATGGAGAATTCATCCTAGGTTTAGATCAAAACTTTATATCAATCAGCAGTTTTATATCAAGAAGTTAGTTCCATATTCTGGAATTTTATATGTCAGCAAAAAAGAAGATTTTACATCTGCAATTCTCAGGAAAAAAAAATACAGTTTATGCTATAGAAGGATAAGTGATGAGGAAGCCCCCTTGTTTGTGTGAGTTGGCGAGATACTTCTTGAAGCTACAGCTTGCGTGCTTCATGCTGGAAAAAGAAGAGAAACAGAACGGGGAAAGGGAAGGACCTCTGATCAGCTACAAATATTATTGCTTGCCTTTCAGGAGGAAAAAAAGGAAATAAAATTCTGGCATTGTTGTAACTTGATTTTTATTTTTGCTAAACCATGAATGATGACATAGCAATTCCGTGTGGGCATACTGAGCAGTAATCATTAGGGAGTAGGTTGAAGGAAGATCTGATATTAAAAGAAAAAAAAAAAAATCTTGTTTTATATTACCAAACAAGCTTCATTACCCAGAGACAATTTACACATTTAAATATTTTTAAATGTAATGCTCATTTCTAATCTTAAACTCAATTACTAGATTTTCCTCTGGCTCAGATCAAGGCTGAAAACAGACTTTCTTCAAAGTGTGTTTGAAGTTCCCAGAAAAGTTGACTCCACTGACTTTTTCTGTTCAGATTTTTATAGTAATTATCATAAGATATCTGAAGTTGTTTCTAGTTGTAACATATCTATTTTCTGACAAAACCACATGTTTAGCATTTCAATTATTTCCCCTCATCTTGGTTAGCTGTTATTATTTTTTCTTCATTGTTCCTCAACTTTCTGAAGATTTTAAGTTCAAAGTAAAAAGTTTGTTCCCCAGGAATGTGCAAAATATCTAATCTTTCATTTATCAGATATAATAGAAGAAAAGATCTCAGAAAATGACTCTAATTATGTGCTTCTTGGACTACACTAGGCACGGTCTCTGAAATACATGTACAATATGCTTGTGTGTAGTTAAGAGAGGTAGTAAAGATTTATAAGCCTGCAAGCCTAGTGCAGTTTGGCTAAGTGAGGACATTGTGCCAAAAATGAAGTTGAAAAGAAAACTATCCCTGTTTGCTCAAGGCTATAATATGAATGTTCACCAGGAAGGAAAGAACTTTTCAGTCTGCTTGCACTACCGTATATGCAAAACAAATTAGTTTCAGAAAAGTATTTTTCTTAGGTGGCATTTCTGATGTTCCAGTGCACAATCATATATGAACAAAAAGCTTTTCTGAAGACAAGAAAAAAAAAGTATAACTGTGAAATATCAGTTATTCTAGAATTATTAAATTATTAATATATTATTATATATTATTTATTAATAAATAAATTATTTCCAATTATTTTGCTGGTTATATACCACATTTGTTGTTGTCCATAGTCCTAAAGCAAACAGCATGCTGCAAAAACATCTAGCCTTTAAACTACATCAAACCAAAACAGTTTTATTCTCGTCACTATATTGGCCCAGTTTTGGCCATCAAATATATCGACATCTTCTGACAAAAGGCCACATATGGCTGTTGATACCATATGTGAATTAAATCATCGCAAGTGAAAAAGCAGAGTTGACCTGCACAAAGCTTCAAGGCTTACCAGCTGCCATGTTTTCTGGCTCAGAACATGGCTGACATATGATGTGTAAGATCATAATCAACAGGGAAATTCCTCTTTCTCAGGTGGGATTCTGTTTCTAAATAGATTAGAGAAAGTGAAGTTATAATGGAGACATATAACAACAGAGTATAACAGTGTCATCAGCTACAGTGTATTGACAGATGTTGCTTCAAGTTATTCCTTAAAGAGTAAGCTTTCTCCCAAGCAACATTCATTTGTGAATGTGTAGATGAAGAAGCAGCAGTGCAATTTTGGGGGCTAGACATTTTGCCGTGGTTCTCCCTGTCTCACTAAAACACATGTAAGGAAGTTGACAGGGAGGCATAACTTAACAAAGCTTGCATGTTTACAGGCAATGTGTTACCCCTGCTGAAGTATGCTTAGGGTATGAGTGCACTTTACTCTAGCTTAATTCTCAGCATTGCCCACTGTTAATGCCCTGTGAGTAGGCATTAAATTTGTTCGTATGCTTGGCTAAAAAAACATAAAAAACCTTTCTGAGTTTTGCACTGTGAAGGAAGCAAAGAACATGTACCAGGGTCTTCTGTTTTGTTTCTCATAGTTCCTTGTCATACATTCACTCTCTGAATAGCAAAAAGTTGGGTTTTGCTTCATAGTCTTTCTCAGCATGTAAGTTCCTTTATATGTGTGTCACTGTTTCAATACAGTTCAGTCCAGATCAGTCAAACAAAATGGAAAATGCCCACCACCAAATACGCTGCTGTCTGGAAGGTGAGACATAGTGAAGCTGCCTTTCTTTGCCACTCCACATTATCATAACACTAACAGATGCTCTGCTGAAAATGGAATGATTTACAGAGACATGTAGCAGCCTGGGGTAAGCAGCAAAGAGAGGACAGCTGCAGATTGCCTTTATTTTGATGTAACTTCTTATATCTTAGTTTTCCAATGCAGGAAATTCAAGGCAAGCTCCTCTTGTATATCCATGAACGTCCACTGACAAATCCATGAATAGCCCACTTGCTATCAAGGAAATTCTGGAGCCTCTACTAGCCAGTTCTGTTCTGTCAATTGATGTAATTGTATGTAAGAAACACTGAATTTTACAGCATGGGCTTATCCATTTTCTTTTTTTGTTTTAGGTAATTTTGTGTAGCATAAATTATCTTATCCACCTATTCTCCATGACCTAATCCTTCAAGGCATGGGCTATACCGTGTTTGTTTGCACATCACTGAGCATACTGGAGCCCTCAGTCCTCTCTAGGTTTGTTAGATTATCATTATCATCGATCACCATAAAGAGTGTATGAAAGTCATCATTCTGACTAAGAACATAAACACTTCAGGTGAAAAAACCCAATCCAACAACTGTGCAACAAGCAGGCTTTTGATGAGGTTGAATATACAAATATCTTCCTCCAAAGTTCATGCTCTGTCCCTTCTCCCAGTCTTCCACTGGAAAGAGTCAACAGTGATAATTATGTGGGTAGCATCTGTTGGGAGAACAAACATCACTGCAAGCTCAAAGTGAACATAAGCTTCACAGGTCCTCTCTGTGGTGCTTTATTTTCTGCTTTATTTTACCTCTAGCAAAACACCTGCTTTTTGGCTGAAAACATCTTGAAAATAGTACTGGGTATAGAGGCAGTTTCTTTCCCATTTTGTCTGAAGCTAGCAATAAGGCAGAGTTAGGGATGGTTTCATAAAAGGTTAGTGTTAGAGGAACTTGAAAGGAATTTGATCCATGAAATAGGTACATGGCATAGAGTTGTCAGAGTCACAGACTATTTGATCTCTGACTCCCCCATGGGCATTATAATTTGGTTTTATTTTGGGCACCATCAAACATCTATGGAAATTCTGAGCTTCACATTATAAACACCAAAGTAGCCATAATTCTTGGTTTATTACAACTTTTAAAATTTGTTTATAGGGAAAGAATGGAAAGTTTATTAAAAATGTCCTCTTGATGCAATGGCTGGCATGTTGGAAATGCTATTAGTCAATGAATGAATAATGATCAGTAAAAGTACTGCTCAAGAGTAATGGAAACGTACTCTATGCAATAATATTTATACTTAACATTATACTGCCTGTCACTTGTATAGAAATGACTGTGGTAAAGAGTTTCTTTCAGAATTAACTTTATTCCTTTCTCAAAACAGAGAAAATGTAGGCATGGCCCAAGCTTAAAAGTCCCTGGTGGATAACTGATTTAAGCAAGCCTTCATGTGTTCACATACAGGAGATTTTTTGATTAAATCTGCTGCAAGGCTCTTGAACATCTAAGAGAAAGTTACTTAAGCTCCCCGTGGGGAAGGGAAGCTGTGAGCATTTTCTTGTTCCCAGGTGTGCATATATGCATGTGATTGTGGACCTTGACATTATTTTGCTTTAACATTGAAATGAAATATAGGTGCAAAGCATTGCTCCCTCCTCCCTGTCCTCATGCCATAGCATACTCCAACAAATCCTGAAGCTGTTGTCTATTACTTTTCCTAATCCCCTTTTGATTCTGCTGAAACACTTCCTGTTTCCACAACATTCTCTAGGAGTAAATTCCACACCTCCTGTGTAAGGATGCTCTTTTATAAACTGCTTTAAATAGATCTTCTGCTAGTTTAATTGTGTTCTCTTGTTTTCCTATTGCAGGACTTCAAGAACAATAGTTCCACATTCAGTTTATCCACTGCTTTCATGATTTGGTAAACCTCATTCATGTCCCTCCATCTTGTCTTCAAACTGAAGAGTCCTGGCCTCTGTGCACAAGGGAGGCTGCTGTGCACCCTTGGTAATTTATTTGCCAGCTTCTCTACCTTCTTAAAGTCTGCTTCCTTCCTGAGATTCAAGAACCAGAAGTGCACACTGAATTCATGCTACGAGCTCATCAAATTTTTATACAGTAGCAAAATTATGTTCTCTCTTCTCAAGATCCTTCTGGTTGATGCTAAACACTTTGTTATCTCCTTTGACCACTCCTGCCCATTAAGGCAATGATTTCCAGGACCTGTCAGTGATGACTATGAGATCTCTTTCCCAATTTGCAGTTCTGAATACTGCATGGTGGTAGAAATGGTTTAGATTATTTTCTCTAGGTGTTTTTACCTACATTGAAGCTCATCTGCCATGTTTTTGCTCACTCACTCAGTTTTATGAAGTCCTTCTAGAATTTATTGGCATTGTCACAACACCTGACTTCCCAGAAGACCTTAGGCTCATCTGGAAATGTAGAGATTTCACATTCACACACCCTTTTCTTTAGGTGCCTTGGGAAAAGTGGTGAAAGACAAAAACTGTGGTGGCACTGATCCTTAAGGGATCCCATTTGACTCTGCTACATCCTGGAAAGTGACAGTAAGTCCTACGTTTTGCTTCCTGTCCTTCAGTCTCAAGTTTTTTGTTGTCTCTTGTAACGTTGTTTCTTAAATAACCTTTGGAGACTAACTTTTTCAAAGGTTTTTTGAAACTCCAGGCACGTTACTTCCCCTGGGTGTCCTTTATCTGTGTGTTTACTGACATCCTTATGGATCTCCGGCACGTCAGGGAGGCAGGATTTGCCTTCACAGAAGCCACACTGATTCTTGCCCAGCTGACCATGTCTGGCCTGTTCAGTGATCCTGTTCTTTAATATAGACTCCATCAATCCCGTTCTTTAATATATACTCCACCATCTTCCCTAGGGTGGATACCACTGCAGTTTGTAGTTTCCAGGATCCTCTCCTGAGCCCTCATTCGATAAAGAACTTACGTTGGCAGTCCACCTGCCACCTGGCACAGGGGCCGTTTGTAACCCTATGGTCACACACCTGGGGTGGCACTTCTGCGGTTTCACGTGGAGATCAACCTTGGGTGAATGCTACCTGGACTGGGTGACCTACTGACTTTCAGCTTATCCGTTTGGTCTTGTACTTCAGTTATATTTATTTGAATGGATCTACCTTCTCTGACTTATCTGCTGCAAAGAGTATTTCCAATGTGAGGTTGCCTTCATCAAGGAATTCACTGAGCTTTTCTGCTGTGGCCTTTGTCAGCCCTGAGTGCTGCTTTTACACACTTGTCATCAATATTCCCACCAATTCCACGGTCTGAAGTATTTAAAGAACTTTTTGTTATCAGTTTCAAAATCCTTTGCAAGGTATACTTCAAATTATTTTTAGACCTCTCAATTTCTTGCTTATGTATAACCTATCCTTTTCTTATGGGGTTCTCTTCATTTTGGCAAGCTTTCCATTTTCTAAATGCTAAGCTTTTCCCTGGGATAGCCTTCTAAGCTTTCCTATTGATCCTGTGGCAGCTTTTTTGGGCTGCTTTTCTTTCTTTTTGAGTGGTGGCATGCATTTCACCCTTTTTGACTACAATATTTTTTACAGACTCCAGGCGGGTTTAAGCATCTTTTGTTTTGGAATGTTCCTTTTTGGATTTTTGGGGTTTGCTTTTTTTATTTTGGGTTTGGTTTTTTGGGTTTTTTTTACTAATTTTGTCTTTTTTTACATGATCTCCTTTCTTGAAATTCCATAGCCACATTCTGGATTTATTTAGCCTGTTCTCTGTCCTACAGTGTTAAAGCTAATTGTATTGTGGTTGCTATTACAGAAAAGCTATCCCACTAGTGCTTTTTGAGCTGTATGTTGTGTGCACTACTGATGACCAAATTCAGAACAGTATCTTTTCTTGGATTCTAAGACTTATATTTCTTGGGAGTAGCCACTTACCACATACAAAAATATTATCTCTACATCTCATCCTAATGAGGTATTGATTCAATCAATATTTAGATAATTGAAATTTTCCACAATTAATACCTGATCTCATATTTGTTCTAATATCCCTTAAAATATTCCATACAGGCCATAGTGCCAACTGTTATTCAGCTCTGTACAAAAAGGGTGACTTCCACACTTACAAACAGGTAGAAATGTAAGTGCTTTCCTGTGCTGAGGCCAAAGACTGCCTATCATCTGCTTAAAGACTTTAACCCAAGAAATAATGTTCTTTGCTTTAAAGACACTAGTCTGGGATTTTCTGTAGTTGAAATATGTTCTGGTAGTATATCGTGTTTTGTGCTATTATTAATTATGCATTTTCAGTGAAGGATAAAGGCTTGCACATTGTTTGAAATCGCCAAACTATGTTGTCATTTTTTTACTTCCTTAGCATATAGAAAAACTTCATTATTTATAGCTCTGAGATGACATGCTTTCAGAATACTTCTGAAACTGAATTCTCCATCTCTTTTGTGTTATAGTAAGCCTTTTGTCGTAAGGGTTGTAAACAGGATTTATTATCTTTCACTATTAAAACTCAAATTCTTGCTTTGCCCTTTGTATTTCCTAATCACATGAGGAGGGTGGCTTTTTATCAAAAGGTGCTTTATTTAGGAAGAAAGTTCTTTGTGTGGTGTCAGTGGGCAAGTTATATTGTTTCTGACATCAGGCAGCAACAAATTAGCTTCCAATTTGGTCTCATTCTTGTCAACATGAGATTTACTTAGTCAACATGTCTAAAATCAGAACAAAAATAAGTCTCCATGAGCTTGAGTAATTTAATACCTGAAACACAGGACTGCGCTTTTAGTGGCTCTTAACATCCTGCAGCTGTTGTTTACATGTTCAGGATATAGAGGAGGCCACTAGAGGAGGCAGAGAGAAGACTCCAACTCTAGGATCTGTGGTGTTGAATGTAACCACCTCTACTACCATTTCCTCAGATCTTCTGGGTCAGCTAGATTTATTTTCACCCTGAGTGAAAAGGGTGGAGGATTTGGATTTAGGTGAGCTACCTGAAACGTACTCTACTCATGCCTAAGATGGGCTTGATAAGCTGGTAGGTAGTGAAATGAGAGGACATCTCTCTCCCATGATCTGAAGAAGCTTGTCTATCTGCATCCTCTTTACTTCCTGAGGAGCTTGTTGATGTTTCTGTATCTTTCTGATTGTCCATGTGGTGGCAGTGTCAAAGTATATTTCATCTCTACTTGGCAGGAAGATTTTAATTAATTTTTAATATGGATTTGGTTCCTTATCAAGTCAGGAATGGACAAAATAACCCGCTGAGAAATAAGTGACTCTTGGCAAAACCAAGAGAAAACTTTGGTATGTCTGACTTCATAGCTGTTGCTCAGCAGTATAGGCAACGACTGCTCCCTTGCTCTGCAGCCACATGGTGTGGCACTGCATGCTTCCTCATGCTTAGTTGTCTTCTTTCCCAAACAGGGCAGCCTCATCTGAAGAGACTGCACAGCCGTCAAGGCAGAGCACAGACCTGTGGCATTGCACAAAACACCCTCTTGGGGAGTAGCAGTTGGCACAGTCCAAAAGCATGCCAGGAGATATGCTAACGATTAAACACTTGGGAAAATTGTAAGATGGTGGTTGAAACAGTGTCCACCGCTTCACTGTGACTGAACAGCCTTCACCATGTTTTATCTATGGGTATAGGCCTTATTTGGTGGTATGCTGAAAAGGAAAATCCCAGCTTGCCTGTGAGGCACATGAATTCCTCGTTAAATTCTAAGAGGCAAGATCCAGTTGTTTTGTCCTTCACATCCTTAATGCATCCTTGTTACTTGAGTAATTGTCATGATCCTTGTGTGAGAAGAGATTATGCTATGGTGATTGGAATAATTCAAGTTTCCAGTCTTTCTGTGAAGCCATGAAAGGGACACAGTTGTGAAGGCATGTTCTCAACCATAGTGCTGGCTTTTAGAACTCAATTAGCTGCTTATTTGTTGGAGTCCTACAGTGCTGTGAGACCCCTCTGGCTTTGTAGGTTTTTCCTAACAAAGTATAGCTTGAATTGGGGTGTGGGACGGGTGAGAAAGAGTAAGTTACTTCTTAAATTTGAGATTTCCTATGTAGTTATTTTCTAGAAAATGATGCGAGTTAATATATTTTTAAGGACAGTTGTGGTGCCTACTATGCTAAATGTATGCCATTTATAAAGGAAATAACCAAGCAATTTAAAAAAAAGTTTTAGGAGGTGAAACATTTCTGTATTTTTCTCCCTGTGTCTGAAAGACTGTTTTCACCTCATTCAGGCAGATGTAGATAAATCACGTGTCTGTTCGCTCAGCTCTATTTGACCAGTAAGAGCTTTAAGTGATTTTCTGGACAACTCAAAATGTTCTAGTGGAGATTGGAAGCTGAGAAAAACCAATCACACTTCCTAAGGTAAGTGGAAAAATAACCATAGAAACAAAACAAACAAATATAAAACCCTATGAATAGTATTACTACACAGGGAAGAATCTTGATGAAGTGTGAAGTATGATACAGGGCAGCCTGCTTGGGGTTTTACTGGTATGACTGGTATGCCTCTTAATTTATTAGGCAGGAGTAAAAATAAAAAACCTCTGAGGTGAACTACAGGGAATTCAAGTCACACTTTAAATATAGTCACTGAAATAAGGATTTAATTTAAAAGTGTTAAAAGTGACCGGGTTTTAGAAAAAACAAATTGTTTCAAGAATCTCTCTAATGAAATTTATCACCTATTTAATTAGATACCTAGGCATATAGTAAACATTTATGGAAACTCAGTGGATACATTATTTGACAAACAATATTTTGTACAACTAAATATGTCACCTTATGTTTAATTACCTGGTAAGTCCATATTACTATATGTGACAAGGGAAGACTTTCCAAAGAATTATTCAGGGAAGTTAGAGAAAATTAAAACTTTTACAATAACATACTCATACATGCAGATAAATACACACATGCACCTATGGCGAAAATTTATGACAGTGTCCAATGATTTTGCATGTCTCAGTTTTTGAAAGACACTAAAACTTGACCTCATTTCACAGGATAAATATTTAGTATATTCAAAGCCTCTTTCAGAACTCTTAGAACAGGCATCCTGAAATGTGTATGGCCAGCATAGCATACCATTTGTTTTTTAATCCTGATAATAATCTACTTATTTTGCTGAAGTCTGAGTTCAAGGTCAAGCCACAAGTCCAAGAAATAAGCAGTGGAATATTTTAAGAAAAATGAGTACAGAAAGTAAATGATATATGTTTCCTGAAGAGAATCTGATACTTGAAAGGTGGTAGATAAATGCCCTAAAATCCCAAATCATCAGTAATAAAAACAGATTGAGGACGTGTATTACTATTTCGCATTTTCGTCTCTTTTGCAGACTCAACCTTGACCATTACTATCTGCAGCTCTGCATATTTAATCATCTTCTGACTTTCTTCTGCAATTGTAGCAAAAGCATCACATTTTAAGTAGAAACTGATCCACTGGGAACTGGACCAGAAACTTCTCAAAGACAAAGTGACAAAAATATCCAACCACTACCATTGCCTGGGATAAATACTTTTAAAGTATTTTTAATTCAAGCTGCTAATGGAAAAAATTCCTGATTATGAAAATTCTCAATTATTTCTGGTTTGAGTTTTGCCAACTTAAAATAAAAGAAGCTATTGTTATCTGTTCTGTCAGTTTCAATATTAGGTATAGGGACATACTAAGCGTGCTTTAATGGAAGGCTACTAAAATGGCAAATTCCAATCCAGACGTGCGTTACTAGCAAATTTGATCTGGACTTTGCCATTGTCCTAGCCTGCCTCTCCAAAGGAATTTGGCAGCCATCCTCCTGCCTCCTCATCCAGTCAGCTGTAAATACGGCATACAGTACTTGGCTGCCTGGCAAAAGGAATGAGCAGGATACCACTGTCAGCTCAATGAGACTGACAAAAAAATGATTCACCTTGCCTCTGAAAAATGTGTCCTGTTTTTAATGTCCTCCCAAGGCTGGGTGCCCACCAAAATCAATATGTTACCCCTGTAGGCTTAGTTGTGAATTGCCTTGGAGGTAGATGCCAAAATACTTTCATAAGCCCGTCCCTCACTGCTTTAGGCCAATTGCAAACTTGTCAAATATTCACATTTTTAGTCCTTTCTCTCTGGGTCTTAGTTTTTTGCGAGCTTTGGAGAAAGACAAGCGAAAGATCACTGTAGAGCAACAGATCATTAAAAGCAACAACAGTTTAAGAGTGTCATGTAGTCCACAGAAGCCCAGTGAAGGCTGCTCAAGAGAATTCACAGACGTTATGGAACACACAGCATCTGTCTTAGTGCCCTTTAGGGAAAAAGAAGATCCTGCAGATATTGCGGCAATATTTAGAGAAATAAAATGGACCTGGACAGTCATTCTTCACAGCATGGGAGAGACTTAAACGAAAGGGAGATGCAATGGATGCTAAATTGGATAAATTAACCAAACGTGTGCATGCAACAGAGGAAGGAATAAGCAACACCGAAGAAAGGGAAGCTGAAACAAAGAGATCTATGAACTGAGACAGAGTGTTGTTTTTTTATGTTGAACAAAGCAGGAAAATTAGAAAACAGAAGCCATTGTACTCTTGCTGGAATAGAAGGTGTAGAATTGGACAATGTGATGCTCTTTGTTCAAAACTTGTTCAATTAGATTTTTGAGCATAATAAAAATCCTCATCACATAGTCCAAAGGACCAAATCTGAGTTCCTCTGAGACCTGACAATAGTGTTGAGATTCCAAATTAAAGGTTATGTTAGTCAAATCAGGTAATGCTGACATGGGGCAAGAATCACAAAAGCCTGGAAATCAAGATAAGCAAGTGCTCCATATCCAAACCTGAGTACTAAAATCCTATAAAGACAGAAAGAATGGAATTCTTTCAGGGGTTTGTTGGTAAGAAGGAGCTTGCAGTGTGGTAATAAACTATTCAAACACCAGAGAACCTCTTCTGATTCTTCTCAAGATTTGTGAAATTCTACAAAATATTAATTAATCTCTTTCAGATTAAATAAGTTTGCTACCTTCAAACTAAAGCTTGAAATAGAAGACTGTGTAAGAAAAAAATTGTATATTCAGTATAAGATATGTGATTAAATTTTCTCATCATTAGGAGTTGTGTCTCTGCTGGAAATATATTTTTAAAGCAAGCATTACTGGATAGCATCATTATACATAGTCACCTGACTTTTGTATCTGTGAATAGCATATTGACTTTGAGGAAATGCTGCATTGTTCAGGGGTTTGAGGGTTGGGTTTGAGGGGGGACGGGGTTTGAGATAATTTCTGAGAAGGGCTTTTGGAAAAAAATAAGAATATTTTTTCGGACAGTTCTCTAAACAGAGCCACTTCTTGAAGAAAAGTCGTTTTCTAGAGACTTGGCATTGGCCTCTGAAATGATAACAGCACTTTCTTGTGTCATGCTGGTATTGTACTTGGTTTAATGACTGTTTCATATAACTAACAGAAAACAGGGTGTATAAAGCAAATACTAGTCCTGCAGTTCTCATTTCTCCTCTAGTGGGAAGCCTTTCTGCAAGATCCCAGCAGTGACAACTACTCAGGTGGTAGAAGAGTCAAATAAAGGCTTTGACTGTAACGAAGATTTCTTTTATTGTTGGGAGGGTATTTGTTAGCTTCCAGAGCAATGGCTTATGATGGCCTGCAGACAAATCATGCATGCAGGCTTGCAGCAGTGAAGGACAACCTTTCAGATCCACTTACTTACGTCCTCAGTACAACCCATCTGAGGACAGTCTCCTCAATGCCTACATCAGTCAGCGTCCACTTTGATCTACTGCAACATAGCTGTGGTCGGTTCTGCCCAGTCTTAAGACTTCAGGATTTTTGCCTTGTTTATGATTATCTCTCCTTTTCCAAAGTCCGTTTTTAGCATTCCCTCTTTCCCCATGCCTCATCATTTGGAGTTTTTAAGTTTCTAATAAGCATGCACATTTTCTAAGATAGTCAGCCTCTACTAACAATTACTAGACCCCTTCATGGGCTTGGTATTTCCTTACTGGTTCTCAATTTCTCTGTGTCTGGCTGTAGCCCATCTAAAGTCCTCAAATATCCAGTGAACCAACACCTATCCTCTTTAGTGTTAGCTTGTTTGCCATCCTAGTGGTACCAAGGAGTCATCACAATTTCGTGTTGTTCCCAATTGTTTTCTCCTTTGTTTCTCCTTCTTCTACTGCAAGACCATAACCGCTTACTGGCTTGATGTGTGGGAATCTGTATTGTGCCTAATAAACGCCATTAGAAGATAAACCCTTTTTACCTTTCCTTAGCCTATCTCCTTATATGTTATTAAACTCTGTTAGAATACTCTACTAGAATATGGCATTCAAAAAAAATAAATTCCCAATACACGCTGCTCTGCAGCCATGACCAGATCTCCAGGGTATCAATTACCATAAAGGGTAAACTGAACTATCTGTTGTTTTGTGACTTTCCTATTTGAAAGGTGCATTTGCCACAGCTTCACTGTGCACTTCAGCAGAGTTTTCTAGCCTGCTATTGCTCATATCAGGCTGGGGACAATCACATTCTGGCTAGCTCCAGGGGCCCGTCTTTGGCCAAGTGAAACTACTTTCCCCTCCTCTCATTTTTGATGTGAACATGGCAAAAAACAGTAGTGACATCCAATCTCTAAAACTAATGTTTTAATTAAAGAACAACAAAACCAACTACAACAAGATAACTCACTAAACAAGGGAAGCCTCAGAAGCACTGGGTAAGACAGATTAAACAAGATGTTTGGAAACAAATCAACCTCTTAACCGCTGTGTCTTTGCAGTGTTTATACCTTTTTTCCATACTGTGTTGTAAGTCTAACCTTCAGCATCTTTTTAGTTCAAGGAAAACTCCAGTCTCTCTCACTACAGACCTTCCTCATGACTTTTCAGGAAAGTCTCTTACCTGACACTCCTAAAACCTAATTTGGGATTGCTTCCCTTATTGGACAAGACACTTTTTTGGAGTCTCCCATTTTCTCTCTGTTACTACCTGCTCCACTCTACACAAAGGTTTCCAGAACCAATCATGCTCATCTGGGCTACTGTGGGAGTAATCTTTCTCTTTCTCCTGCTTTCCAGGAGAAAAGAATATTTCACAAAGTGTGGTAGCTAAGACAAGGTAAACATAACAGTTTCCTGATCCCCTTCATGACCTTTTTAACACAATATAATATAAATACATAAATGAGACAGCTCTACCCATCTGTTGCAGTATAAAATGCTTAAATTAAACTGAAATGACATAATTGCCTGGCACCCTTCTGAAATTTCTGTCTTGAGAGTCTGGATCATCTAAAGTCACATGGTAGCTTCTCTCCCCCTTGCTGGAAAGCTCTCCTACACACACGTGCATGTTTATTCCTTTTCCATCTTGAGTAGCTGCAGCGTTGGGACTGTGGTTCTGTTTCTCACACATCTCATGCTTTTTGTCTGGTTTTTAGGGGTATGTCTGCTGAGCCATTTGTTGTCAGTTTGCCTCTGTTCCATTTCTGGCTTTCATTGACATTACCCTGTTCTACACCCTGTCGTGGCAATCTTCATGTTGATCGCTCTCTTGGTGAGCTGCCATTTGGAGACCTTCCACTGGAGTTATGCCTCTTTCTTTTGCTCAGCCACACTCCCAAGAAACAAGAATCACCTGCCCCCTGTATGAACCTCCCTTTCAGACCTGTCTTTCTGAAATCTCGGGAGCTGCGTGTGGATGCCAGAAATCTGACCTCTCCAATGCAAATATTTCCTTCAAGATCTATGTTATACTCACACCCGTGAATGAAGTTGACAGAAGCTGTGACCAGCTGTGGACGGTTCTACGCGTTGTTACGCATTATGAAAAACAGGTCATTTAAAAATTAGTCCAAATTTAAGTCAAACTGTTGACTTTAACCTTGTGTGCCTCAAATTCCCATCTGTAAACTGCTTGTTACATAACGTCTCTCTTCTCAACAAGGCTTTTGTGCAGATAAATGGATTCATATTTGTGAGGTATTTCAATGGTACAGGAAGGATTGCTATAGTAATGCTCCCAAGGGAAAGGATAATTATTTCTTAGTGCTTGGTTTGTTCAGTATATACATAGCCTAGGGCCATATGGTGAACAGTGAGAAACAAACAGACAAATAAACAAATATTGAATGCATACTCATTAAATGTGCACTGTCCAGCCTATATACAAAAGGGGGCAAGGGTCTCGTGGAAAGCTCAGATAGTGGTTGGTCATGGAATAAAATACAGGATATGTTAATGAAGACAACTAATAACTCTGGGAACTGAACTGAGACTGTCCAGGCCAATGTCACTGTGTCATTTCCTAATGTAAAGAGGCACGATTTAAAACCATGGTAAAGTTGTTTTAACATAGGTTTTGTGTAAAATATCAGAAATGTATAAATGCCATGAAGAGAGCTGGTTTTCCTCATGCAGAGTTGGTCTGTTAATAATCCATGATAACACTAATAAAAAAGTGTCCCATGATAGACCATAAAAATAATGTTAAAGTAACTTCTTTTAGTATTGCAATTGAAGTTAATACCTCTTGAAGAAATTGATTCAAGCTGTATTGTCATTTTGACAGTGACTAGTTCTGGCTTCCCCTGCTCTACCATCCATCTGCTTATGAGAATTAATCAAATTTGTATAATCAAATTGTACACATTATGGTATTTTGGCTGTTAATATGTGTAGTAATTGCTGGCGTATATAAACTTGTAAACAGCAGATATTGTATTTTGATATATAAATGAGACTAAAAATTAATGATCAATGAATCACATCCTTACTAAGCTCCATAAAATTTAAAGGAAGAACAAACCACTTTTATTAACTGCTCAGAAACAGTGATTAGAATTTTTATGTGGCCTAGAATACTCTATTATTTCTCACCATTAGCTTTCAACTTTCTAAATTAATTATTTTATAAAACGCAAATAAACTTTTTAAAAGTCTGTGTGAAAAAAGGAAAGCATTCAAGTCCTCTGGCAACCATTCTGAGACTCCACACAGCTGGGTAACATTTTCTGTCCTAATTTTAGTCTGTATTAACAGGAATCAACTCCAAATCCTTTTGTCAGGTTAGCATGCACATTTTGAATCAACTTAACAAACTGGATCAGAGAATTATATATCAAGATCTAAAGCTACATGAGATATTCCGCTAGATTATACTTGACTAGAAAACAGCTAAATTTCATGGTTCATTTGCAGCTGTGACTGATAAAATGATTTGAATGGGAATACTTATACAACTAAATTAAGCTGGTTTTGGTCCATTGTGATAGCAGTTCAAGTGTTGGGAAATTACGTTATTTTCATATTCGGAGGCAACAATGAACATTTTGAATCAAATGGTTTGGACACATGATTACTAAATATGCTAACTGACTATTTAGTAGGAGCAACTGTGATGAAAGACTAATTGATAGGCATTCTAATGGTGTCAGTAAAATATGAAAATAAGCTTCTCAAATTGAGGCAACTACTTCAGAATTAGGGAACCATTCCCCCTATTTGTGAAAAATATGTGGCATTAATTTCTTTGCCAGCTGATCTATGTATTGCCAGTATGCCAGTAAATGTCCGTAAACATATGACTGAAGTAAAACTCAGGCAACCTGGAAAGCTCTAAAGGCAAATCCACACACAGAGAAAAAAAAAAAAAAGATTTATAATCAAGATTTTGTCCTTTACTGAGAAATATAGTCAAAATCTGTATACATTTTTGCCAACAAGTCACATAAATTAAAAGACTTAAAAAAAGAGGGCAAACGTATAAAGCTAAGTAGTCATTGTCATATATGGCAAATGGAATTCAAGCAAAAAAATTTACTTGTATATATGTACCACGAATGGGATTGTGTGGCATAAATGGTTATAGCTCAGCTGGGAAGTCAGAAAGTTTTGGTGTGTTACAAATTTTATTCCTGGGAGTGATTTTTGTCCATACAGTTGTTGAAATATAGCCAGGACAGAACTAGCCATATAATTATCTAGAACTTTAGCAGCAGGTAACCATGATATATTATTGTAAAGACTTTTGCAATTATACTCTCCTTGATACCCAGAATATGATAGCAAGGAAAACAAAACCACCTCTGAGTGGAAAGGTGAAAATTAATGAAATCCAGTTTGTCAAAACTGTGAAAATTTGTCTCATGAGAAACATAGAGGTTATAATGTACTGCATCCTTGTTGTTCAATCAAGGAACTGTGAGTCTGTAAAGGCAAATGTAAGCATAAAATGTACTGCTAACATCTACACAGTGTGAATATTCACCCTGCATTGCCTAATCTCTCCGGGTGCATTCTCAGCTGATGTGAATCTGCATAGCGCTTTGTTGACTACAAGTTCTCCTCATTAGATACTCCAGAATCCTCATCAGAAATTTCCAGTGTGATTCCCAGAACAATAGGCAGTGCTACGGGTATCCTTTTTCACCGGCACTTGTAGTGAAATTTATCCTAGTGTAAACATCCAGCACACTCTCCTTTGCAGTGTTCAGTGTCTGTCTAGGGCCTTGGAAGCAAAAAGGATGAGCCAAAACAGCAATGTGCACAGAAAAAAGACTGTTTTTCTGTAAGTGGGTGTCGAAAGCTGTGAAGAAGGTAAGCCAGGAACAAAATGTAAGGGTAAGCTGTGAGGACTGTAGATATTGGCTGGAAGGATTCTGCTTCCCAAAGCCCTCAATGCTTTATAGAATGATTTTATGCAGATGGAGCAGATTTCACCCAAGGGGAGAAGCCAGTGCAATGCATGGCTTTCCAAAGAGTATGCATCAGCTTCCTATTTGCAAGCTAAATATTGCTTATCAATTATTAACATTCAGGAAAAGGTGACTACAGTCTATCTGTGATGTTATAGTGAAATTAGATGAGAACTCAAAAAGCACTTAGGATAAATAATAGATGATTAGCATGTCATATAAATCAGTGTATCATGTTATTTTAATTTGTTTGCTTTTTCTTCTTTTTCTTTCCTTATTCTTAGTTTTCATCCTTACTTGTTTTGATAATACTGTTCGACTCAATTCTCTCATGTATTAGGGGTAACTCCTGTTTTATTTATGGGCTAGGGTAGAGTTCAGTATAAAAGTTAATAAGAAAATTGCTAAGTGTTGTAATGCTGTATCATTCTATTGCTGACATTTAAAAGCTTAAGAGCTGTATGTTAGGTCTGCCTTTTCCTTATAGCTACCTGATACAGGTCAATTAATAAAAATGCCTGCAATGAATCTATTCACTTAATTAAATACCTACTAATAAAGACTGAACTACCGTTTAATAAAATTTTATCATCTTAAGAACAGGGTAAGTGATAATAATAACAACAATAATGAATAATTGCATTCAGCAACTCAGAAGAGGTTTATGGCCCATTCTTAAAGATACATATATATATTTTTTATGATTTAACACAGTATCCTGTTGAAGTTTTCTTATTTCATAAATCTGCCACTCTCTCTTGCTTGTCTTCTGCTGTCCTGTCAACCATAGCTGGTGATCAGTTTGCTCTCTTATATGATGAAATCCATATGTGACAACCCTGAAAGAACATGCAGTCACCTAATCACATAAGTGCCTTCCCAGCAACAAGCAGAGCCCTGGCAACAATACAGTACAGAACAGCACAGGGCCTGTCGATAGCTTCCAAAATATCCATGTAGTTTGCTATTACAGGTATACAGACCTAGATTCTAACAGTAAAAACTCCCTGCTGACATATCAGCAGTTGTATCTCTGAGACGCTAGGGTTTAAGATTTCTCTCTACTGCAGCATCTCAGGTGCTTGATTTTACCCGCTGCAGGTAACTTGTAGTCACAAGTTCTGATGCCTACGCTGTTTCATTCACAACCTTAAAAAGTGGCTCACGGGAGACATAGTCCAGATGATGAACTTTTGGCCATGGAAGAAAACGAAAGTGTTCAACTTGTGAATTATCTTCCTCATGAGGTTCTGTGATAATGTTTTGTAATTAAAATGTTTTTTTCAGCTAAACATTTCCTAGGAAAAAAATTGTGGATAATAAAATGTAGACATATCAGTGTTTTATTTTTGTCATATATATTTGTTTTTAAATTTGGAGAGGAAAAAAATCAGTTATGTAACAGAAATACTCTGTGAAATTGGAATAAAAAATGCAAAGACTGTGCCTATCCTCAGTGGGGTCATTAACCACATTCACTTTTCTGAGAGTTGGTAGAATTTTTATTCTTTTTTTCATGAGTCTGTCTTCTATAGATCTGTTCCCACAGGGTGGGGGATGATGTTTGATTTCCTCATGATGCTGTACGGTATTAGTGGATTTATTTGTTTGTTTCTTATTGGCAGGATGCAAACAGAGGAGGAGTTTCTTGGATGAGCTGGATCAAGGTTCAGACATCACACAGTAACTGATTTTGCACATCTTTTTATTGTCTGTGCACTCTATTAAATGTTCAGACTGCATTAGTGCCCAAGCTTATCAGTGTACATTAAAGAAATCTATCCCAATCCAACTTTAATCCCACTCACAATAGACATATACGTGTTGCTTGAAAGAACCGATTTAATTTATATATGAAGTGTGTTTATGCATCAATATCATATTTTTGTAGGCACGTCTGCCAAATTTAAAATAAGTTTGTCTAAAACATACCTTAGGTAATGAAGCATATAAAAAAATCTGCAGGACCTTTTAAACTAAAAAATGTTGCAAAAATATGAACTTAACATGAATGAGATGATTGATATGTAAACTAGTTTAAATACTATAAAGTCCAGGTCCAGCTTTCTAGCTTCATTCAGCTGAGAAATAAGCAAAGCTATACAAGTGTGCTCTAGCTTCTTTCAGTGACACAGAAACTAGGGAAGTATTCAGCATTTGCCTTTATAGTTCTCCACTGACAGGCAATGAATGTCTCATAACTTGGGAACTTTGCAGGATGTAGCTCAGAGCACGAATCCTGGCTTGAGAGCTATTTGTGGATACAAATCTTCATGAGACATATGCAAAATCCTTACTAATATAAAGCTCCAGTGGTATGTGATGTTCACTTTTCATAAGGGCAAACTTGAAAA
This sequence comes from Nipponia nippon, assembly GCF_047370975.1. Classification (NCBI taxonomy): domain Eukaryota; kingdom Metazoa; phylum Chordata; class Aves; order Pelecaniformes; family Threskiornithidae; genus Nipponia; species Nipponia nippon. The sequence goes on along the minus strand of NW_028262290.1, from coordinate 40,984,722 downwards.
AAAGCACCTATCTGATCATCAGTTGACACTTTGCTGGACAAAAGCCAGACAACTGAATACAAACTTTCTGTATTGGTACAAACAATATCAAAGTTCAGTTTATTTCTTTCAGATGTGTATTTTGGTTATGCAAGAAAGGGGTGGCTTTCATAAACATACGAGACATAACAGGGCAGAAGCTGACAAAAAGGAGCATATCGGAACTGGATTTTTTGCAAGCATGTCCTATAGTTTCCAAAGTCTTTACACAAAACTGTCATTTCTGTTTATCTGACTCCTACAAGGCTTTACATTAAAATATTCATTGCTTCTAGCATGTTCCTCATGCACAGTTGCATATTGCTTCTCTCATCGGTTTAACTTAGGAAAAAGTTAATTAAAACAGGCAGGTGAATGATGTGTACTGGCCTGAGTTTCATTTTGAGCAGGTAATCTGCAGGTGTTTATGGCTTGTTTGCAACCTTGTTTGAACACTACCAAGTTTGTTGTGTCTTGTCCTTCATGACTTCTAATATTCACTTGCAATATGGAAGATTTATGTTAAATTGGGATAGTTTAAGGTTTAAAATCCTTATAAAGACCCCTCACAGTAAAAGCCCTTATTTTCAGTATTTTGTGTGCCAACTTGATAGGTTTTCATGTTCTCAACTCACCCAAGCTCCAAATTTAGGTACACAGACAATTCTTTCTTTAAAGGAACATAGCAAATTCATTGGTAACATCTGTGTTTATTTTAACTATCTCTTTTCAAAATTGTTAATTGCTTTCTTTTTCCTCTATAAGATTACTACCACTTGATAGTGTTATGATCTTACATGTATGGTAGATCTAATTGTCATTTACAATAAGGCCTGTCTTATCTCTTTTCTAAAGAGACTTTAAAATGGATGCAGGCATTAATAACTCACAATTTTAGGCCTCTTTACTTTGCCAGAATGGAATAAAAACTGCCTTTGAATTCAGGAAGAGGAGGTTACCTTAACATACATGGTTATTTCTTATTCAGATGTATTTCAAATGTTTAAAATAGATTTATTATTAATTCCTTAAAGAGGAAGAAGGAATGAGCATGATGTAAAGAATGAATTATTATAATTAATATTATTTCAAGGTTGGAAAATCTCACAAGGTTGTAAATCTCCATTATCAAGAAGTTAGACCTTCACCTTCTCAAATTACTGCTACATTGACCTAACTTAGAAACATTTTTGCAAGTCAGCATGAACTTTCAGCACAAAAAGAATAATATTTATCATAGTTACCACTGTATTTTTTAAAAACACTTCATGAGCACAGACTAATACTAATTAATCCTTACATTACCCAAAGGGAGTATGATAACTATGATTTCCATCTTTAAAATGAGGAACCTGATTGTATTTTCATTTATGCTGGTGTAAATCATGAAGCCTTCTACTGAAGTGAATGGAATTACACTGCTGGGAAATCAACATGAAATCGGTATCAGATATAGGGAAAATGTTATAAAGGATCTAAGTGTTTTCCTAAAGGAAAGAGTCAGCTTCAAAGCTATCCAGAAAAGTTAGTGTTTCCTGCTTCTTAGCCTAATACTTTGACCAGTACAAAGCATTGTCTTGCAGTTAAAAAAGTGAGGGTTTTGAGATTAGTAACATGGCAATTAATTGCAGCTAAGAGGGATTGTTGTTCTGCAATAATTATATGATCTCAGTAGTTCACATCAGCCCATATTTTTACATACATATTTCTCAGAAAGTATAAAGCATTACTAAGAATGTTCACAAGCAACATTTGTATCATGGACTACGGGTGGCTTGGTTATTTCACAGTTTATTTACAATACAGGTTAAATTCTTCATGAGTAATAATAATAGAATCATGGAATAGAATCACAGAATAGTTTGGGTTAGAAGGGACCTTTAAAGGTCATCTAGTCCAACCCCCCTGCAATGAGCCAGGGCATCTTCAACTAGAGCAGGTTGCTCAGAGCCCCATCCAGCCTGACCTTGAACGTTTCCAGGGATGGGGCATCTACCACGTCTCTGGGCAACCTGTTCCAGTGTTTCACCACCCTCATCGTAAAAGATTTTTTCCTTATATCTAGTGTGAATCTACCCTCTTTTAGTTTAAATCCATTACCCCTTGTCCTATCGCCATAATAATTAAAAAAAAGATTAGAGAGAAACATTTGAAAGGATCGACCTTTCTGTTTATCCTTTAAGGTTTGATTGAAGGTGGCTGCTATATGATTATTGTCAAACTAACAGGGCTCAGAACAGCATATTTTCCAAAGACATTTGACAATAGTGGAGACCAATGAGTTTTTTGGGAGTGACTTTCTCTTCTAGTTAGCTTTGATATTCACTTTTTTAAAAATTAATTGGTTTTCAAATTAAGCAAACAACACAATGGAGAAAGGTTATAACTAAAGTCAAGCTGAACTAGGTCGGGGAGTGGGTCCATCAAAAATATTATACACAGAGAATATTTCATCTGTACAAACCGCTGTGAGATTTATAGAAGTATCTTCAGAGAGCAAACACAAAAAATAAAAAATCTATATAGCCCATATTAAAATCAAAAAAGTCAACTTCACTGCTTTTTTGACTTCTGATACATTCTATAACCAATTGCTGATGTGACCTTGAACAAAACACATGTCCTTAAAACGAGCACACGAATCTATATTTTGGCTGCCTAAAATGATGAATATAGACTTTCAGAAGTGTTGAGTATTTACAGTATGCCGAGTTCAAGAATGATCCCAAACCATTATCCAAGGGTACACTTCCAATACATGCTTGTGGCTCCTGATTCCTTCTTTGGCTGTCTGGCGACGAGAAGAGGCAGATCGATTTTATGTATCATGAACTGTCATATAGTTCATAATGACGCAGCTTTAATGCAAGTTTGGGAAGAGCAGACACAAATGGGAAAATGTCTGTGAAAGACCTGCGTTAAAGCCTAAGTAGCACATCATCGCATAAAGGGCATGAAGGGAGCAGGAGGCATTTAAATAGACTTAGTATTAATATTCTATTTATTAGCTCTTTGAGGGTGTTGAAGGTTCAACATGATAAAGCACTACTTGTACTTTTAACAGGACTAGCCTATCTCCATCTGTAATTTGTAGCAGAGACAAAATAACCTTTACATATAGCTACTTTTTGTTTATAGCAGGAATTCCACTTAATCCATAAGCAGCATTAGACATGTAATGAATGGAAAAGGAGAGGGGAGTAAATGCCTCAGCCCAGTCCCATGGATCACATGTCATGGCACTTCCAAGTCCCTCCTCTCTGTTTGCACTGAAGGATAATTTTAATGTTTTATGCTTATTAAATATGCAGTAATAAATAGTGCAGTATATTAAATGGTTAGATTATTAAAACCCACCATTTCACTGGTAAAAAACAAAGCAGTGCAAGCATACATTTTTTCTTTAGATTAAGCTTCTCAAGACCAAGGTGCATACCACATTGGATGAGACCAATATCCATTCTCTCCAGTATTGTGTTTCCAACAGTTGTCAGTATCAGCTGTCTCACTAGAAACTTCCAGGAATTATGCTGCAGTCAGCTTTTACTTTCGGAGAAGTTCCCTTCCCACTCCCAACACATAGGCTGTCATATACTCTATAGTATGACTAGTTTTATCCTATGCAATTTTTAGTTTGTCTTCATTTGAAAAGGATCAATGCAAAATCAGAAGATACAAGTATCCCTGTGGTTTGGGAAACTGTATACCATAGCCAGATTCATATGTACATTCTTAGTGCACTTAGTGCACTTTTCACCCAATTTGTCACTTAATATAAAATTATTTTTTTTCTCTCAAAAATATAGGATTTTTTTCCCTGACATAATTAATTACAGACTCTCAGATCTTTTCTGATATTCATTGATATGTTTTGTATAGCAGTCATTTTAGAGGGAAAAGAGTAAGTAGCTGATACAAAAGAGCTGAAGGATTAGGTCTCATGATAGCATCGCTACCCATGTTACCGGAAACACCACCGAGGAATCAGAGTTGGGATGAAGGCAGTTGATTCAGGCCTACACGAGCTGTTCATCTGCATGTTCACCTGACTACCTATTACCTATTTTGTCCATGGGTTTTGTCTTACTTCATTTCAAGGCTTCCTTCATTAGGCTAAACACAGAGATATGTTGTATGCGGGAGCTCTGCAGCTGGAACTCTCAACACAAAGGTGGGCAGGGAGCCCCAGGGCCCTGCCCTGCTCCCCAGTAGCCAACAAGAAGTCATAAGGCATAGTTTGGGACATGAAGTTCTTATCACTGAAGTGATCTACTATGCTGTTGAGAGCGTGATTTGTCTCAAACAGTGTGTGGTTTACTTGGTTTGGCTGCTATGGTTATTAATTTTAGAGCAGAAAGAAAGGGGGCAATTTAAAGACAGCCTTTTAGGACAGAACTAAGTCATCCTCACCATGCCTTCCACGTGGGGAAATCTCAGCCTGACGTATCATTATGGTTTCTAAGAGGGTTAGAAACATTCATCTTCTGAATATACTTTTTTTCCCTGTTGTACTTTGCAGCAAATGCATCCCTTGTAGTGGTGCTTCAGCTACTTTTAGATGTGCCAAGTTAACTATAAGCCTTGCAAAGCTGACTCTTTTCATCTGCACCTTTTTGTCAACATCTCTGGCAAAATCCCCAGCCAATGTGACCTGGCCTATCTCCATGAAAGTCAATGGACACCAGCTGAGAACCTGGTGCTCTCAGTAGCTTTGGCTGTGTGCGCAAAATCATCGACCCAGTGGAGACAACTAGAATTCAGCCACTGATTTCAGTGGAATTTTTTCTGGATTCTTTAGCAGCATAGTAAAAAACACATCAGAAATTTCCCTTGGCTTTCACCTTTAGGGAAAATATTTTGGAAGAATCAGGAGAGCTGTAGAGCTTTGCTGCTGTAGCTGTTCACAGAATCAGGCTATAGTACAATAACTATGTAAAGAATATATATGTGCTTGAGTAAACACAGCCTTAGCTGGGTCCCTCAGCTATGCTAAATATCTGGACATGTTCATTAGATACCTGAACATAAAAAGGTGAAATGTGTATTATCATTAGAAATGCCTTATGGAGAATATAATGGAAACCTAGACAGACAATATACTTTGCTATGATGTCTCTTACAGTTCTTCTACCCTTAAGACTCATGAGGTCCAAAGAGCTGGTGAACTGGTGCTGTATTCAAGCCTGAGTATACAGCAGCTATTCACAGTGTCTGTCTGTGATACTAAATCAAATTTTTCTCAAGGAGGCCAGCTGTCTGCCTCTGTACTATTCAAAGGCCTGCCTGTTCAAAGGCTTACCTCCACTCTGTGCAAATCTCATGCTACCCAGAGCAGGGTGCACGCACTCTGCCCTGAACATGCTAACTCCCAGGATGGGCCTGTGAAGTGTTTGGGGGACTGCTCAGTTGACCAGGGCCAAATCAGTGCCAGGACTCTAAAAATTCAGCAATAATCACTGCACTCCAGTGCTCAGGAACTCCTTAATTTTTTGGTATAATCAAAGGCTGAGGCTTCAAGCCCACCAGAGGTGAAATAGGGGGAAGGCATGTGTGGTCACCAACATGAAGCCAGAGCAACTCCCGTTGAAAACATGCTGTCTGTGAGCAAGTTTAAGTGCTCAAAAATCATATGCTTGGCTTAAATACTATGAAAGCTTGGGGGGGTGCATTTTATTTGATTTTTTTTCCTTAATCCTTTAATCTGCAACATTCATTCTTCGTCTTTTTTATAGGCTAAAATAACATATTTTTTGTCTCTTTGTTGTTATCATGAATGCAGTTGGTTCCCAGAGTAAACAGAGGGTGTGGAAATCTTCTGGTTTCTTGGTGGCTTTCACAATCCACTGACACATTAGTTGCATCTTTTTGTGTGTTAAGAGGACTTAAAACTGGTCTGCAAGCGATTTTTAAAGGGCTAGTAAAAAAAAAAGGACAATTATCTTATGCCCTTTAAAAGAAAATATCTAAGAAAATTTCACCTTTAAAATTACTACTTCATGTGTTCAACCTTCTCCGGACACTTTAAAGTCAAATGCCCTCATTAATCAGTTTATTGGTATATGGCTATTGGAAGACAGCTTTTGAAAAGGTGGTGTTATTCCCAGACCTTGACTTGACAGAGGTTGAATAATACTGGCTGTAATTCTAAAGAAACAAAATAGCTTCTGGGCTGGATCTTTGTAAGCATCTGAAAATTATATTGGATGCTTGTAAAGAAGCATCCCTGAAAGCCTTTCATTTTTAACCTTTTCTTCTTTCTCTTTTTCTTTTTTTTCTTTAAGCTACACATGCAGGTGCTTTCAGGAGCAGGGACATTCAGTCCTACAGAGGTGGTTTTTTTCCATTATTTACTTGGCTTCAGTATTTTTCCAAGTACCAAGGTACTTTCAGTTTTTTAAAAATGAGAAAAAAACTAATGTTGTCAGCATCAATAAATCAACAACCAGGAAGAGTCACTTCCTATCAGAGTTTCGAAAGTGCTTCATGGTTTTCCGATCTCCTGTCTGTACTAATCATCTCTGATGCTTCACATATGCATGGTATATGATGCCAGGTTTTAAAACATGGCTGAGGAGGGAAAGAGGGAAGGAAGGAGGAAAGGAAAGAAGGTAAGAAGAAAGAAAGGAAGAAAAAGGCAGGAAGGCAGACGAGCAGGCTGAATTATCTGTTTATAACCACATAACATCCTATTATATGTGGTGGTGGACAGGAGGTCAATTACTGGCAGGCACAGCCCAGTAGTGGAGAAATAGACGTATATATGAACAAAATGAGGAAAGAAACTGCCTTATTTTCTGCATATAAGTGTATATGTGTAAGTATTTACATAAATACATAAAATAGTCATGCAGTAGTCGATATGCCAATATTGTTACTTGTATTCAGATCAATATGTAAATGATAAATGAACAAACCTAATGTACCTTACTCCCTTAATACTGTGGATGCTAGAAGGCTGCTCCAAATACTGCTGCCAGTGGCAATACAGTTGCCCAAAAGTGTTGTCATTTCAATAGGAGAGGGAAGTGATATTATGCCAAGTTTTCCTAACTGTTCATAAAATCACCTGAAGTTCATCTTCATTTCACTAGTTAATTTAGTTTTTATATATTATTAGAATTAGTTTGGGTTTTTTTGTTTACAGAATTAAATGGTTTTCTTAACAGGTTTCCAGCTTGGCATGCATGTTTTAATTTTGAGCGTTGCAGGGACATGGCAACGTAGCAACCATTTTCATTTTATCTTTCCCTTTCATTGCAGTCAGTATTGCTTTAATCAAGCATTCACAGCCTAGTTGCTTTCTCTTTCCAATGTATTTTGATTTTCATTTCAGACAGGTTTAAGGATAATTTATGTAACTTGTGATGTGTGTTGTTTTTCTTGATGCTTGAACAGGAAGACTGTGTGAATACGTCAGCTTTTCTAAGGTGAGTTCTAACTCTGGAGTTTTTAGGGAAATCTTGACAATGGGAAGCAAAAGACCTGAAAACCGGAAGGCAAAAACCATTATTCTCTTTACGAGTGTTGAAATTTCATGACTTCAGGTAGGTAAAGGGATATGTTACTGCCTCTCAGATGCTTGAAGTTGCTAATGCTGCCCTTGTTGCACAACGTCATCCCCTCATGTTGTCATTAAAAATGGTCATCAATACTTGTAAAACTTTTTGCTTTGGGGGTATTTGCTGATTTTTATAACCTTCAATAGGAATTCAGGCACGCACACAGGACTTCCTGAGGATGAGGCTTCTGTTAGAAACTCACCTAGTTTCTGTCTGCCCTGTCCATATACAGCCATGCAGCTAAACTCCAGCAGAGCTGGGAGTGCCAAGGAGTGACCAGATGGAAGACCAGTCTGAGGGGTGCTGGTGTTGATGAGGGGAGCAGCGAGAACCCCTGCAACCAGTCCATCTCCCTGCGTATACTGGGACAGAGCTGAAGCACAGACCCAAGCCCAGGACCTGGGAACTGCTTCTGAGGGCCACCCTGTGGAAAACCTTTCTGAACCACCAGCTTGTCTGCACTGTACCACCTCCTGCAGGACATCTGGTGGTTATCACCCAGCCTCAAGCCCCTGTAGTAAAAGTCATCTTGCGGAATGCTTTCTGTGTGGTCTTAACAATGGTACATCATGTTTATAGAGTATTAATGTCGACACTTACCTTAAGACACTTTCTGAGGAATTTACATCTTGGTACCATGGACTGCTCAGTTAAAAATATGCACAAAGCTGTCTTCAGGTGAGGTAAATTGGTGTGGCCCTACTGGCTTCAGCGGGGCCAAATCAGTTCCAGTGGTACTTAAGTAGTAATTTTAAAACAGTTCAGGCTGTTTAGCAAACTGTAATTAATATTGTTCAGATGTCATAGTATTAAAAGAGAAGTAGAGAGAAAGCCAGAGACAGAAATAGAGAGAGGTGTTTTCATGTAATATATACGCCAGTTCCCCAAAAGGTTTCTTTCATACTGGTGTCACTTGGAGTGATGAACACCAGGAACTAATCCACTCAGGTCATACCAAAATAAAACTGGTGGAGGAAAGAATTGAGGCAATATGTGAAGATGTAGAAATAACATCTATGAGCATTTTTAATGGTGCCCTGTAACTGCCAAGGAGGTAATATATAAAAAGTAGTTTTAATGTAATGCAGAAGGTTACAAGTGATCAAAAAAAATCAGTTGGGATTTTGCCACTGGCCTCCACAGGAGAAGGATCAAGGCCTCAGAGAGCTATTTTGTTGGCATTTAACTTTTAACAGCTGAGACAAATTTATTATTCACATGCATTACAACACCAATTTTGAAACATGAAGGAACAGCACAAGAGCGGAAGTACTTGGTTTCTGCAGGACACAATGAGAAGTGTTATACAGATAATTGTAGAAATTAGCTAAGTACACTACACTTCCAGCATATGACATGACTGAAACATATAGCTGTTCTAGTATGTCATAATTTTTCACTTCTTAAAAGAAGTGTTGAACCTGATGAGGAACAGCTTGCATTGGGTCCCACTGATTTAATTTGTACATACTGTAATTTACTAGGCTGCAGTAAAAACAGTCATTTTGTGAGGCTATCATAAGCTCATTAGAAGCGTACTGAGAAAGCTTAATGGCTTACAACCCACAGCTTCATGCATCCATTTTACAGAGATCCCTTCCCAACAGAGCCCGCCGCATGGTGTTCTATGCTGCTGGCAGTACAGTAGTTTTCACACACGCCCCAGAAAATTAGAGGTATTTGTGAATAACAAGATTGAAGACAGAGCCAACATTTCAGGAGTACTTGGAGTGCTGCTGGGACAGGGAAAATCTCATGTATTGTTAACCATGGTGAGGCTGGTTAGCTGTTAAATACTGTATAGTGTAACTAATCAAAAGCTCTAACATCCTAGACAATGGAACAGAAATAATTACTCTCCCAGAGCTACTATTGTTTCGTGCTCAGTCTTCTCTGGACTAATAAAGGGTTTAAATTTAAATTGTGTTAAGAAAATGTCAATACTGCAAAGAACTACAGCATTCAGTTGCTCTGAACACAGCATCAGGTAAACTACATAATGGATTTAAACATAATGGGCCAATGGAGAGTGAAGTACAAACAAACTCCTTTTCCATCTCCTTCTCCATTTGCTATCTTTATTAGACTCTAATGCTTTAGGAGACAAAATAATAAGGGCACTTGGCCAAAAAAAAAAAAAAAAAAAAAAAAAAGAAAAAAGAAAGGAAATAGGAGAGAGAAAATGCATAGAGTATTCTGCATTCAATTAACTGAGCTTAACGATGGTAGGTTTTTAGCATCAAGTGGGTTGATGCAATGAGCTAGTCCCTCAGCTGATAAAACAAAAATCAGGAGACTTCTGTACATATCAGTGGGGCTGCTCTGATTTGACACCAGCTAATATTAAGATTCATATTAAGAAGCTTTTGTCTGTTATTCTCTTCCTGAAAAGAAGAGCATGCTACTCCTGTAAGATGCTAAGCACTATGGCTGCTCTCCAGGAAAGCACTTTAAACACATGCATGTTCTCACAGAATTCAGTAGACCTCCTCTCCCAGTGTAAAAAAACGTGTTTTGCTGGACTGAACACAGAATTCTCAGTGCTCAGCAGGTCTGAGCATGTAGCTGCCTCCATTTACACATCGAGACTGTGTGAGCTGAGTAATCTCTATGAAGACCAAGTTAATAAATTGTCAGTTGTCTCACTTTGTCTTGTTCAGCTACTCAAATTAAAAATAAACTTTAAAAAAGCAAAAATGTCATTATGGATATACAACCTTAACATTACAATAAAGAGCAGAGCATTTATTTTCCCAGATATATGTTTCCTTTAGTCTTTCATACCATATTTTCTAACTGAGCTGATGTTTCTTAATTGCATAACTGAGGGTTGAATGGGAGGTTGATTCTTCCGAGCAGCTGACTGAAAATTCAGGGGTATTGGGCCAAAAGCAAGGTTCCTGGGGGACAAAGACTCGCCCATGGCAGTGACACAGAAACTTGAACGAGTCTAGTAAACCAGCATTTGCGTGCTGGAGGGACTGAAATTAAAATGCACATAGGCATATTGATGCCTAAGAAGTTGACTGGCTTTTTGAGATGACACTGTCAAGTTTACTTGAATGCAAGTTTACAGTTTTATCTTCAGTGAAGCTGAGGCAGTAGGTGATCAACACCCACAAAATCTGTTAGCCCTACCTTTATCAGAACTCAGAAGATATCTCTGCATTTTTGATCTTATTCTACAAAAACTGTCTCCAAAATACAGTGCTTCTGGGAACTGTTAGACTTGAAAATGCTGACTGCTTTGCACTACAGTCAGTTTTGTTAGAACCATTACTTTTCAGATGAGACTAATATTATTCAGTTGCAAATGAAAAAAATAGGTTGATACAGCATTTTTATTGTAGCTCTGAGTATATGCTACAGTTATAGTAAAAAGACCACATTCAGCATAAAATCTCTATTATTAACTTACTTCATGTCCACTGCATTCAAAATGTCTTTGTGATATTAAGTTCAACCTATTTGTAATGTGAATTCAAGGACTCATCTAACCTTGGAGGTCACCGGAAGTAATATATAATTTCCTGGATCAGAGCCTGTTGAATATTGTACGTTATAACGTGAATGTCTTTTCACAAAAAAAAAAGGAAAGTGACTGAAGTTTTCTGAGGCTGGCATCTTTGGTTTTGTGCCAGCTGCTTCTTCATCAGTTTGATTAAGAAATAACTATGGCCTACCTTAAACAACAGCTTCCTAAAATTTACCACGGAGTTTAGACTGTGTTTGGGGCTTAATAGAGAAGCTTGTTAGGTGATGACTTTGACCTGGAGAGTCCCAGAGACTAAAGATCTAATCCTAACATCAATCTTAAAATTGATTAACTTTTCTGTCTGTTGTTCCATTTCACTTCTCTCTGGGGCACTCAATGAAATTTTTTTTTTTTTAAAAAAAAAGTGCTTATGTGTGTGTGTTTTGTTTTTTAATAAATAACGGAAATCCAGTTAAATTCCATTTAAGAACTTGCATACAGACTTTCACCAGTGCAATGAGTGTTTTACCATCGTGTATTTCTTCTTTTTAGAATGCATTTGACCATTCTCTGACCCAAGACAATCCTTGACTGCTCTTTATGCACGTACTTATTGGGCACGCCGTGCATGGCATATTCAAAGAACTATTTCACACAAAAACATGAATTACAGACACATAAAATTTTTGTGAACTGGGCTGTAAAATTTCTGATGCAGTATTCTCTATCTAACTTGACAGCTGGTATCTGGTCTGAAAATAGTGTATTTTTCCTCAAATGCTAGTCATCCTGTTACTTTGCATTGCATAGATATGAACAAATGTATGGATATGAAATAACCTGGGAAAAAAAATCTTCTAGAATAACAGTAATTTTGTGTCACTTTAGCATGAGCATACCCTGAGTCCATGATGGCCTGCTGGCAAAAGTGTTTGCAGCGCTGTGCATGCTTAGCAATCCCCTACATCAGGAACAAACATTTTGGGCCCAGTCTTGCAACCTTTATTCTTTAAAAAGAAATTCTTCTATGAATAGTATTCCTAAATAAAAGCTTGAGAATTGAGCCTAAAGTGAGTATGTTGAGGACAGTGGATAAAGGATATGTTTTGCAGCACCTCCAGAGGAGACGCTGGAGTAAGAAATCTGAGAAGCAAATGGTCTTGAGAGACAATGTCAGAGCTGGGATCTGATGTGTGCAGTCACTGCTCTCCCTGCCTTGACAAGAGGCCTGATGCGGTTTTGAATTGCATCCCGGTGCCAGCCCAACCTTTGCTGCTGCGTTTTGGGTGTGCACATTGGCACAGAGGCTCGGTTTCACTGGAGCCAGGAGCCAGAAGGGAGACTGCATGGTAGTTTGTAACATCTACCTGGAGAGATGTTTTCCCAGAGTAGTGTTTTCCTGTAAGAGATCACAGGTACTCCATCTTTTTGAATTACAGTGGTAGAATGGAGAGCTGATGACAGGCTGAATTAACGCGGTGCTTACCAACAATTTGTGTAGTCTGGGAGGTTGTCAGAGAGATACCACTAGCCCAATGTAGGATGCTCTGAAGTGACAAGTAATAGGTGATTTTTCTTAGATATCTCTCTTACAGTTGGGTGCAGTGAGATAGAGACCAGCCTCAAAGGGAATTTGATTTGGATCATCATAATTAGTAATGCTGTTGTGCTGTCAGGGTACCCTTCATGTAAATCACGGGCAGCAAACCAGTTATTACATTTTTCAATTTGTTTCCAGTAGTTTTTCTTCATAATTGCACAAAAGATGACTCCTGAATGCAAGGGAACAAGCAGCGTTATTTCTGGTGTGTTTTGGATTACAAAATGTCTGTTTGAATTATACTGAAGGAATGTATGCGTTTGTTGCTGTAAAGAGTTGATTAAATAATGTTCTTGGGGATAAGAAGAGTATGGGATTTTATAGTTCAAGAAAACAGTTGTATGAAAAGCCACTCCAGTAAAGAGTGGGGGAGGGGCAGAAAAATAAAAATAGCTTTCTGGCTCCTAAATAGCATCCTCTGTTAGCACCTATGCAGTGTGCCCCGTGTCCTTCCTTCTTTTCTCCTCTCCCCTTCCTAGAAAAATAATTTATTTCAGTCCTTTTTTTTAGTTTTAGGATTGAGGGATTAGGGCTGTGCAACCCTGTATGTACTCATTCCCTTGTTTTCTTACCAGCATGCATCCCCGTGAGGCAAATCCCCCCTAACAAACCCTTCCGTGCAGCTTTGTCAGTGACTGCCAGCCTAAGAAAGAAGATGATGATGAAAACCTCCCTTCCAATAATATGTGCAAACAAGCAAACAAAAACACTCAAGGCTGCTTTGAGATTGAACTCTTGGAGCTACTTTATGTAAAATTTCCTGTTCAGTGTATTTTGAAATGAATGTCCCAATTCTTCAGGGTATGAACCATATTTTCTCTGTGCTATTTGTAAAGTAAGCTCTATAAAATATATCCCATTTTTGTAAAAGTTGGAAAATAATGTGATAACTACCTGTATCTATCTACATCTATCTCTCTGCCTGAAAGCCCAATAAATACAGCTGTTATCATATCTACTGCCTTGTTACAAATAAACTCTGACACTGAAAAATATCACTGCTTCCTCTCACAGAGCATCCTCAGCCTGTCTGTCTTCTAATCTGCAGGTTTCTAGGACAAGGAATTTTCTGATCCTGTGAGAATTCATAAGGCCAAATGTTTTTCCAAGCTCACTAGGGGTAAAATAAAGAAGAATACTCAATGTTTCTGTGGAATGAAAACAAAAGAAGCCGCACCCCACTGGGTCATATCAGTGAAAGAGTTTTCCTGTGTATTTAAAAAAAAATCATTTGAATTTTTATATTGTTTTCTTTCTCCTTCGAGTTGTTTAAAGTGTGAATTAAAGCTTGCTTTTTTACCAAAAAAAAACCCTTATAAATAATTCAGATGGGATATTTTGACAATTTCAAACTTTTCCCGTTCTTTTTACCAAGCAGAAAATTGGCTACTGGCAAGTGTTTCTCAGGAGATATTACTTTTAAGAAATCAATGCTTCTCACATTGTAAAAATGCTGAAGGATTCCTTCTCTGTTACACAGGTCCTCCTAGCCTTATCAGGACTCCTGTTCTCCCTGAGAAGTGTATCCATCATATCTCTCTGGTGCTTTCAATGGAGCGATCTCAGAGGAAGTTTGTTCTTTTGTTTGGTTCTTTCATCTGGTGGCAGAATTAGGTCAAACAGTTCCAGTGATGGCTTATAGGCTCCCATCTGCTAATGCCCTCAAACAGGTTTTGTCAGACTCTGTATTTTGTCAGACACAGGGTGGCTCAGGAAAGATACCTTAACTTTTGAGCACTCTCCTTGCTTGCTTGTTTATCTGCTCAAACCAGCCAGGAGCTAGTCCGCAGGCATGTGTCCAGAAAGGACCTGGGACCTGACCCATTCAGGTGCTTCTCATCCTCGTTCAGACACTGTGCAAAGACAAATGAACTTGAAAGACCCTATTTCTAGGCAAATTCCCAGGTCGTTATCTTCTTCCTCTGGACTGTTCTAGAAAAAGTAGTGTAACGAATGTTTCATAAATGTCCATTAAACACAAATATTTCCCTTTCTGTATTTTCAGAGACATGTTTCAGGCCTAATTCTTGTTCTCAGATTTTGCAAAGGGATCCACTCTGAGTGAAATCTGGGTTAACTGCCAAAAATCTGGGCAAGGGGCTGATCTGGTAGAATGTATTTACACAGTTATTTGTGTACTCAGTTGTTTGCAGTCTCCTCTTACCAAGCATGCTGTCTCCGTGAAACAATTAGTTGAACAGAACGTTGACAATTAAATTGCTCATTGAATATGGATTTTAATTTGTTTTTAAGTTTTGCATGGAAATCCTATTTTTCACAAAAGTAAATGCAGAGAAATACAGCAAAATATTTAACAATTTATTTTAGCATAAAAAGGCATGTACTCTCTCATTACTGTCTTTTGAGATATTTCCAACTAAATTAAAATAATGAATAGTTGTTTAGTACATGTGCTTTGATTAAGTCTCTGGCTTATGAGATTTCACACAGAAGTAGACTTTATAATGCTGTTAACAGCAAATGTTGATGGCACCCTTGTCCATTAACACAGTAAGCAGACCTTCAGGTTTTTTGCATACCTAGTGACTTCTAGGAAAGTCATTAAAAAGTCATAAGATCCTCAAATATGTGCCACATAGCTGTATGAATTGGAGCACAGTTCTTGAGGTCCAAGATATATTTTTCTTATCTTGAACAATTGTGTTGCTGTAACAAGTTGTTCTTTATTCATTCATCTATATTACAGCAGTATCTAGAAATGTCTCCGAAATTATGGGTACCACTTTACTAGACAGTCTGCACCTACCCAATAAAATACAGTTCTTGCCACACAGTTTGCAATTTCAATAAACCATGTACGAGAGAAAGGAAAATTACAGTAAAAAATGGCATTATCATTTTTTTGTCAAGGAACTAAGGCATAGCCATCACTCTGGGAAAGTATTTAAATTCAGGCTAGAAACAGTAAGTACTCGAATAATTTTTGAGATTTTAAAGTTGCCTTTATAGAGAAATAGGCCTGCATAAAACAAGATTGTACTGGGCTTGGAATTCCATTAGTTATAAACATTTCCCAGTTAAAGCAGCATTAAAACATAGTATTACTTATGACTGAATCTGTTTATGCAGCCCTTGTCCTGGCACTGAGCAACTTTCCAGAAATTGACTTTGCAAATGTAATGTTCTTTTAATAAGCTTCTCATATGTAATCTAATACTGAAATAAAATAAAAAAAATTGTTAATGCTGGCAATAGAATTTTTATAATTGGTTAACTTCTCTTTCATTTACTTAACAAGGCATTTACTTGTTGATATTAAAAAGCTGCATCATGGCAAAAGACATCATATGAAATCTGAACCCCAGGGAAAATGAAGACATTTTTCCCCATTGGCCTCACAGATACCAGGATTCCCACACCAGAATTTTAGATTCAAGAAAGACATGAAGGTATCAAAATCAGATATATGTCTGACTTTCAAAAATCTCATCTCTACTAAATAAAAGAAAAAAAAGAAGAGGAGGGAGCAGAGCAGCCTTATGTTTTAAAAAACTGTTTCTCTAGAAGTTCCATAAAACAAGAAACTTTGATTCTTAATGTGGCTGAATTTTAATTGTAAAGCTCATCTTTACTCTGAAGAAGTTCCAACTCATACATAAAATGGATCAATACATAAAAATGATTTTTAAATTGTGTAATAATTAATTTCAGTAGACATTACTTAAACATTAATTGCCCCACATTCTCTCAGTAACTGTACTAGTGCTATATGCTGCCTTATAACTGCAGTTGCAGGCAGATAAATAACATTAGGTTTTTATGTCCATTTCTAATTTTTAGATGGCACTTTCTATGACAGAGCACACCCATACTATGTGTAGCCAACAAAGGGAAACAGCACAAACCACTGCTTATTTAAGAAACTCACTTAGTTACCTTCCTTATCAAAATATTCTGACCTCTGTTCTTCTAGTGTGGTGTTACGATGCATACTTTTATGGATCAGGCAAGGCAAAGATATACAGCTGCTGGCTTCTGCACCCCAACGAACAGCAGGAATCCTTGAAGTCAGGCCAACAGAGTGCCAAAGGCATTTTGCAGGAATAATAATAGCACAAAATAATATGCAACAATACCTAACCAGAAGAACGCTGCAATAGATTTAAGACCTTAAGATTTAAGGTCTCCTCAGAGATGTTACTGAGCTCAGAACTGTTGTATTCCAGTGAGTGGGATACTGGAGAAGGAATCAAACCATCTGAGATCAAGCCTCTCTTCTCCTATAACGGGCAATCAGATTTTCAAACTCATTTAGAGATGCAAATAGGTGGAATTTTTGCTTAAAGCTTTTGTATCTGTGCATACCCCTAACTCAACTGTGGGATCGCAGGAAGATTCTGAAGCAAGTGGGTGCCTGTGCCTGGCTCTCTGCAGCTTCTTAGGAAATCCACAAGTAGTACCAGGGCTGTTTGAGGGAGTCCTGAACAGCCTTGGAGAAAACAGAGCCACGACGCCACAAAGACAGATAAAGTAGGTAGAGGCAAGTGGAAAAAACACAGACAGCTAAGCTCATCTTCCAAACAAGCATATGTGTGCTTCAACGTATTCTGAATGCTAGCAAACCCAACTGCAACCTCTTTATAATCCTTCCTAGAAGAAAAACAATCTTATTTTTTTCTTTTGGAAAAGCAGTTCTGTTTTTGTCAGACTGTGGGTTTTGTGGACTTCAGTACTCCTTTTCCAAGATCTGAGCACTTTCTTGCTGTAAATGGAACAATTAATAACACTTAGAAAAATTCTGCAAAGTAGAATTTTCAGGAACTGTTCATTGGCCAATAAACTGTGCCTTGTATAGGACCTTTTGAACACAGTTTTGCAAAAAAAGACAACACTGAGCAGTTGTCATCTTGGTACTGAGTGGCTTAGAAAAGATGAAAACAATTATAAGCAACTTGGGGAGGCAGCAAAAGGCCTTCCTTGAACCCATGGAGAGGATTTGCCTAATTGGGAAAGTCTGAGGTATTAGGATTGAATAAAGTAAAATATAAGTAAGAGCACATAAAATGAAGACCTTCTTTCTTGCTGTTCACTTTTGAATTTCCTGTTTTATAACTTCTAGTGCGTTAGGTTGGCAAATTAGATTGTAAGGGCATAATGTGGAGATACAGCGCCTTGGGAAAAGGGCAGAAACAATTTGCATGAAATCCTGAAAGCTGTGGAACATCGTAATGGAAACTGCAATATTTGGACTAGATGACCTTTAAATGTCCCTTCCAACCCAAATCATTCTATGATTCTATGATATTTGTGTGATGAGGCTTCTACATGCTTCCCCCCAACTAGTGTCTCTTAAACCCCTTTCCTCTTCCTTGGCTGAGTGGGATAGTGTCTCACAAACTCCGAGTTCTGCTTTTCCACAATAACTTTTCACTTCCACAGGTTATTTTATTTTATTGTGAAAGAAAAATGCTTCTAAGTATCATTTTTCTTTGAAAGGGAGGCTTATCTCCAACATTTAGATTGGCAAAAACTTTTAAAGAATCATGTATTTCTTGTCAAGCTCAATTTTCATTTCTTTTAAGTGTATTCTTCTTGTTCCCCTGTTCTTCCACATATTCTAATGCATAAATAACATCCTATTGTAATTCTTTTTATCTGACTCTTCTGTTTACCTCCTGCTGCATGTGGAAATCTTAGAAAAAGCCTATGGAGTGGAATATGGTTTTATCGCTATACCATATTTAGTAGAATAAACAGTGGGAGTTTGGAAGAGATCAGCAATAAATAGAAGCTTTAAAAGAGAGGCAGAGTCAAACACGTCACTTAAATGGAGCTTTTACTCTCCAGTACTTTAATGAAGAGGCCCTTTAGGTGCATTATTTTAATTTATCAGGAGCAAATGGCTTTAAAGCCGAAGTCAGATAGTTCCACCTTCAAGCAAATAACATTAAAGTGTTTACAAAATCATTAGCAGTTTTGAAGAGAGCTGATCCTTCTCCAGGTCAAATAATTTAGGATCATTGTGGGCAAAGTCTTAAGCACAATTTAAGAGGCAGCTTCCACTAGGAAGTGTGAATGACAAAGGAGAGAGAGGTTGTGAGAAAGAAAGATGCTATGGCCATGATAAGGAGCAACGGTTTCTTATCCATCATGCTTGGGTAAGGAGATATGACTGTCAGGCAAAACTTTTGCATATAGTATATTTTTGCAAGGTTTGTTGCTAATAGAATCTCCTCTGATGAACAGCCCTTTTTTAGCCTTTCTCCATTATATCGCAATGGTTTTCTCCTTAGGCAGTGCTGATATTTTAACTTCTCTGTGCCTTGGAGTGTCTGAGACTTTAAGTTATGAAAAAATCTGGAAGCGAATGTGTACCAAAGTGTTTCCTAAGTAACAGTGCTTATCCAGACAGCAGACAGCCAAAAAAAAAAAAAAAAAAAAAGAAACCAACCCCCCCCAAAAGCCCTCGACCAAGCAAAAACCAAACAATCAAACAACCTAGTATGGTTTCACCCAACCTCCTGTCTAAAGAAAAATCAAGACCTTTAAAATTACAGTTTAAGTCTGAGGTGAGCTGAATTGCTTCCTGGATGTATCCATCTCACTCCATTTTCTCTAGCGGCACCCTAAAGGTAGGAAAATACTGATTGGTGTTTACACTTCAGTATGTACCATTCAGTTGGACGAGTACAGACTTTTGAGTGTCTCAGAGGCAGAAGAAATGTTCAGAATCATTTCAGAAATGTTTTGTCTTCCAGAAATAGCCAAGGACCAGCAATAGTCACAGCGATTTGCATCCCTGCAATTCAGAGGTTGCATGGCCAACTGATTACTACTATAGTATTTCTGTAGTGTGTGCTATATTGTAAATGACTATCAGTAGAAAGGCGCACGCCCGTTTTTTTTTTCTTCTCTTTCTTCTCCTCTCTCTTTCTTTTCATCTGCTATTCATTTTGCCCTTTTTCTCAGTGTACCTGCTCTGAAGCTTGCTATACAAACTAGGCAGAGATGACTGCTCCGTCAGCTGTGGATCCTAGTTAGGAAGTGCAGAAGTGCTCACTTTTCCCCACAGAAACATCCAGGATGAGAATACAAGATGTCATAGAAATCCCAGATTGCTGAGATAGAGCAAAGGGTATATGATCACTGAAAATTACTCCCTAGATGCCCTTGGCATGCTTATGTCCATGGTCTACTGGCACACAGCACAAGTAGTCTCTAAATGTATGTATAGCAGCAACAGGAAAAACAGCCGCTTAAAATAAATTCAAATGTGACCCATGCAGTGCTACTAAAAGGCTGATTGCTCTGTCCTGCATGATATCCATTTGTTCCTTCTTTGTTGTTTTACATCATTTGAAACAAAAGTAATTTAGACTTTGCAATATGCATGTTCTCCTAGGTAACCTGTGATAGTGAAAAACACATCAAATCATACCAAAGCTATCACGCTACGTTATAGAGTTTTAAGAGATATATCATTTGCAAAACCAGTACTGGAAAATTTAAAACCTTCCTATAAAAATGCACAGCAAGCAGTTTTAATAATTTGGTGCCTTTTAAAAGAACAGTTCAGCTAGATCTGTTTGAATTTAGGATTTGGATTTTTAACATTATAAAAAATGTACATATTGTATAACTGAAAGATCTGATCAAGCATTCAGGGTTTTTAGGATCACATAAGGGAACAGACTGCATTTAATCCTAAAGCAGAGGACTTTCTGTGGACTGTATCATTAAATGCATTTCCTTTTCTCTAGTAGAAAGGCAAAGGTCAAAAAAAAAAAAAAATCCAGAAACATTAACAAGTAAAGACAGGGTGTCTGGAAAAAATGCTGGCAACTAGCAGTGGTATGCATGATTTTATAGAGGTTACCGGATAGAAAGCACAGAAAGTTTGTATAAGTTGGAAGAAGAAATTTGAGCTACGATCCCTGAAAATTAAATACCATGGCCATGCAAATCTAAAGTAGAATGAGAAGCAGGCTAAGCTGCAATAGTTTCCTTGAGCTCTTTCTTACTGTTGCATGGCTTTATATCCTCCAGAATGTTATTCAGGATATATCCACATGAGAGCAAGGGAAATAATAGTCAATGGGAAAAGTGGCAAGATAAAATGCATAAGACAGAAAATTGCTCTAAAATGTTCCTCAGAAAATGATTTTTAATATCAAAAGACATTTTCAATCTATATTTTAATTTGTTTTTCTTCGATATCTCAGGCAATTGGGATGAGGGTTTTAAGGCTTGCACATCTGTTTTAAAAATCATCCAAATATTGTTTGGAGGAAAATTCTCTCAGGTGCAGAGGGTCATCACAAGGTCTTTCTATCATTCATGCCAACATCCACCCTTCATGTGTTTTAAGTGGTGCAGGAAAAGACAGGTGGGAAGAAGAATTTCATCTAGGAAAATGATAGCAAAGCATCTGCTTAAGCTTTGAAACATATTACAACATATTGGATCCTTGTTTCTGAATGTACTTGGTCTGCATATTGTTCCAAAGTAATTATTGCTGTTGTAGTAGGTGACATCAATGATGCTTTGCTGAATAACGCTGTGCTCAGTATCAGCTGAGAACTTCACCTATAACGTTTTAGAATTCCTATCCATACTTAGTTATGATTTTTTTTCTACGATGTTCCTAATAAGATTGCACACAATGGCAACAATTAATTAATCTTGAAATTAAGGGACAAGCAGTGGTTCCATATATCAGCATTTTGTGGGACAAAAGACATCAGGTATAATTAAAAGAAGGGACAGTGGGCAGGTGAAAACCTTAATTATTGATGAAATTCTCTCTAAAAATAAATTCCATTATAAGCTCTTTAGCAACAGTATCTTACTCGATTACTGCGACGCAGGTTTTTGTCACATACCCACCCATAAGCAGATGCATCCTGCATTTAGATAGAAGAAGGTGTTGGCACACAGCTAGCAGATTGAAATGCCTCCAGGTGTATCAGTTGTCAGCATGCGACCAAGTCCAGGGGATCACTTACTGCCCTGGACAAAACAGCATCTCTCCTTCACAGTGTTATTTAGGAGGGAGATATTCTGTAAAATGACATCAGCATTTCTGAGGGGCTATCACTGGCAAGGACGTAGTCTTCCAGGGTATCAGCAGCTCAGAGCAGAGTGCAGACTTTCAAATTTGTATCACCATTTTGGTGTGGATATAACTCTTTTTCAGTGCTTCATGCTATTTTTTCAGGCACCTGCATTTTCTCTGTTTGAAGAAGGGAACTGCTTCTTGAGACTCAGTGCTTCCAGTACCCCCCCTTTTCAAGGGAAGTTGGGAATGATAATCCCATACTCTATAATGTAATTCCATTTGAAAGCAGCATGTGCTTAGACCCCCAGCAAAAGGAATTGTTTCAGCTCTACTCCAAAACTGATAATCAGCACTGAAAACTGAGGGGTAGAGGGAGAGAGTTAGCCCATTCCCCGGCAGGCAGTTTGTTCTTGGTAAATCTCTTGCAGCTTCTTTTGTAGGCTATCAATCCAATTTACTATCTGTGCACTCAGAAACTCTTAGAGCTTACAAAATGTCCCTGGATTTTCAATGAAGTGCACAAAATAAAGTTGCAAAGTGGTAATTTCTGTTTCTGTATTTAAATTTCCTTCTGTTTATTCACGTTAGTGCAATTCATGTGTTGTCTGGAAAACCAGCAAAGGGCTCCCTCGCCATTTAAAATCTCCAAGGACATCCCTTACAAGAGGCTGTCTATAGAATGATAGGCAGTATGTGCTGAACGCCATGTCAGAAAGCAGGGACGGACCCTTAAAGGCTGTAATTAATGTTCATTGCAATTAGTGGAAGTTTTATATATATTCCAAACAAAAAAATATGAGAATCTCCAATGTAGTACCAATGCATAAGAAATTAGACTTTAAAAACTAGGCAAGTCTCAAGCATATGGCTTTCCAGATGAATGACTTCTTTTTCTGGTTATTTTTTTTTGCTTTCATTATTTCCTTCTTTCCTTCAAATTGCAAAATTGGTGGATGAGTGATAGCTTGCATTTCTACCTAACATTTGATACAAATAAGAATTGAGAATTCAGTTAAGCTGGAAAAGAAAGACTGATCTGAGATCTGAAAAGTGACCAGAAAAACAATAAACACAAAGTAATGATAAATGGAATGCACTGAGTTGGAGAAAGTCTAGCGAGGCACAAGCAGAATTGATGGTTGGTGGAAGTTATTTATAATTTTTGTTAAGTCATTAGTAGTCAGGTCTATTAGTGAAATTCAAAGACTGGAAGAAGTTTAAACACCTTGGAGGCCAAGGAGAAATAGATGAAAAGGACTGTGTTCTGTAACTGTATAAACAAAAAAGAAAAATTAAATTTGGCATAATGTATAACAATATTTGGCAGACATAATGCAAGGATGTTCATTTGATGAAAGAGACAAACCTGGGAAGTAATAATGGTGCAAGAAACACGTGGGATTAACTGTGGACAGCAAAGTATTCATCAATTTGCAATGTGTAACAGCTGCCAGAAAAAGGGCAGTGCAATTTTAGGCTGCATGCACAAAGACATCATATGGTGGGGAGGCAAGTAACAGTATCTCTATCGTTCCTATGTCATCCCAGTTAGACTATTGCACAGTGAGGGCTTTTTTTGGCTGCACATTATCAAAAAAAGATACTGTGAATCTGGAAAGAGTTTTAAAGAACAGCAACAGAAATGGTGAGTTGGCTGGAGGGATGGATATCCTGGGGAAGAAGAGCTTATTTAAAGAGATGCCACCATCCTGAAAACTGCTTAGTTTCAAACAAAAAGAATTAAAGTAGCTTAAAGTACTCTCACTCTTTCCCTTGACTCCCCCTGCCAATCAGATTCTTTTTTCGTTGAATTTCTTTCAGTTATGTTTTTTGTAGAATTTATACATAGTATGAATAAGAATACAAAACAAAAGGACATTCAGGGAAAAACATGTTTCTGTTAAACTGACGGTGTCTCCTAGTACATATAGATTCATAGAATCATTCAGGTTGGAAAAGACCTTTAACGTCATCAAGTCCAACCGTTAACTGCCAAGTCCACCACTAAACCATGTCCCTAAGCACCACATCTACCCGTCTTTTAAATACCTCCAGGGATGGAGACTCAACCACTTCCCTGGACAGCCTGTTCCAGTGCCTGACAACCCTTTTGGTGAAGAATTTTTTCCTAATATCCAAATATAATATAGTTTAGTTAAACTGTAAATAAAAATGAAGACGGAAGTACAAATATTTGATCCTCAACAGGACTTTATATCAAATTATTTAACTATAAGGAAGCATAACTAAGAGTAATGATGTGAAATTGAGAGAAGGAAATTACATTTGAATACCAGGACCCCATTCTCACAGCACAAGCCATTTTGATATAAAAAAATAAGTGGTCCACTCTCAGAATCTGAAAAAAAATTGAACTAAAGAAATTTTACCAAAGGTACTGTTAGGATCAGTTCTGTAGTGTCAACAAAGTTAGTAGGTCTTAAAACATCTCTGATTTTGTCTATGATTATGTAATCTCAGCTGCTGTGTATCGTTTGTCAACTTTTACAGCAGATCTTCTGGGAGACCAGACTTCCTTCTCTTCCTCTCACCCACACATACATACTCTATACACATTTAACATATACAACAAAGAAAAGTTTTCCAACCAACATAGAAAATGTAAACGTGTTATCCATTAACTGTAATGAGGCATATACATTTAAATTCTTATTTGGTTTGGGATAGATAGAAATCTATTAATTTTTTTTTCCCAAGCATGAGTTAAAATTTAAAAACCTCTAGTTTGTCAAAAGTATAAACACCAAAGGAACAAGCTGTCAGTAGCACTTAGCAGTGTTCTATTAACAAACTAAATGTTTGGCTGTTTTCAGTACTTTTGCTTTATTTTATTTTATTTTCAAGAAAGATAACCTAGATTGAACAGTGACTGGTAACTGTGGGTTACAGTTATCTACAACACTTAAGAAAAACTTTAGGACCTGTTAACAGTTCCCCAAACTGCAAATTTATTCATTTTCATGGAGGAGTTACAGTATGGACGTTTGCCTCTATGTGTTATGGGATAAGCAGAGTCAAGTCCATATGATGAAGGAGCTGTGCTCCTTGACACAACTGTTTTGGGGAGCAGCATGACTGAAACTGATGCCATCAGTCACCACTGTCTTGGTATGATGGCAATAGTCTCCCATGTCAGTCCTCAAATCCACATTAACACCTCAAAGCAGTGCATAATCATTCATGCTCTTTCTGAATCTCCCAGCCTCATTACTCACCTGTTTAACCACGACATTTCAGGAGTCCCTCCCTTCCTCTCTCTGGGTTTTGTTCTCTATTGAAGGTCTCAGTGCTGAGCCAATGTATAAGGCAGCTGGCCAAACTGGATGGTAGGAAAAGCTGCAGTTCTAGCAATGCTTTCAGTTATGTAAATAAATTTGAGGTAACTCCAATGAAAAACTACAATTTGTTGTAGTCAATATTCATATTTTAAATGTGTTTGTTTCTCAGAGTATCTCTACAATTTTTTTTTTACAATGGATGGTGACTGTTGCTAAGCTTAGGAAGAAAAAGATAGAGAAAAATAGAAAAGGGTATTTAAATATTTCCTTTGCAAGCAATTCTAAAAATTCCCATTAAAATTACATTGCTCCCTAAAGAGTTATTGTTTCAGATTTAGAAAGTCAGTCTTTAAAACTATAAAAAAGGGGGGTTATTTCTGCTTCAGAAATAAATCTCAATGCTTCCTCTACTAATCAATCCCGTCTGATACCTCTATAGCATAGGAGGTAACATTGTGAAGACATTATTTATTCTCTGTCTTCATATATCCACTACAAACATACTGCATAAAATAGCATATGCATATAATAGTCTGTGTATATGTGTATGTATACATATATATAAAAAACAGGCAGAAATTATTTTACTTTTTTGTGCTATCTCATGTCTATGGTAGACTTTCAGTAAATAAAGTATTCTTTAATCTGCATTGACCACTTCTTTGATGTTAAGCTATTAAATGTTCCTGTATTATTTAAAAATTATTAACATGATTTTTTCTAACTAACTATCTACTAGTCTTATGAAGTATTTTCTGCGAGTTGCGTGTTTTGCAACAGCTCAGGTAAAAGGAGTTGGCAGCATGGTGTCAAGAATAAACTTTAAAAAGGCTCTCTAAAAGTAATGCTGGGAAGGTATTCATTTGACCTTCAGTGACAGAGCTTATGCCTTGCAAATTGATTAATACAGATACAATATCAAATCATTTTTCATACAATTTTTTAATGTTTGTTAAATGCTGGAGCAGTATGTAAACAGAGTATTTGGCATTTTTATTAGGCTGCGGAACTCAGTCATTTCCTTTGCAACAACATCTCATAAACTATTTTGACAGTCTAATAAACTATAAAAAGCTGTGGTAAAAACTGGCTCTGAATGTTATAACCGTACAAAATGGAAAGAGCAAGAGAAAACATCTATCACTGAGATTATTATCACTGTTGCCATGGCAACCTGGTTGCAATGGCAATATCTCCATGGTTCTGCTGTTTGTTATCATCTTTCTTGATTTTACATCATTGAAATTGTAGTAATTACACTCTGCCTGATGAAAAATGCATGCTGTCATGGCAACTAAGTCAAATATTCTTAATCATTTCACCTCTTCAATCTAAAATGTAATTGTTTGTCAGTAAAATAGGTTATACACAAGGCTTCTATGGACTTATGATTGCCTTAAGTGTTTTGCAAAAATTGTGCTTTTAGGCTCAAGACCCTAAGCTAAACTAATAGTCTACAATGGTAAACAATGACTCATTAGAGAAAGTAATCAGTTCTTATTAATTGTAGAGTAACTGTTCTAATGTGATAGAATAATGAAATATAAAACATATTACTTGAAATCAAATGTACCAGAGAACATTGACAATATTGCTAGAATCTTGAGGTAAATTGTATGTGATTCAAATTCTGTATTCATTTCATTCGAGCCCACTTGCCACTTACATCTCAAGAGTATCCACCTAAAACTTAAAATACTTTTTTTGTTATATTCATTTACTGCTCCCTCACCTCAAACCTCTTTTTCTGTAAATTCAAGGCTGAAGGTTTAAAACACTGAAGACAATCTAACGGAAAATAGTAATAAACACATCAAAATTTTGAGCATTACATTAAAATTCAAATCTCTTGCTTTTCCCTCTGGTAATGTACTGTACATCTTTTCAAACTGACTGTAAACCAAATTTTCAAAGGGATCTCAGTCCAGCCTGATAATTGGGCCAGCCATGTTGGTTCTGCAATACATTGGGAACATTATCTTATGAGATACCAGTTGCGGGTACAAATGATCAAATTCATAAGTCTCATTTCCCAGCTCACACATTTTGTCTCCCAGAAAGCCACTTGCTCTTCAGACTACCGTTTAAGCTGAAGGTAATTGTTACTTCAGCAAGCTATCGTGATTAATTGCAGGGTCAGGCTTGCTGAGGATTTTTTTTTAATTGGACCTGCTTGCCTATTCTTGACTATGTCTGATAAACTTCTCGTCACTTTGCAACAAAGTGAACTCTACTGATACTTACTTATCATTATCACTTACTACCTGGAACAGGTATGCGCTCGGCTTTGTGGTTTTTCAAGTGTTTTACTACCGTTCATGCACAAGCAGATGGTTCTAGTTAAGTCAAAGTTTCTGCTTCAAGCACGATTGCTTGTTCTATTGATATTTTGTATACCTTGAGATTTTTTTGCCATCTGGGGAACATGGAAGAACATTTCCTCGACACTCCGAATCAATTAGGGATTTGTTTTGTTTTGTTTTGTGCTGGGAATAATAGTGTGCACCCAGGTGCCCAGCCCTGAATTATTTCTACTTCAGTAAGTGCTTCATTTAAATACTTCACAGATATTAATGAACTCTTCAGAACACTTCTGTGAGAGAAGGAAGTATTGCTGATAGGTAACCGAGACACAGGGAAATAAGGAGCCTTATTCATAGCCACACATGAAGTTATGAGATACCCTGCAATCAAACCCAGATTTTCATTGAGGGAGGTCTTACCTAGAAGATCATTCTTGTTTGAAGGCCAGATCATGAACTATTCACCCAAACAACATTCTCATTGGAATGACTGGGACCTTCCCTCTTACATGAATCCTCTTGCAACTCCATGGTAACTCTACTATGCGTGGAATTAAGGTTTAGGGAAACTGCACTACAATGACATGCCCATTGGGAATGTGCTGAGCCACTGGCAATTATTCCCCAGTAGGGAGCATGATTTTTCCCACAAAATTGCTCAAGTTGAGCCACAACTCAAGCTGGGTAGAAAATTTGTCCTTTTGTGAGAAACATCCTGCTACTTTTAATTTAGCTGTTCCTTCCTCCAGAAGAAATTAAAAGCTACATATGTCCAATTTCCCCAAGAGGGAATCATGCTGTCAAGCCCCATTACTGTAGGAAAAAGAAACCAAGTAAAAAAAAAACAAAACCAAAACCAAACAACAATGGAAAACTAGCCACGAAACAAAAGGGAAATTTACCCATTGTACAAATAACTGTAGCAATTTGAAATTGTCCACCAAATGCAAATATCAGGTTTTAAAGCACAAAAGCCACAGGCTGCTCAGTCAGTGCAACAGTAAAAATGTGTCAGATCCCAAAGAGCTAAAATATGGCTCAGCATTCACCTTGTACTGAACTTCTGCCCCTGTTGAATTTACTGTCTTAGGAGTCTTTGGGACAAAGTAAGAGGGAAAAATGCACAATGAACTTCAAGTGAAATATATTTTTTCTGGTGACTGTCCTCAGTTTTCCATCCTAGACTTGGATAAGGTTCTGTCATTCGTCCCCTACTAATTTCTACATCAACTTTCTCAGTGGAACCTCTTCAAGTTTATTGCCAACAGTAAGGTCCATTAAGTTACAGATGTTGCTCTTTTATTTTTGGGAACTCTAGAGCCTTCCCATTTCTTCATGTCATCTGGGGTTTTCAAATGCTTCCAGATCGGCATCTTTCCATTGACTTTAACAGGCTTTGCATCAGGCCATAAAACTCTGCTTATGTTATGAATTTTCTTTAACTAGATGTTCATTCAGGGTTCTACTGCCTGAGCCTTAGACGCTAACAACTCTGCCTGTTATCCTTTGGTCCCTTTTGACTGCTCATCAGTAGCTGTGCCTTCAGGTGGAGCCTCCATTGAGATTACCACTGTCTGAATCTGCCACACCTTTCATTAGTGACACCCAGTGTGTAGCTTCCCCACCCATGCCACAGCCTAGCTGCGGTCTCCTGCTCTGCACGATGGCTGTCAGTGACCTGCAAACCCAAGAACTCTCATTCCTCTCTCTTTCTGGTACACTTGTCTATGACTTAAAATTGACTTTGGCCTCACAGACTGGAAACCCCAGCATAAGGAATGAAAACATTATAATTTTAATTTATGAATTAACAACAGCCTTAGAAACAAAATAGCTGATGAGGGGGGCATATCTTAAGCATTTGCTCTGCTTCGTGTGAGCCACTGATGGAGTGGGAAGCTTAACTTCCACTGCTAAATAATATCACAAATTCCAGGTGAGCATGCAATCGCTGTGATTAGAAATTTAGCTAGAAGAAATAAAATTAATTGATTAATTAATACTTCATATCTGCCTTCTCTTGCCTCTTCTACTATTATATATAATTTGTCCTAACCAACTTGTCATGACTATTTGCACAGAAAAAGATGTGGTCTTTGTGCAGAGGAATTTAACAGTCACATTTTAAGCTTGACGTGGGCTGGATGCAGGACCAAGACAGAAGGGTTAGTAATAGTCATGTCTCTGTGCTGTAAGCCCTATATTACTAACAGATAATGGATTTTTGTTTGCTGACAAGGGAGAGGTTTGTACAGTGACAGCAAAAAGGTCGGTTTTTCCCATCAAGAGTGACAAAACAGTATTTGTAAAATTTCAGGTAGTTAAGAATTTCCTTATGGTTTTTGAGATTGGAAAATATCTGTGAAGTTTAACATGCACAATACAAACAAAAATTTAATATTGATAGTATAGACAAGCTACAAAGTTCCTCATAAGGTCATTTGGTAAGTGACTTTGTTAGCTATCTGTTAGGATTACTATTATAGGTACTCAGGTATACTTTCTGCGCTCTAAATAGCATCTTCTGTGTAAATCTGTTAAGCAATAAAATTTGTCACTTGCTTTCCTGGAGACAAGAAACAAAGAGAAGTTTTTCTTCTGCAATGAAAATTATTGTTATAAAGCAGATGTGCCCTGGCTTCTCATTTTCCATCCCACCTTTTAGTGAATGTACGTGTCATTTGAAAAAAAAAAAACTAAAAATAAATAAATTGCAAGATACTTTCATAATATGAAAAGATTTTATCAGAATATGCTTTATGATTTCTTGAGGTATTTTTGATCAACAGAGCAATGTAACTGCTCAACCTAAGATAAGTACATATGTGCTGAATGAGAGCATAGAGCATGAAACAAAAGTAGAAATGAAGAAACCAAATATGCCTCTGTATTTCCGGTATTTATGGAACCAAACAGATTCAGCAAGGCAATCTCCTGCAATGTATTGATAGACGAATTTTTGCTGCCCCTACTTTTCTCCTGCAATTTCACTAAATATTGTTTCTGCTGTTGCTTTCATTCTTACTGATTCTTTGCTGGTTTATTTGTATTTATACTCAGAAGCTATAAACAAACAAATACAAAAGTGGCTAGGTTCTTTGCCACAGAATGTCTTTGTGGTTACTAAGGAATTGCACAGGCCTCTGACAATAATCGTCCATCAAGAATAAACATTATGCTACAAAAAGCTCATTGTGGAACTGGAAAAGGTCCAGATTATAGACAGTCAGTTTAAGAAGAGATCTCAAAAAACAAAAATTCTTTGTGATCCTAAAGAGCAATATTAAGTATTTCCCCAAATCCTTAAGGCAGAAATACTATTAATGTGTAGAAGTATGGAAAAGACCTTACTTGCCACCTTTCTCTTGGCAGGTCTTTCATTTCATAATGAGAACTGAGATGTGTATTTCTGTTCCTTCTTGCAAAACTTTCCCATAGCAGCCTTAAGGCTGGGTCTAATAATTCTTTTAATAAAAATGCACTCTGTAACGTGAATCCAGAACATAAACTTAGTGAAAGGTGCCTGGAGACATCCATCAATTCTTACTTCAGGCAATGTAATGTTATCTTATTTATAGATCTTCAAAACCAGCCCAGTGGGCTGGGATAACAACCGATGTTTCACTGAAGTGGTGACAAATTTGCTGAGTTGGGACTGGTTTTGGAAAAGAGGATCCAGTTGATTATGTGGATTTTGCACTGAAAGGTGTTAGTAGACTCTGCTGAGTGGCTACGTGTGGCAACTGACAGGTAGAAGTTGACATATAAATTTTAATTGCAAAATAAAGTGCAGTTCATATTAACTTGCAGAAGATCCCTTCAAATCAAGAAACTCCAGGACAACTTCTACTGATCCCACTTTATAAAACCTGTAAGGCAATAGAAAATCTCAAGCAGAAAGGCTCAAATTATTACTATGTTGGGCATTTTTTTGGTGTCAAGCAGCAAGACTGGAATTATTATGGGATTTTTCTGGTGTGATGGGGAACCTTTCTTGGAGAAGGCTACACCAAGAATTCATAGAATCATAGAATGGTTTGGGTTGGAAGGGACCTTAAAGATCATCTAGTTCCACTCCCCCTGCCGTTATTCAGCATTATGCTCTTAAGTGCTTGAATTGGTTGGATATGCTGCCTATCTCTTCTTTCTGCATTTTAGAGGCCAGCTGAAGCAACCTGGTTAATTAACAATAATGATGGCCCTTCAAGAATTGGGATGATTAGGTAGGCATAGGTGCTGTTTTTTTATGAGCTGGGTTCAAAGCTAAGTTGCAGTTTCTCGTGCTGTCTATAGTTACTTCTCACAAAAAGTAATATTTTATTTGAAAAGTTAAGGGTCAAGATATTAAAAAAACAGTCCCTGAAGTAAGTTTCTAAATCTGGCGTTTTGCCCTATTTTCCCTGTGACTGACTGTGTCAACTACACCATATATTGAGTTTCCTTTAAGATAGGGGAGAAGGGAGGCTGAGGAGATACATGGAAGTACTTCTGCAACTCTCTCACACCACTGATATCAGAACTCCTCAATGCAGAAGATAGTTGCTGATTAACCTCACCACCTCACAACCTTTACTTGCATTCTTGTCAGCCATCTGTCCTTACCTTCTTTCTCAGCTATAGTGGATGTCACAGTATTCTTTTATTTTCCTATGTATGTTCAAAGAGTATGATCTGTGGAAAACTCTAGTTCTTGTCTCTCCAGGCCTTTATTTTACCAGGATACTCACTAGACAGAGTACACTGAATTCCCATGGTTTTTCTTCAGTGGGTAGAAGTCATCTTGACTGTACAGCTAATGGTCTGGGAGGCAAAGGCTGTTGGGAGTGGGTTACACTTACACATCGTGATCCACTCTCTTCTTACCACGTGTACATCATTTGGACAGATGCAAGTCCCTTCACTTTCAGCATAATCTCTGCTCCCCAATATAGTCTAGTGTCCCTTCACCTATTTTTGAAAATGAATAACTTCTTTGGAAAACAAAGCTAAAAGAAAAGTGTATGTTTTTCTAAAAAGAGCAAGTTAGTGAGTCCTTCAGTATTTCCAGTATTTCAAGACAAGTTGTTTGCCTTTTCCTTTGGGTCTTTTGAGGCCTGTGAGACTTCCTTTAATGAACCAGAATTTAGCAATGGACTTAGCACACTAGAACTGATATATAGACAGGTAACATACATAAGGACCCTCTTCAAGATTTAGGCTTCTTAAAGGTAATAATAAGACACTGGCAGGGGATAGTTTCAAATTACTTTTTCTTTCTAATTGTCAATTAGGTCTAATTAACTTTTAGTTAATATTCAATGATTTCCTTTAACAAATGGAACCCTGATGAGATCACATCTGTTAAGACCACTTGGTTTGTGTCTCCATTTTCTGCATATTTCTATAGTTTATAATGAATTCAGTTTCAGACTAAAAGAAGATCATGTATCAGCTGGAATGAAAGTATGCATATATCTGAAGTTACCATGAGTCCAGAAAACTGAAACAGTAATTTGAAAAATAACATTGGTATGTAATCCTCAGGGCTTGGGGTGGAAATCTTGTAGACATCAAGCTGGAACTTTGAATATATTGGGGGTTTCTTTGATATTAGTGGGAGTCTTTTTGTGAAATGATTTATAATATTGCTCTGATTCTTAGACCCAATGGATAGAAATTTAAAGGGTCATGTTCTCAATTACTAGCTTCGAGGAAAAAAAAAAGACCACGGGATAAGTGCTCATTCCAAACAAGCTGAGGATTCTGTCTCAGTGCATATATAGTAAATATATTTTGCTGATGCATCTCAGAAATTAATGTTAAGATTTTGAGTCTCCCAGGATAAGGAACTGGAGAGAGCAGATTACGTTATATTAATGAGACATGAGCAAGCAAATAAGTATACTTAAGTCTTTTAGGAACTCAGCTGCAAAATTTTATCCTTACATGGACAGTCCAGCTAACAAAAATAGAGCTGTTTGCATGAGCACAGAACATTTGCCTAAGTAAAGGTCCTCAGGACAGTCATTAGGCACATTTTGTTCCCTTAGCTTTCCAGGCACTGATTTCATTCAACATCTATTTTTGTTTACTGCTTTTTTATTTTCTCACATTGCACTAATATGTGTCATGGCTACATTTTTTTGCCACTCACCCTATGTTTTTCCTTCTCTTTCTGTCCCACTTTGAGTGTGTTTTGTGCAATCTCTCAGTAAAATAACAAGCTAATAAATCCTTGGAGACTGTCTCTGTTTTAATCCTGCTGATTAAGATGACTTTTCTAATTTGTTTTTCCATCAGTTCAGTATTTAATAAATATGCAGGTATTGCCCATCTTATGTGGACTAAGAGACATTTTGGCCAGCAGAGTAATACCCTTCTATTTGAAGAAAATTCATACCATATAGACCACAAAATTAAAGTTTGGTTATGACTACTGTTTTGTATTTGAACATCAGATTCTATTTCCTTCACAGAAAACAAAAATTTTAAACTTTGCCTGAAGAACTGAAGCAAAACAAAAATATCAGTACACAACATTTTTATTGTTAAAATGTGGTGCTAAAGTTCATGTAACAAGCAAAGTTTACAGTGGTACAAAGCTACATAGAGTAGCTGGATGGAAATAGCAGAAGTCATTATTCTTTGTATAAACACCATATGTCATAAAAGTTTGTTTTGGCTTAAATATAGGGCTGCTATGTATCAAACCTTTGCCACTTCATTTTTGCAATTCAGGATTTAGTTTTTCATGCCTTTTGAATTGAACTCTAGTTGTTTGAATGCAAAAAAAAAATGTACTTTCCTCACAATCAGCAAAGATTGTTACTAGCTCCTGTAGCATTTCTCGACCTGATTTGGATCCCAAATTTTACCTTTCCCTTGGATATGATAGGTCTGGTTCAGTTCTCATTTGCCATGGTTCATGCTGATATGACCATACTGACATTGTGGAATTACTTCCAACTTTTGTCTATGGCAGTGAAAGGGGAATGATGGCTGCTCAGTCTGCTGCCAAACTCTTCTGTAATGTAATCTCATTAATTTCCAGAAGCCAAGTAAGACTTGGTTAGGTGGAATCCTTCCAAAAACAACCCCACAAGTGCTTAGGAAAAGTGTAACTATATGATATTCTGTGGGATAAGTTTTTATCAAAAAAAACCCCAACCAACCAAACAAACAAAAAACCAACAACTTGAATTCTTATTTTAATATTTAAGAGCACTGTGCAGGTTCTGTATTTCATTCTTAAAAGCAAGGTCCTAGCCTCTTAGGACAATATAGAATATGATAATATTTCTCATGAAAGTGGGGTTGTTAATTAGCTCTAATGCTTTGACTAGAACAGGTTTTTGTTAATTACATATGCCTAGGTTAAATATTAATGGTTAGCATTTATAAAGAGCTTTGCATTTTTTTTAAGTACTCAGCAAACATAAACTAATTATATGTCACAATATCCTGTCTAATTAGATAACTGAGTAATTTCCCCACAAGATACATTATTTTTCACTTCCTGTCACTGAACTATTGTGTAGTATTGTTTTACCTTGCTAAATGGTTTCTTTCCACTCCAGGAATGATTGAAGTAGAAGGAAAAAAAATACATGAAAGCTGCCTGGGAAGTTTCATTTTCTCATTGGAAAATCCTAAGCTTGCAGTTTACTTGAAGGAAAGAGTCAGTTTTGCTGAAGCTCCTGAATAGAAAAAAAAAATGGGTGGTTTCTTTGTACAATGTGGAAATGTTACATATGGTGTTTTCAATAAAAAATATTTTGGAAAGTCTTTTTGCTCCAAAAGTTTGGTTTCTATATACTAAATAAAAAAGAAACACATCTTACATGCCCCCTTTTGCAGGAACCTTTTGAAATCTTTCATACTCCTGGCTTCTGGCCTAATCTGCTCTCTACTGCTGGGAAACATTTGCAACTTGTGGTATATGTGGCATGAACAGATCTTCTGTGCATCCTTCTGGACAAAATATGTGTTGCCTTTGATCTTAACATTATTAAAACAGTATGCGCTGATATCTGTCTATTTATCTGTCTATTTTTTTATCTTATCCATTATTAACATTTCTGAAGATATCAGTTCTGGGATCAGTTTGGAATGGAAAAATGAAATTTATACGTTGAAAATTCAGGTGACATCATGAAATTGAGAATACCTTATCAGTAGAATACCTTATGTAGTATCTATCTGAGCTTAGCTTTATTGGAAATGGTGAATTATGCTACATTTGGTCTTCCCTTCCATTTGTCACATGAATGTTGAAACATATCCTGTGAAAACTGATGTCACTGCCTTTGCTGAATGGCAAATTGTTTTGGAAATATGTTACATCAATGCACCAAGAGTGACTTAAACATGGATTTAATAAAATTTGTTTCTTTCTTTTACGTAGGATGAGACCTGCGTCTTAAGAGATACCTGTACTGTGATATACCCTGCCACCAATGAAAGCATTCAAACTGCACCTTGGTATTTACCATATAAACTTGAAGGAGCTTCTCTGCTTCTGTTTTCATGACTCACATGTGTCGGACCCAGGGTTTGGTAAGATACTGCTAATGCTACAAGATTTGCTTTTACTATTTCTTATTTAAACAGGAAACAACTTGAGCAGGACCTTTCCTCTTCCCACAGAGCAGCATCCTGGACACTGGGACATGAAAAGTCCTTTATGCACCATGGTCAGAATGAACAGCCGTTTTTTCCTAATGCTTGGCAAGGTTATGAAGTTGTCAGTTTTAGTTGTTGCTCACAGTTGTCATTTTGCCCAAGCAGATCCTTGGCACCAAAAGGTGACATGGCATCTTTCACCGAGGCACTAAAAAATAAATATATCTACACAAGAATTTTTCTTCCTTAAAAGAATGAGTAATGGTTAAATTCCTCATCTGTGATTTTTAGAAGGAGCTATGGGAATGAAGCGCTTAGATCCCACTGGAAGTCAAACATATAAAATTCTTAGGCACTTAAATGTTAGGACTGCTTGTTCCTAGGACTTGACAACATAACAACTGTTGTTCAAATTAGAAACCATGTAAGAGTGAAGCGTTGCTGAAAATTAGGCCGCTTATTTAGGTACTCAAGGAATGACTGAACTGCAGTGGCAACTCTGATGCCAAATCACTCAGGTATTTTGATCATGCTACCAGAAAGGCTCATCTTAAATTTACATTTCTGGTAATCTTGGCAATACAGTTAAGTCATCTTTCAGAAAAAATGATTATTTCAATCCTTGAGTAGATTATGGTAAATATCATGTATAGGATGAAAAGAAAAAGGAAAGATCCATCTGTGCTCCTCACAACAGCAGCTTCAGTAAATGCGGAAGCATGATCATCTGAAGTTTGTGTTTATGGAAAAAGCTAAAGGAAAAAAGAATTTCCAAAACTTGGTGTTCTGTGGAGGCCTTTCTGGAGTAACTATGCTAACTTATCTGTTGTTTCTCTGTCTGTCCAATTTAGATTTATTAGAGGCATCAAGGAAGCTGTATCTCTTTCAAGGAGCACTGCCTGTTGAAGTTACAGCTCTTGGGTTATGCAGGCCCCGCATCCTTTCTCACTCAGCCCTTATTCATGTTATGGGTACACTCACCCTGCCTCTGTCTTAACTCCAATTCATAAACAGATAGATTCCCAAGGTTGTGGCAAAGCACAGCTGCAGTGCAAACATAGATATTAACATTCCCACAGCTTTAGAAATATGGTATTACAGCTCATGGAATTTAATAGTGCCACGCATTCAATTCCTGTGTCACTGATGTTATTATATGTATGTTAGAAATCCCATCTGAAAGGTACAGATTACTTCAGTGCCTTTTGTTCGTCACTAACTCTTTAGAAACCATATGGAGTGGGATTTTTCAAAAGCATGTACCACAGCCCTAGCTCTGCTCGAGTTCAAATCAGAGAGTTTTATCATTAACTTCAGTGGAACCTGAAGTAGGGCAGCACCAACTGCTATAGAAGATCCAACCCTTTATGATTATTGAAAGAAAGATTACAGAAGGACTCATTTTAGATTCAAGTCAATGGGATCTTTAGATATGAAAGAAAGTAATGGCTGGCTTTTGTGAAAGAAACAGGAGCTCAGCAATAGGACTTCAAAGAATGACTTTGGCTTCAGCCATGCATCTAGAGATGTTGACATAGGTTCCTCAATTCAAACAGTTTCCAGGAGCATATGTGTTGGCGCATTAACAGTCCTGCTGCAGTATCCAGTTCTGAAGGACTTTGTAAGAATGAGCTTAGTGCCATTCATTTTGAGTTCCAATACCTATGTTTCCAGACAATATTACACACTCTGGTTGTAAGTAATATTTGAAACGGCAAAAGCAACCTGAAGTACTGCATGGGTACCTTAAAGCTAAGATTCTGCTAAACCATAACACAAGTCAGGGCAGGCAAGTGAACACTTGCAAACCTCCATGGAGTATACAGCATTTATAATAACAAAGAATTAAAGATGAATCTACAGGACTTCAACTGGTTTTGTGTCTCAGAAAAGCCTTTGGGGGATTGTAGGCTTTTTGGAGGTGATTCAGATTCACACATAGCCCTGATCCTGGAGTGCATCTTGAGTGCAAAGTAGATCTACACCAACATCGGCCTCTTTCTTAGCTATTCTAAAGTGCCTTTCCAAAGCAAGGTAATAAAGAATGACTTAAAAATGATTAAAGAGTTACATCCCATTTCCAAATGTGCTGGAGAAATATAAAAAAATTTTAATTTAGATAAGAATCAGGCACTATCTTTTTAGTCTGATAGCATTTCACATCACTTGTAAAGCTGAATGGCTACACAAAGTGAAGGGCAATAATGAACTGATACTCTGCTTCAGGTAAGATTAAATTTTAAACAAATATCTGTATATAGATGAAGATTTATAGAGGAGTCTAAGGAGAAAAAGCTTGACATGCATTAATATAAGTATACTCTACAAATCTTCAACTTAACCCCAGGGTATCCACCTTAGGTACAGTGTATTAGTATTTAATTTTACCTGAGAATTCCTTTCTTTGTTGTTTCAGTCCTCTTCCACAACCTCTTGGGATGTATTTTTCATGGTATTTTATTTTATCCTAATATTACAATGATATGTTTTGTTTGTCTCCCTCTATTCTTCTGCTCTTCAGTTGGATAGTTTTTGGAGGTTTTTTTAGACTTTCCTGAGATAATGAACCAAGAAAGCCTGGACACCTGGTGATGTAGCGTCCATATGATACCTCCAAGACTCAAAACACGAGGCAACCGTCTAAAATTAAGCAGCATACTATCTTCTCTTCCTTTCAATAAGCATATTTAACTTCAGCCCCCAGGTTACATAGGGCTCCAACAAATGCTTTCTCCACAACAGAATATTTTGGGCAAAATCTTGTCTGTGGTCTAGTGTCCTGCCCAAGCTCACAGGAACAAAAGGTTGGGTCAGTTTCTCCCAGGTTTCTAGGTCTGCAATATTTCTTCTGAATAGAGATGGTATGCATTTTGTGGGGCAAAATGCTAGACTAAGTCTTATATGCTGAGCTGGGGGTGGGGAGGGGTTGACCTACCAGCCACGCATTTAGCCCTTAACTCAGCCTTGGGCCATACCTAGCCAAATGGGCTAACACAAGAAAACCTAAAAGTCATTATAGCTCCATGCAGCCTTTCTGTGAAATAGATAATGGTGAAGGTTTGTATCTGACCCTAAAATATAAATCAATGTTATGCTACTAGATTTACCTTGACAACAGGAAGCAAGCAGGCTATCATTATTCCAGCACTGAATATTTTTATTTTCGTAAATTATAAATATTACTTTTTCTTCTCCACCTTCAGTCTTAAGAATGTGGTTTCACATTTCATTTAATGCTAAATGGTTCATTACATAGAGTAGCAACTTAGTTCTCTTATTGTGGTGTTATCTTTCACTTTGTCAAAATATGTCTACTTGATAAGAAATCTGACAGAAGTTGCTTATGATGGGATCACTAACAGCCATCAGTTTCTCTCTAGCAAATGAAACTGTAACCATGGAAACGGCCTTTTTTTGCCAGAATGAAAATGAGACAGCACTCTGCTGCAGCCATTAGTAGAATACACAAATGTCCCTCAAGGCAAACATCTAAAGCAAATGGACTGCAAAGTAAGGAGCACTAATTTCTATTTATTTAGGATTTGTAAACCTAGCAGAGCAAGATATTAACAAAGGAACAAACAAAAGGAGGTTAAAAAAAGATGTTTGTATTTTTTCTTTCCATTTACAAAACTCCTTATTTTAAATAAAAATACTTTATTCTGGTTTTATAAGTATAAGCTTAAATAGTACTATAACAATACACTTGAATAATGCTGTGGTTTGATTGTGCCTGTTCTATGCAGAAAATTATTAAAAAAATTACAGTAGAAGAAGGTTGGTTTTTTTATTTTTGGAAATGCATATTTTATCGCAAAAGAATTACAAATACTGAGTGTAAGATTTTTTTTTTTTTTCATACTGCTTAATTTTCAAACAACCCTGTTCATTCTGATAAGATACACCAGGGCTGATAATAAGTCTATTATAAACACTATCAGCAGTCGGCCACAGGCTGTCAAAGATCTTTCAAGTGTCAGACTCTTCTTACTGTCCTCTTTATTCACTACTACACCCCTCTTGCTACAAACTGCTTATTGAATGCATAGTTTCTTTTGACAGACTCGGATTAGGTGAGGGGTCTTAAACCATCTACGATGTACATCAGTAAGATATGTCTTAACTTGTTTGCCTTCTACTTTCACATCAAAAATCATAGTTACTCTGGGAACAGCAATGTCTAGCCTCTGTTCTATTTCCAGCTCACTGAATAAACTAAAGATACAATTTTCCACTAGGATAATTAGCTTGTTAACCAAAACTGTTTAGATATTTAATTCATAGCTAGCAATGGATTGGAATCATCATGCCAATTACTTACAGATACCTTGGGGTGTTTCAAATACCTGTGTGCCTGTAAATATGACAAAGTGACATGCTGCGACAGCCACTTCCAGAGAGCTGTTTCCTATAGTGTGATTGGAAATACCCACCGTTGTTCTGATATGTTTCACACAGGTCAGGGTTAAGACATACTTAGGGAAGAAGTTGCCTACTGCCAGCTTACTGGCTGTAGCTGTAACAAAATAAAGAATGGGCAATGACAAAGTAGAAATGCTAACCCGAGAAGGCTCTAAAGGTAAAGTGTTCAAGCTTTTATAAACTTATACTCCTTGACCTTTATGGCTTTGTAAGTGTTAACCATGACACAAATGAACCACCGCAGGTAATTAAAATGGCATGACAAAGACCACTGCCTCACTGGAAAGTTACTTGGTTACCCTACCTGCAAAATGCCCTTAAAACACTCCCTCTCAAATCAAAGGTACGTGTTAAAATAAACGTAAAAAAGGGAGAGATGTCTTGATTTTTGGTTTTGCTTGATATTGTCTTTTAATTGTCCTAAGCATATGTTTGGCCATATGTGTGAGTGTATATGTATACTCACATTCACACAAACATAAAGTAACAATAGTAGATAACATTGCAGGAAAGTTTCCAAAAAGCTTTTCCAGACTCAATTAGATATCTTCCTGAGTAGATGTATGTTTGGGAAAAAGCAAGTGAGTAAACAAATCTTGATATATTGGAAAACTGGGCGGGCGGTGGGACACACACAAATAGCTTTATTTTCTGTCTTCTATTATAAAAGCATAGGACTGCACCAACTTTTAAGGTAAAGAACACATACCCAGACAAAGCACTAGTTAAGTGCAGCACTTGCACATACTAGTATACACAATAGTTAATTAAAATTGGCAAAATTTCCAAGTAAATAGGTTTGTTATTGGCTGCTGGAAGCTGACAGCTGGAGTTACAATTCTCTTTAGTCCAGACATCAGAAAAAGCTTTAGCTGAATAATACTAACCTAGTCTGAAACTCCATCTCTAGGAGAACAAAAAAGATCAGGTAGCAGCTGAAATGTCTAGTACCAAAATACATCCCATGTGAGAGGACAGAAAATAGATGATGTATACAGCCACATTCTCACTATTTTCATTACATTTCAAATTCAGTCACCTTTATCATCACCTAATACAGTATCTTTGTAGTTTAGGGTATAGACTTTTACTGGTTGCCCATGACTTGTTATTTCCCTACAAGATGGTGAATTATACCATTAATTATATAAAAATAAACAAATGTATGCAAATATTATTATGTTTAAACTAAATGTGACAGTGATATTCCATTGCTCAAGTAGTTTGCTATTCTGTATTATTGCCATACATTCAGTGGAGATTATGTACTGGGTGATTTGCTCTCAACTGAGCATTTATGTCCAATAATCCTGAATTGATTCAATCTACACAAGGCAAGCTGAGAGAATACCTCTCCTTGGCTTCTTCAGTACTCAGCAAGAAGGGGGAAGCTCACGTAGAGAATGATTCAGCCACCTAAAGTCTAAATGACTTCTTGAAGGTGCTTATTTTTCCTATTGACCATATAGGGGGCTGAGTAGTGCCTAAAACTAAGTGGACAAGTGTTCTGCCAAAGTATCCTCATATCCAAAAAAGAACAGGTCAAACATTTTAAGTCAATCTAAAAATGCACAGACTTACAGCATATTTTGTCATAGCAGCAGCGTCATTATTGGTATTGCTACCATGCTACTCCTTCTGTACGAACAAAGGCAAGAAAAAGAAGAAAACGAGAAGAAAAAATTAATCAGCTAGCAGGAAAAAGAGAAAGAGTAGTGTTCCTTTTAACTGCCCTATAGATGTTTCTGTCTTTGACTGCCTCTGAAATAATTCTAACCATGCCAGGAGAGACTGGTATGGCTGGAGCTGCAGTCTCATTCGCAGTCCAGACCTGGCCCTGTGATACATAACTTCCAGCAGGCATGTGCCATGCATTCATCCAGTGGCAAATGCTCACTGCAGGGTAGGTCAGAAAGAGAACTGCTGGCACAACAAATTCAGTTTTACCTGCCCTTATTGATACTACAGTGGGTTCTATTCTTCGTCAAGTAAATGGCATGAGTTGAAATATGTCTTAGGAAAGCTTCTGGATTGATTTGTTTTCTTCAACAGATCATTCCACACTAGACTTCACTGAGCAGTTCTGCTTACAATAACACCACCGAATCCCATGATACTGCCAAGAATCATGGGTACAGTGCACTACTACGTATGGTTATACTGAAAAAGGAACTTTATATGTACTTAATGGCCTCTGTAACTTCAGTTATTCCTATCCTGAAGAGTTTGTTTTGTCTATATGACAAAACAGAAATACATTTTCATGGTTATAGAGACAGGTTAATTTAATACTGATAATCCTGTCTCACACGAGCAATGAGGAAAGCTCCGGATACTATGTGCTCTTCACATTCAGAAGTTATTAGTTTACATTTTATTATTTTTGTTGGTCCTGATGGTGATCTTAGTGATGTCTGCTGCTATTTGTTTTTTGATTCTTATAATTTATTATGAAAGGATTCTACTTTATAAGGTAAGAAAACTCTTTAAAAGAAAGGATGTGAATGTGTGTGCATGTTTTGAAGTGCAGATAAAAACAGGATGTTTGCCACCTGGTTTAAGAAAATATTTTTTTAAAGATCTAATTATCCTTATTATCAGTGCAGTTCCGTGGGAGCATATTCACACTGACTAACTTTAACTGACTTTAGAGTCCCGAGTTTCTTAGATTAATCATCCCTCATAGAAACCTACCTCTTCCAGCTGCTCTAAAGAGAGACTAGAAGGTTTAACTTCTTATTTTGAAGAATCACATCAGTTCAATGCCTAAAGCTAGGCAGCCTTAAAAGCAAACTTTGACAAAGGATCATTGATTGTTCAGACTATTTGACCCTTCCAGACCAGAGAGCAGGTTAGGAGCCAAGTTTTTACTACACATGAGCATGCTACTTCTTCAATTTCAAACCTGATTTCAGTTTTTGTATTGGCAGATACTATCCTGGCTGAGTGCACAAGGCAAATATCTGCATCATTTGAACCACTAAGTTCAAGAATGGTGATTAAAATTACTCATGTTTTTTCATTAGCATTGCATAAGTGCTTCAATAAGTGCAAGAGAGGGAGCCTTCTCCTGACTGATTTTGTGTTTTTCAGTATGCTTAGGTAACTGATGGTACTTTGGGAGCTCTGCTATCTGTTGTAGCTTGGAGTATTCTGAGCATAATGAAAGTGTGTCTTATTTGTTTTCTTTAACAACTGCAAACACCCCAGTAATCAAATAAAATATAATTGATAAGCAAGTGGGATCTACATAGAGAACATTAAAAGGCAGATGGATCACTAAATCTGGTAACTCCTAACTGTTCTAGCACATGTATTATAGCAATATGCTCCCTGACATAAACTAAATCTGGTTTCAAAACACTAGGATAAATTACAGAGAAATCCATTTTTATAATTGCTACAATGAGTATAATTTCAAGTAATTTTAAAACCTTTTACATAACAAACTAAAAAAATAATCATGTGAAGAATCTAATTATAGGGAATATAGAAGTCTTAAGATCTCCCAGTCTAAAAGATCCCAGGTCTGTACAGTTTGATAAGTAATATATTGTTGGGCTCACAGTCAGCATGTCTGTAGGGATCTGATCATGATAATCCTTGGTTTGTTTCAAATAAACCTCTGTTCTCCTGTGCTGAGCTTCCTACAGCTGTGCAATAGCTTTTTCCTAGAAACACTGCCAAGAAGGAGCACAGTAACAGGGGTCAACTCCAACCATGAACTTTATGAATTGTTTAGTGGCACATTAAAGGACAGCATCGAGTTCACTTATAAGCTTTGAAATGATCCTATTTCTAGCCTGTGCAGGTGGATGATTCCCTGTGCATTTGATTCACTTGGTCAAGATTTAACCCATTGTCTCTTGCAGCTCTCCCCTCTGCAAAAGTTTCTGCCTTCTGCTTTTTATACTTTATAACAGTTTCAGCAGTTTTACCAGAAAACCAAGAGGAGAAATCTGGAGAGCATTTAGGATGCAGGGATATCGCTAACACACAAAGCTGCTTCTCAGCTTTTTGACCACAGG
Organism: Nipponia nippon; assembly: GCF_047370975.1. Lineage (NCBI taxonomy): Eukaryota > Metazoa > Chordata > Aves > Pelecaniformes > Threskiornithidae > Nipponia > Nipponia nippon. The sequence continues at coordinate 40,940,398 of NW_028262290.1, read as the reverse complement.
CCCAAGTCCAGCAGAGCTGTCCTTCACCACAGGGTTGTTTCAGAGCGGAGAACCATCTAGTTCACGCCATGACATGTGTGGTGCTTCAAGCTCAGCTGTAACAAAAGCAAGGCTTCTGGTTTCTTTGGTGTTGACTCTTTCAACGACTTGGAGAATGACAACAGATTTACCTAGTTCAGTGACTTGCAATCACAGCTAGCTGAAATTTGTGGGATCTGCTTTGCCAATTTCTTTCAGCATGCACTCTAAAAAAAGTAAGACCAAAGAATTAAATCTTGTGGTGCCAACTTCCACAGTTTCAGTGCCACTACCTGTCCACACAGCAGATATAAATTTTACCCTTGAATAAGCTCTAAGTCCAAGGTCCATCTGATGAATCCCCATGAAAGTATCAGCTTGGTTGCTCCCTGAGCAATTCAGCTCTGTTTCCATATCACTCTTAAAATACAAAGCTGATCTCTTCTGCGGGATGTGGAACCAAACAGACAGTCTTCCATCTGCTGCTACTGCTGTATAGCATTCCTCCTCAGATTGGACATCTTTTCTTAGCCAAAGCTGCGTTAACATTTACAGAACGGTAGCATTAATGATGGAAGCTTAAACACTTCACTCAGGTGCATTTAATGGAGCTGAAATGGCTATTGAGCCTATCATAGTAGTCTTAGAGGAGTGCTAGGGCAGAGCTGTGTGAATAACTGATTTTTTTGATCAAGTGGATAAAGAATCATCAATTCGAAAAAATAATTTGAACATTTTTAATATTCCCAAAGAAATACGATCTGAGACTTTATTTTCAGATTGACTAAAATATTAAATGTTCAGGGGATCATCTTAAAAAGTGGTAAATTTTTCTAAATGGAAAGTTGTTTTGAAATGAAAAAAATCAAAACATTCCACTTGAAAATGTCAGAGTGAAGTTTTTTGACTTTTTAAAATGTTTTTACTGAAAAATGATAAATTATACATGAATTTGTGAATTGTTTCAGCATCTGAAATATTCATTTTAGTTAAAAGAAAGTTACAGCTCCCTTCATAGGTTTTTTTTCTCATGTCTCTGGTCTAAGTAAGCAAGTTTTTTTCCCCATTTTTTGTCTTTTAATTTGTTTGACGTTTAACTTATATAGCTATCGTAAGTCTCAAAGACTTGAACCCTATGGTTGTGTTAAGAGTAGATCTGACACATTCATATACACTTAAACACACACACGCAAACACACACAAAGAGCAGGACAATTTCCGCTCTGAGTTACAATAGTTTAGAACTGAATAATTATTCTAAATTAAATTGAGTTACTTCAGAATCAAAATGATAAAAGGTTTAGACCACTGTGAGGGTAGTTATTGAGAAAGCTGTGATAAATCATGGCATGACCTATTGGGTGCTCAACAACATCTGCATAATTACTGCAATGATTTTTGCAATGTTGTCTGTACTGTATTGTATGATATAGCTTCCCTGGTAGAAATTAAATATTGTCATAATGTTATTTCTGTTTTCAAAGAGTTGTTTGGACAGCTAGGGAAATGAGGTAGCATTCAATTTTAGGTTTTAAGTTAAAATACAATTGAGATCGGTAATTACTGAAAATCATTACTGAGCTTGAACCTGCTATTTCCTCCTATACTTCTTAATTTATCTGATTTATATTTAGGTAAAATCAAATCCTGAGAGGAATAATTTCTGATTAGATCATATCTGTTATTTAGTATCTGTGGGGGATTTAATGCAATTGCTGCTAATTCTTGAAATTTGGCCAAGTGGTAGTTAACATCCTACAGACGAGTCATAACAAAATACCTTCCTTTGTCTCTGTACAAAAGGTAAATACAGATAATCTAAAGTGTTACCTCCTCTTCTGCTTATTAAAAGTATTTATTCTTTTTAATTCTTTCCTGTTATACATTTTTTCCATTCTTTCCTATAAATGATATTTATTTTCACTATTTCCAAACTTACTTTAGATCAGATGTTGGGAAGGGTTACTGGCTAATGTAGTTTTATATTACAAGGAAAACTTTTGATCCTTTAAAACCATTAGAAAGAGAAAGCAGAACTAATACTACATAATTTATTTATGTTAAAAATGAATTATACCTCTGTAGTGAATGTTATGTCTCTTTGGGTTTGATATAAAGATAGTTTTTATTTCAATCGTAATTGTTTAAAATGTAGCAGTTTAATAGTAGAAAATGAACTTTCTACCTTATAAAGGCTTTGGGACATAGTCTCCGCTCTGGTAAATGGCTACAGCTCAATGAAGTTCCTCAATGTTCTTTCATTTGTTTACATCAGCAGAAAATTTTGGCCTCACAAATAAATACCCCCATAGGACCCAGGTGAAATGAATGGTCAAAAGACGTATCACACTGAAATGAATTTTCAACATGTTTTTGGTTTTCTGTTCTGAAATGGAAGAATGATTCAAATGAAGGTAAGTAGCACATCAAGCATTGTGATGTGTTTGTGTTAGTTGACATTTTCCTGGCTGTTCTAAATAACTCTTAAACAGTTGAAAAGAGCCTTCCAGTAACTTGCTTGTATCATCTGTGCTTCGAAGACAATAGCTTGCCAGGCTGTAATCTGGACAGTACTGAATCCTCTACATTTTCCCTTGAGTGTGAATGTTATAAATAGTGACTAACTGGAACTTTCAGACTTCAGAGCAAGATTTCATTTGCTTGGGAATGGTGTGGGAGTAGTGTTCATACAGAGGTGCAAAGAAAAACTAAGGTAATTTAACAATAGTCTAAATGGTTCTCATTCTCTTTGTTTAAACTATTCCCAGGAGGTGCATACAGTCTGGATCTGTAGCCACAGTCTCAGAAGGACTGGAAGACCTTTCTGGAAAAAGACATATGCCAACATAGTTTATAAGAAAGAGAATATGAGTTGAGGTTTAATTTGGTGTCTTTTTACCCTTCATCAGTATTCATGCCTGTTTCAGACATCAGCATTACTTTCAGATTATTTGAACTTCGTAGTATAGCTGTGTTAGGTAAAACATAAAATAAGTAAAATGTTTTTATCAGATGATGGCAATATTCAGGTATTCAAAAGCATCTAAGTTTACTCCTCTTCAAGATATCTCAAATTTTCTTATGTACTGTATTGAAAGTATTTCTGTTTACCTTGATTACATTTCCATTTACCTTTCTCTCAGCATGTTTGGTTTCATTTTCCAGTAAATATTTCACCAACGTGAAGATATTTCTGAATTATTCTCTGTTTCTATCAACAGAAATGCTAAATATAGTCTGCAGCAGTGGCTGCCTTCATTAATATGATTTCAAAAAAACAAACACGATGCTCAATGCATACTTTATTTCTGCTAGGAGACATCACATTTCTAATTAAACTCAAATCATAACTGAATGAAAATACATGGAATTCAGCGTGATTATTTACATTGTAGTTTTAATTGTTATTACTTTTCTTTTACTAAGCAGACAAAAAAATAATCACAAGGCAGAGGATGACATTTGAAAAAAAATGCATTCTCTCTATAAGCAGGCTTTGTTGTCACAAGTACTATACTGACAATAAGATCTTTAGGAGAGCTCTGTTTGTAACACAACATGTAGTTGGAATTAGTAAATTCACCCAGGAAAGAACCCAAAGGATTCTTTGCTATAGATCTTTGCAGGATGTATCAGGAAAAGTTTTGCTCTTTTAGTCTATGGAAAACTTCTTTGTACTTAAAATGAATAAAGAGAAAGAAAGAAAGAAAAAGAATTTTTTTTTTTTCAAAGAGCAGTAAGGAAGATGATGGATTAAAGCAGATGCAGGCTGTTTGCAGTTATATAAGACTATTAGGTACCCTGCTTGTTCTGGCTTTTGTAATTTGTCCATGTCCTACTTTATATAACTCAATCCATTGTGAGTAAAAACATGAAATACCAGAATAGTTCATATTTCATTTTGTCAGCAAATTAGAAAAACATACAAAAACAAACACAATAGACATCATATTTGCTGAGTATAGAACTGAGTATTTTTTCATATCAAAGAAGTCTGAAAAGAACAGAAGGTTAAGAAGATTTTTTTTTTACAATGAGCAGATGTGCTTGTTACTGTTGATGGACAAGCTTATCCATTTACATCAATTAATATCAACAGCAAGCACATCAATATGGAAGCTTGTCCTGACGCCTTGATTTTTTCCCATCTGACAGGTAATAGTAGGGCTGGGAAAATGTCACAACAATTTAGTCATGCTTCACTGGCTTTAACTAGTTCAGTGACAATGGGAATGCATCATGCTAAGATTCCTTATGATTCATAATGGTACTGCATTAGTCGGCTATTGCAGAGGATTTAAACTAGTCTTTGTCAATTAAGGGTTTAAGGTCAAATCCCCTTTATGGTTTTTTCATTTGTGCATTAAGTAAAAGCAAGTTAAAATATTTATGAATGGCACTAAAATGTGGAAACTTTCTTTAGGAACCTGTCTTTTCATATTGAGTCATAACTGAAACCAACTATGTTTGACAAAGAAAGGCTATTTTATCACATGGCATGGCTTATCCCTCCCCTTCTCTAAAGACCCGAGCTACAATCTACTCAGTTTTGGCAGAAAAACTCTGGATAGAAACCTGCAGTCATAACCATTTTAGGTTGCGAGATGAAGTTATGCCTCAGCACATTTGACAATGATCAAGATATGACCATAATATTTGTAAATTGTTTGAGTGCTCAGCAACCCAAGAAATATTTAAAAAACAGAAGGGAACACTGTATATGGGTTTGTTAAAGGGATGCAGGATAGGTTCTCCGCTGTCCCAGCAGGAAAACCACAACAAGGCCAGACAAGCCCGGATAAGACGTGCTGTCCCCATGGCTGCAGTGGCTGTCCAGCCCACCATCTGTGGGGTGTCCATGGCTGACTTCCCCGGGCCTGCACGTCCTGCTTTGGGGATGGTTCAGGGAGCAGGGACAAGCAGGAGCTGCCAGCTTCACCCCTGGAGCCTCCCCTGCTGGTCGGCCCATTCAGCTCAGGGGGACCTCTGTGCGTTTCCCCTGCTGAAAACTGCTGAATATCCATATGTTTTCTTCCTGAGGAGTAAGCAGTAATGGGCCATGTTTTTCTTACTTGCTTAGGTGCTGCCTCACTGTTTTCCATGGATTGCACCAGGGTAGTTGAGAGCATTTTCTGTCCAATATAAGTATATTTTATTGTTATGCAACATTTTATTGCTTTGGGCTAGAAAAGTCATGATACAAATAACAAATCCTTGTATGTAGAGACACATAGATGCACACACTTGCATGCTTTCTCCATTCAAATATTTTTGACTGAAATTGCCGTGTATTCAGACAGTTTTTTTTCTGCTCAGTCCTTGCAAAGGGAACTCTACCTGAAGTAAGAGAGGATTCAATGTTCAGCTATAAGTCATTGATTTAACCTTTCTGTCATGAGAAAAGTAAAATCAACTTGCATCCAATATAGTTAAATGTTTAGTTATATATGAAACTAGATCTTTGGAAGGGATAGGAAATTACATTTTCTATAATCAATCAATCATCTGTGAAGAGAAGTTTATTTAAAGTGACTCCTTTCTGATTACTTCTAGAAGAGATAAATAGAAAATTATTCATAAAGAACTCAATGTATTGATAATGTGACAGCTGAGAGGTTGTCTCTTCAATATAGATAATTTTCCAATTTTATGAATACCTGCAAAACCAGACAATGTTATTTAAATAAGCTTATACTAATGGCATATGTATATTGGATAAATAGCCTTGTTAGTCATTAAATAGCAATAATTAAAATTATCTAGTCAGTCTATGCCAACTGTATGTAAAACTATCAGCATGAAAAATATATAAATACTGATGACATTTTTACTAATTCAGAAATTGACACAAAATGTTATAAAACCAGATAATAGAGAGATATATCCAATGAGTGTTTTTTATATACTTACCAGACAGTACCCAGATGCTTCAGTCACAGACTTTGGCTCTGAAGTTGCATACAGGTGTCTGGTGGTGTCCCCACATCTCTGCCCTGGCACTGGAAGCCGTATTTCATAGACATGAATCTTGTCCTTCATCAGGGGACCTTGAAGCATGGAATATCTTTGTACCCACTGCCAGGGCGACAGGCACGTAGCAGAAGGTTTCGGTGAAAATGGTAATTTTCAGAGAAATAAGAATTCTCATTCAGAAACTTCAATTTTTCTGGAAGTTCACTTTTCGCTACATAAAGCCCCTACCATTGCTATGGAAAACTCTCAGAAACTATGAGATACAAATCTGGTCCTATATTAAATAGAAGACGTCGCATTAAACTCAGTGGAATTATGTTTATCAAAATCAGAAATTATTTTGTCCTATTTCTTCTCCTAATGTTAGTGGAAACACCCCATAAATTTTAAAAAATTAGGCTATTTGGTGGTCTCAGCGTTCAGAAACTTAATTCATTACATTTTCAAAAATCCTCTTATAACATACTTAATATATCAGTTGTATATCCCACAAAGATACCTGGACTGAGAAAATAAGAATAGAAGTATTATAAGGAAGAGTGAGTAAAAGTTTCTTGAAATGCTTTAAAAAATTCTCTCAGGTTTTTATGAAATTTTGTTGGCTATTTTTGAGAACTAGGCAGGAGCTAGCACAATAGTGATGGTGAGCAAAAAGATGGTGAGTACAGCTCCATACTAATCCTGGACTTACAAGGTGATCACCCTGCAAAAGCTGCTTTAAGCATGGTGCTTCGTTCTTAGCATAAAGTTAAAAGAGATCTGCAAGAGAGCTCTTTGGTTTGTGAGTCTGAAGGGGAAAAGATCTAACAAACTGAAAAAAAAAAAAAAAGGGAATCTGAGAAATAGAGGAAATGCACTTTAACTGCAAGACTCAGGCACAGGCATTGCCCAAGAGGTCACTGGAACAAGACACCCAAAAACACACTCTACAAGGAGTGAAAGAGCAGCTTTTGTGCATTTGATCCACCATAAGAATTTATTTCTATTAACAAATTCAATTCTGATGCCCACTGATATCTTATTAGCTCTACAATTTAGAGCCAGCAGATATACTCTTACAGAAACTAGGCTCAGTTTTTCCCTTCGATGTACTGATCTCACCAAAATCATTGGTAAATTCTCAGCACAAGCCCAGATGACAAATGGCTACTGTTAGGCAGCAGCAGTGTGTGTTCCCAGTAAGACCTCTGCTTCAGCGCACAGAATTCCAGGAAGCAACTTTCTTCCATTTTGTTAGAAAGAAAATCAAGGGGTTTGCTGTTCTGGAGGTGCTGTAGAAACATCTTGAAATGATCATGTGATCTGTTCTATGAGCCAAAAGAGGTGTTTCTTCAAGGGCTTTTTTAAACTGAGATGTGCTTCTGCTTGCTCAAACCCTCCCACATACAGATGAGGACATAATACAGGGCTATGTCTCATTATGCAACCTACCTCCCACATGCATGTTCTAAAAGAAAGCACTGAGCAGCTGCATAACACTCCTTTGGGCATGAATAGAGTCTTTAATACCAACACTGAAATGAGAGTGATTAGTACTGTTACTGGCACACACAGTACCCGAGCGTTCATAGGTGTCCTGGTTTCAGCTGGGATAGCATTAATTTTCTTCCTAGTAGCTGGTATAGTGCTGTGTTTTAGATTTAGGATGAGAATAATGTTGATAACACACTGATGTTTTTGGTTGTTGCTGAGTAGAGTTTACACTAGTCAAGGACTTTTCAGCTTCCCATGCTCTGCCAGGTGCACAAGAAGCTGAGAGGGGGCACAGTCAGGACAGCTGGCCCAGACTGGCCAAAGGGCTATTCCATACCGTATGGCGTCATGCTCAGTGTATAAACTGGGGGAAGAAGAAGGAAGGAGGGGATGTTCGATGTGATGGTGTTTGTCTTCCCAAGCAACCGTTACGCGTGATGGAGCCCTGCTTTCCTGGAGATGGCTGAACACCTGCCTGCCGAGGGGAAGTAGTGAATGAATTCCTTGCTTTGCTTTGCTTTTTTTGCATGCATGGCTTTTGCTTTGCCTATTAAACTGTCTTTATCTCAACCCATGAGTTTTCTCACTTTTACTTTTCCAATTCTCTCCCCCATCCCACCGGGGGGGGTAGTGAGCGAGTGGCTGTGTGGGGCTTAGTTGCTGGCTGGGGTTAAACCACAACAATAGTTCAGTTTAGTGCAACTGATGGAACATCTTGATTTTTGAGGGGAAAGGACTGCCAGATTTGCTCGTGGGATATGCCATGGTGACTTATGGCCCAGGCATTCCTAAATCTCATGCATGGCACTCTGATTCATGCTGACTATGCGATCAACATCAACCCCTCATTAATTAGCAGCTTATCGTGATTGTTTTGCAAGAACAAAATAACAGGGGTGATGCTACAAGTTAGCATCACGAAGATGATGCTGGGATGCCACTGCCAGTTCCAGTGTGGACAGTGAGAGCCTTGCCTGACCCACTCAACAGGCAGAGCCATGCAAATAGCAGTCGTAAGAGGTGTGCATCACACAGGGAAGAGAAAGTCACTGTTGTAGATGGATATGCTCTCTGACAGCTCAGAAAGAAAAAGGAGAAATAAGTTTAGTTGTAAGCAAGGACAGTATACTGGTAAATTAGTCCTATTTATATTCCTTGGCAAACTGAGCGTTTTACCCTCCCTGCCAGGTTCACCGCCTGACCCCAGAAATCTCTGCTGTAGGAGGAGGATTGTAGAGGCTAGTAACAGGCAGCAGAAAAAATAATAGTCATACCTCGTAGCTCATGCAACAGATTTATTTATTTATTTAGATTCCTGCAAATGTGAAAAAGTAACTTCTCCATATGGTCTAAATGCCATTGATGTAATCTGAAAATACCGCCTGATATAGCAATTTAAGAAGCATCTCTTCACACACTGATCCTCCTTCCTTGCTCGATCAATGCCCTGCTTTTACAATAGCTATTTTATACCCCCATTCTCAAATAGAGTGAAAAAAGATGAGCCTTGCAATACGCCCTGCAGGTCAAATTCAGGTTATATTAAGTCAGAGAAGGGGAGGAATCCATTTCAATGTTAGTGAGGAGTGGATCTATTTATAAGGCCTTTTTAAACCCTTGCTTCATTTCACAGCATATATGACAGCTGATTTTCTCCAGCCCAGATGACTATGGCTGCAGGAGCACCACCTTATCAGGGAAACCAGCTCATTGGTTTCTGGTTCTTAAAAACAGAATAAATAAATGAACAAGGTTAAAGAGAAAGAGAACTGAAGAAAACATCAGCAGAAAGTTTTTCCTCCAGTCAGTACAAGGTATTACGATTTTTTTCTGTTAGTATTACAAAAGTTGTGACAACTTTCAAGATGTCCAGTGTGGCATTTAGCATCGGGACTTTCTTCAGTACTCCAGCAAATAAGAACATTTGGAAAAATGTCCTGCCTTAGTGCCTTGTTCCAATAGCAGGAGAAAATATTTGTGGGAACTGGGCTACAGATTTCAAAAAACATACAAGTGTGGGTTCCCACATCTGTTAAGGACTGAAAATTCAACCTTTGTTATCTGAAGATCTAACTTTTGCAAACACTTAAGCACCTGATAAACAGGAATTTCATGAGTAAAACCACACCTCTGTTTAAGTGTTTTGCAGGATTAGCCATCTTTGTACATACTCTGTTTTCACCATAATGCTTTATACTTACTTTCCCTGCAAAATATAGAACATCTCTTTGCCGTGGTGAACTAAAATATGATATGCAGATCAATCCCCACTTTTTATATTGCAATTAAAAAAAAGTCCATTTAACAGTGCCTGAATACAAGAACTATTTCTCATACAGACTGTGAAACATCTTCAGTTTGTGTATTAACAGAGCACCAATTCTTTGGCTTGTTAAAGAAGGAAGCGTTCAGAAACTGCATAATAAATTGCTTTGTGGTTAAATTCATTAGATCAATTAGCTTCCAGAGAAGCTGATATAATGTGAAGCTTTTAAATCATCCTTTTGGATTATAGCACAGGAGCTCTGACCACTATCCTGGACTGCTCTTTGTTCAAGAAACAGGCATTCTTGTATTAGAGAAGAACATTAACATTATGAATATCTGAAGGTAATTTCTAGTCAAGGAGTAGAAGAAAGAGAAGAAGAAAAGGTATTTTGCTGTGATTTATTTTTCAAACCACAAATATTTACACATTTATCTAGCCTGAGTAGATGCCTATCTGTGCAGAGGGTAGACAGAGTATCTTTGCGAATCAGAATGCATACTCCATGGCAGATGAGGTTTGCTGATATGCTTTGGAATATTCAACATTCGGAGAATGGCAACCTACTACAAAGATCTGATGGTTATGTGCTCTTGGGTGCTGGTGCAACCAGGAGTCAAGGTTGCACAGCTTTTCTCAGAGAAGTGCCAATAAACTCTGTACCTCATCGTGCTACCTACAAATATGGCGCTTCTCACACATTTCCTAATGATAAAGTTATGTTGGAGCTTCCTCAGGAACTGTTGACTTGTATCCCACAGTTTTAAAATGTGTATGAATGCCTTATTTTCTGACTGTGAGTCATTTAAACGTGTCTCGTCCTCTATAGGACTCACCAAGAAGTCTGAGAGAGAGCAAGGTGGACCCTAAAGATTGTTTTTTTCCTAAGTGCAGCAGTCTAAAAGGTAAGCCTCCACTATAAGATAGTTGCATATTTTCTTTCTACGGGCAGTGGAGAAAGCATGATATCTCAGAAAAAAAACACATTTATTTTAACATTTTTTTAAGACAAAAATCTGTCTTAAATGTAGTGCCCCTGGAAATGCCTATACCTCTCTATCACTTATGGAGGTAGGCAAGAATTTTTAATGGCTACAATTAGGAAAGCCACTGATACATTTTAAAAACTTCTAAAAAGTGCCTAAAAGAGTTTCTTAACCCAAATAACTACTCATATATAGAAATTGCAATCCAATACCTCTCAAATTACTTGAAGCAATTATAAGCTGTTAAAAAGTAGTGATACCAGCTTTCTAAAGGTGCCTGGCTATAATGGGTATGTTGTGGGGTCTTAAATATGACAGAAATATGAGTCTTAATATTGCTAACAATAGGCTTTAACCTAATTATATTTTGTGAAGGAAAACCTATGCTTGGGAGTATGGCGAGAAGACGGTTCTCTGGTGAAAGCATATATATGTGACAGTGAATGTTTAAAAGCTGCTTTGCAGTTTGGATAGTATTGAGACATGAAAGTATTATTTCTTGCAGAGGGTGTGTTTAGTGGAGGCATGAGAAGATGCCTGGAGGGAGTAATAAATGCAGCTGGATACTTTCAAATAGTCATGTGGATACCTGCCTGATAGTGATATAAATGGAGATGACAGACAACACCAAAATACTGTACACTACAGATTCCTTATTAATTTTAAGACAGTGCAAAAAATAGGGAAGTATGATTGTACTGCTCAGTACAGGTGCAGATCATCTATAATGGGACTTAGCACAGCGCTGCATTCTGTTAAAAAAATAGAAGGAACATAATGCATGGATACTCAAGTATTGGCATTATCCTTGCATTGGTAACACCTCCTTATGCTTTGTCCACCTTCTCAATCATTTATTGCAGAAATCCACAGGAGCGAATATTGGCACAGGTGTCTTCACTCATTAATATAATTTTTTTAACCTGTCAACACTATTTTAACCTATATTTCAAGGTTAAATGGCAACCTTTTTCAATCCAGAGACATTGGGTAGCTGACTAGCACTAGTCAACACCCTTTTCCAAATGTCTAGAAATTCTTAATATCACAATAGTAAGAAATTACCTATGAGGGATCTAAATCAGACCATCTTCCCAGCTGGACACTGAAATGTTCATAGTTGGTTTCTAACCTTGATTATGCTTCAGAGAAAAAACAATGCAAAAATCTTACCATCTTTATCAGTAACTGGTACTGAGTCTACATTTTCTTTATCTTTGTATCTTATATAATATTGCAGTGTGTATCATGCAGACCATCAAACATACTATTGAAGCATAGTCTCCGTTGGACTGACAGGATATAAAATACTTACACAGTGTCTTCTCTTGCTTTGTAGTTACAAAGAAAAAATCAAAAAAATCAAAATACATATGAACAAATAAACCTTGTAGGGTTAAAAATGGGCTTTATTATACCAGGAGTGTGAGATTTTTCTTATTTCATTTGGCAAACAGCTGGACAGTGCGTTATAACCACAGTGTTTGTTCTCACTTCTGAAGGAGTATTTTCAAACTGTTCCAGCAGTTACGAGAAGCCACTTATGTCTGCACTGGAGACAAACTGAGAGGCTGGTCTTTACTTAGAACAATTTGTTAAGGATTTACTAATGCTTAACTTTGTTAATCCCTGACGCTGCCACTGGAGATGTTTGCTGAATGGCTTGTGCAAGTCACTTCACATCCTCTTGCCCCATGTCCATGCCTTGAGCATAACACCAGTTAATGTTTCTTTAAAGTATTTTGACCTTTATGTCTGAAAGGTAGTATGCATGAATAAACTGCAAAAAGGATGTTGCAGGAGCATTTTTGTAAGTATCATTATGATTATTTGTAGCGTTGGACTCCTAAATTACTGCACTCACCTTACCTAAGCAGGATGGGTATGGCAATTCCGTCCTAAAAATCACTTTGAATAGAATAAGTAAACATTCATTTTCTCATCTTTCCCTTTGTTGGCCAGGGTTAGAAAGTTTTCAAAGCTGGAAGAGCTTTGTTTGACTCAGCTGTTGAGGTGGATTACAATATCTCCCAGACTTACTTTCCCCTCCCATACACAGATCTGTGTGTGAATAGGTACAGGTATTACTGAATTACTGGAAGGTCATTTGGTAGATGTTTACAACAGATCAGATTTTTATAGCAATGGCGAGAAGTGAAGGGAACACTGTTGCACTATTTATGCTGATATCAAGTTTCACTGACTGCCCTGTATTGTACTACAGGTACAGTAGTTTTCACTTCTAGAAACTGGGAATAATTCCAGAGGAATGCATCTGGATAACATTTGCCTATTACCCTCCCCAGAAAAGAATTAGTCACCAAGGGCCCTATTCATAAAAACTAATTCAGGCCATTTCCACATGAATATCACGTCTTTATGTGGAAAAAGTGTGGAGCATGATTTTTTCTACATAAAGAATCCTTTTCTGTGATTAATGGAGCTGTTTCCCCCTGTCTGTAAATGGACACTTCCTTGCTTTGTTAAAGAGGAGACTGAAGTCCGAAGCAGAAGAAGTGGGAGTGGGATGGATAAGAAACTCCTAGCTTTAAAAAGTATATATGAATAGCATTTGAAAATGGTTACAGTATAAATTATTTGGCTGCTTGAGCAGACGAACACTTAAAAATGTAGAGGAAGAGGGATTAGTCCTTACTGAACACAGAGATTTTTATGAACTGGCCTAACATTTTTCTTAAAGTTTATTTTCCTATTAACTTCTCAGTGTTAAGCAAGCCAAAGCTTCCTTTTTGTGTTGCACTTTGCAAAATCCTACTTCCAGCAGCAATGAGTTAATCATAATGGTGTGATAGCTTTAATCAGCCCGCAAGGTTGATAAATTGGATTGATTGGAATCACATCATTAGTATGTGAATTTTTGGTGGAATTTTAATAGCCACCAGGGGTACACAAGATTTATGGCAGAGTCAGCTTATGATTTTTTTTTGGTTGAATGCTCATTTTAATGTCCTGTAACATACACTAGACCTTGCCTACTGTTCAATTTGTGCTGTGACGAAGGGTTTTAACATACTGTAAGTTCAGATCATTACATTTCATGTGAGATACAGTATATAACTAAAATATTATGTTTTACTTCAATCACTACAGTTTTATTGAAGACATTTAATGCAGTTACAACTACAGCTGCAGAACATTGCCTGAATGAGGCTCACATAGCAGTGAATATTGCTGGGTTTTGATGGATACAGTCCCAGTCTTGGTTTTACCAAGAAAATATTTAGACAAACTTGCGTAGGAGTCTTCTAGATGTTTATGACACTCCCCGATGACAGTGAAATACAATGTATTACATACATTAAGTTAAGAGAAATATGCTGGAAAGAAAAAAAACAGAACCCGACTTTAACTTAGGGGTCCAGACTGTGCGAGTATACTGATTGAATGCTTCTAGTGAAGATGACAAGGAAGAAAAACAGAGTGTTAGGCCTAACTTGATCCATATGATAAATTCTGATGCCACTAGACAGAAATAATGAGATAATGTAACCCATCTGAAACATGAAGAAACAAAATGTTTCCTGTCATAAGAGCCAAACCTTCAACTTGTTACACAGTCATGTGTACACCTGGTCTATGAATTAGACATGTCTGTCAAATTGTGAGCACTCTCTAGGTTTTTCATAAAATATAACAAAATTTTCAACTCTAAAATATCCATGTATTTAAGGATAGTATAGTAAAATGCTATCAATGTCTTTTCCATTGCCATTTTCACTATGGAGCCAACCCTTCTTGTAACAAAAGAAGCAAAGACACCTAATATTGCTGCAGACTTTTCTTCATGCACTGTTTTCTGATTTTCTCTTTTTTTGCACAAGGTCTTACAACACTATAGCATCAGATTATTTGTCATACAGTTTGGAGTTTGAATGCATAGCAAACAACCTAGAACTAAAAGATCCTGAGAACTAAAATTCCTGAGTCACCCAATCCACTACAGAGAAGATCAACGCTGCCACAGGTCAAAAGCCACAGAACTAAGTGGCTTAGTTCTACACAGTTAGTTCACACTAACTTCCTCTAATAAACAGTAAGCCGTTGACTTTATTTGCAATTGAATGTTAGTAGCAGTCTTTGCAGGTGTATAGCCAAGCATTCCCTATTTAACATCAGATGTCTATTGACCATTAAGCAACATAATTTAGAAGTACAGTCAGTTATCACCATTTTGCTAGAAGGATGGTCCTCTGAACTTGCATTTCTGAGTGCACAGAGGCTCCATACTGGAGGGCATGTTTAGTGATCATTTTGTAATGGTATAAAAACATCAGAAACCCAGAAATAAATGGAGCATTCTTGGGCAAATTAGATTAGCTTGAGCTCTTTCCACATGTGATTGTGGATGATCTAATTGGCCTGTGGCAGTAAGTAAGTTATACTGAGTGTTTGAATATAATGCATGTATGTTTACAATAATAAATACATTAGAAGCATTTTTATTGTTCATCTTCCTCTTAACATACTTCCTGTTAGCATGAAGTGCGTAGTACTTGCTGTGGCAAAATTGAATCTTGCTTCATACCAGTGTAAATTATTTTCCTTTGCCTGCAATTTCACCTTTTCTTGAGATCTGTCCTTATTCAAAGGACAGATCCTTCAAAGCAGAACACTATTGAGGAGTCGCAGCCATATAGTACTGCATTTTTACAAAGGAGTTTGCTTGGCACACTTAAAAAAGTTATAAGCATAAAACATTTGCTACCACTCTGATAACAGATATATATTATGAGCTTCTTTCTATGTTGGCTGACTTCACACACTCGTCATCTGATTTCAGGTCCTGTTCACACTCACAGACATCAGTGAAGAAGCAAACAGCATCCTTCTACAGCAAACATGCAAGATGTTTCTGTTTCTGTATGGATCCATTGGTAAAGTGAGGCACAAGAAGTTACAAAGTCTGAGGCAGCCTTACACTAATGGCCTAGCTTTGTATAGTGCAGAGAGCCTTAGGATAGCCACGACAGATGAAATCACAACCCTATCGAATTCTTCAGAGTTTCCCCTAGGCCTCAGTGAGGTCAGAATTTCGCCCTGCAACTTACTGTGTTTGCAGCACAATTTGTGAAGACATCAATTAGATCCTCTGAGGACAAAAAAACACTGGGGTTTGTTCTCAGTACAGAAAATAATAGCTCCTAATAAGCCAGTTTTGTTATAACCCTGCAAAACAGTTCATCTACCACCTTTCATCATGTTCTTTTGATGACTATAAACTCAAACAGCTCTAAAAAGATAGATGGAGGCATGACAAGCAAGAAGGCTAGGGGCAGCTTCAGACACACAGAATACAGTTTGCTTTGTAATACTTTCCTTTTAGCCAATAAATTTAATTTTGTGTTGAAATGAAGTAAAATACTACACAGTATTAACTTGGGTATATAGTATAATAATAATACCTTTGGGTTTTTTTCTTGAGGAGAAACTAGCATCCAGAAAAAAAGAGCTTCTCACATTCAGCTTCTCCAACTGTTCTCTATGCCCTTAAATCTCATTCAGCTACACTATCTGCTTCATATAAACAATCAGTTGTGACTGAGTGACTCCAACCAAGTTACAACAGGGATGAATTTGGCTGTTAGTTACAGAGAGCTTTCTCTGATAGTGATTTCAATCCTCAGAACAGTTTTCTGGGTGTTTGGGAAGTTTCAGATTCATGCTTACAGTTTGGCCTGCAATAGACAAGAAGCAAATCACAAAGCCCAGTTCTTCAGAAGTACACCATCATGGATCTCCTGGTCTTGACAACATAGTTTTAGCCTAATCACTAAATGATGTTTCCTATAAAAAGATGAGTTCTGAAACTCTGTATGCACCGAATGCATAAGCAGAAAGAAAAGAAACCACACATCATTAAAAAAGGTTGCATTTCTTACCTCTAAAAACCCTAGAAAAATATTAATATAGAATGTATTCCTTTATCTAATTCTGTTCTCCACTGCTGGTGTTATTTTTCGCTTTAGGTAAAAGAAGCTACTACTCATACTAGTAACAAAGATCACTGCCTTTATCTTCACAAATGTAAGAAGCTTTCTGCATGTCTGACCTGAAGGAAATTGCTTACTCCTTGTAAATAATTATACACACAGTACCAGCTACCAGAGACAGTATACTTTTTGCATCTCCCCACTGCTGTAATTCATGTGTATGTGCGACATAATTTGAGTGGGAGATTAAACTTCCGCTGAAATGCTAACTAACTGCCAAAAGATACAGAAAATTTCAGTAAGGGATGAATGCCACCCAAAACAATTAATACAGCACTAGCAGAGCAGAAATTTTTAATACAGTTAGATTTCTCTTCATCTGTTCTCAGCATTGGTATCCTTTTTGACCCAAGGGTAGCCACTGGGGCTGGGAAGGAAAGTAAGAGGTTTGCAATTTACTTCCACTTCAGATTAGGACTTGGATTTCTATGGTGCCATCTGTTTATTCAGGTTCAAGTTCTCTGCAGACAGCAGGGATGAAGCAAGGGGAGCCAATTTATTCCTTCCTCATTCCAAGCCTCTTCTTGAACAAGTCTCTGCCCAGAAGCTCTTTCACTCTTAGCTGTTCTTCAGGTTTCTGCTACAAGTGTCTGTGAGGTTTCCTGCTGGTTGCTTTGCATTCTTCTGCAGTGTTTCCGCTCTGCTCTTTTAAATCCCACCCCTTACTCCCACCTTCTTCTTAGTAAAATGGGAAAATCCTTTCAAACAGGGGTCAGTCCCTTACTCAGTTTGCATGTGGCCTGTTAAGTTTGATGATTCTGCTTGTTTGTACCACTGAGAAGCTTTACTGGTCTGTTAGTTACATTTATTATGGAGAAAGCATACTATTGTGTGTACTACCTTCAAAAAGTTTCTTCAAGCCTGGATGCCATTATATTAGGCCAAATCACAGCTGTCCACCTTTTATTGCTGAACTAAAAAAAAATACTTACTTTTTTTTCCTGTCTGGTTTTGACCCAATCTCCAGTCCAAGTTCATACCCATAGATTTTGTAGGAATATAGCTGAGGTTCTTCACAAAATGATCTCCCTTATGGTTGCTACTGGAGATCTTACACATCTGAGAGGAGTTTCCTTAAAAGAAAGTGTGAGACATGGATGCATGTTTATACCTAGTACTTGTTTCTAGGACAGCTTGAGGTAACAGCCTAACTCTATCTCTCAGCTCAGCTTGCTTTAGCTCCATAATATATATCTATGCTCCTGCTCCTGAAGGTTTCGGGCTTTTCAGGGATATGATTCTCATCTCTGTGAAGTCCAATTCAGATTGCTCTAGAACAGTAAAAAAAAAAGAAATCCCAAACCTTAATGTTGTCATAGATATAGTTTCTCCTTTGCAAATGTCATACATTCTCATTTATATTCTCATACAAATGAGAATCAGGTCCTAATTTTCTAATGGGATTTGACATTGAAAGAACTCTTCAAATCAAAGATCTAAATTGGCTGCTTTTGAATTCAATTCCAAATTAAATGGAAAACGGCTTTGTCTCTCAGTATAAATCTCTAATGGTATCTGGCCTTGCTGACATTTACAGGACTGCTGCTCTATATTTTCACTATGATACAAGCACTCTCTCTGGGGAAAACACCATCAAATTGTAGCTCTTCTGGCAGCTTTCTACAGTCAAATTTCTTTGCATCCACTTCCTTTCCTGTTATTTTGAAGTGGAAATCCCATGGCTGTAAATGTGAAAACACATTATATCAAGTCAAATCATGACTGTAGTTACTGGATTTTTTCTAGCTCTGGTGTCTCTGCGTCTAATTTAAACTTCATGTCTCACTTTCAGCTTGATCCAAAATTTTCTCACCAGAAAGCAAGGCAGGAAACTAGTCAGCTTTGCCTTCTTTATTTTCATTTCAGAAATGAAATGCTTCGGGGGCGGGGGCAGGGGGGGATGTGTGCCCATTTCCCTTTTGCAGCATAAAATACAGAAAGTTTTAACATAAGTGTATAGTGCAATGCCCAGCTCTAGACATCTGATTTGAGTCTACAGAGGCTCCAGATGGACATTCAAAGCACCCAAGTGAAAAGCCTGTATTGACTGCCTCGTGAATGCTGCTCAGATACGAAACAAGAACCCAGAAATACAGGGACTGCCACACAGAAACGTATTGCTAGTCCATCTATCCAATTTCCTATTTCCAGCAGTAACCATATCAGATCCTTCAGCTGATTCATAGATAAACACATGAAATCCTGAACTAAATTGTTGGGAAATAATTAAGTAGCAGGGAGAGTTTCTTAATTAATCCTCAGTGAATGACTGAGGATTTGGATAACTTTGTCTTTTTAAATCTTGGCTTTAGTAGCCGAGTACTCCTTTAAGGTTGTTACACACTCAACCTTCTGTGGGTACTAGCAAGCCTTGCTAAAAAATATGCAACGAGTCCAAAGGGCCAATTGTATATTCGGTGAAAAGGATTTCATTTTATTAATGTTAAACTCGCTGCATCCCAGATTCTGTGTACAACTTGTTCAGACTCCTTTCTGGACCATCAGTCTCTGTCAGTCCATGAAGGCTGAAACTCTTATCTCTGTGAAAGCTGGAGTGCAGGTAAGTACAGGGCTGTTTCATAATCAGGTCACAAAGAACCTGTGCTTTGTTTGTGGGTTTGTTTTTATTATTTCTGAAGGGTTTTGCTCTTTTCAAAAGAAATTATTCTAGTGCTGTCAAGGCAGAACCACTTTTTCAATTTTTTCCCCTTCCAACTATTAGAGAATTTGAGGATTCAGCAACATTTTATTTTCTTCCAGCTTTCACTGTTGTTCAACCTGTGGCTGTTGTTTATGAATGAAGAACTGTTATAAAATGAGGCTGATAAAGCCTCATCTAAAATCATTATCAGCAACTACTTCCTCGGTTTGGGAGTACAATAGATGAATAGAGTACTCTGCACCTGAATGCTGCTCATCTTATATAATGAATAAGCTTTCACCAAAGTGCCAAAACCTCTCCCCTGCATGTTAGTCAGTCTTAAGATGTACCAAAATTTAAAATAACTTACTCAACAGACACATTACTTGTTCTGATTTGTTTAAAGCAAGTTTGCATGAAATGTAAAATGTAACTTCTGGAGCTATACTTCTCCTCTGCATGAGATTTTTAAAGGCTGATTCAGGATTAAAAATGAATTTGAGGTCCCTGGGCTAAATTCTGATTTTGCATTTCACCAATGTCATGGATTAGCTGGAAGAGAATGGAGTGTCTCTGGGTTATACCAGTATAAGTAGGTCTGCAAATTTAGGGCCCAAGTTACTCTGACAATAACTTCTTTTTATTCAGCAAATATTTATATACAGTTTCTGATGTTTTTGGCCCGTGTTTTCTAAGTTTGTTCCAAGGTAAAATGTAATAATTTCTCTGAGAAAACACAGGTTTTGAGGCAAATATAAAAGTTAACTTCTCTACTCAAAGAATTGCATTCAGAAGCATCATCATTTTAACAGCAGAACAGGCTTCTATCAGCAAAAAATAAAATATTTTGCCAATGCAAAACAGTGAGTGTCTTTAAATAGTGCTCAGCTTCCACTGAAATTCAACAGAAATTAGCTGCATAAGCCAAAGACTATTAGGCTTCCCTGAAACTTTTAAGCTTAAAGCTTCTAGTCTTTATTGACCATTCTATTTTCATCACTCTTGCTGGCAGTGAACTGAAAATATTTTTCCATACTCTCAGTAGTACTTCTCCTTTTATCATCAGTTTTACCACATAAGGTGAACACAGGAACAGCAAAGATTAAAACCAAAATATTTTTCCTAGATTCATGGAATTTTGTCATAAAGCAAAGTGTTTATGATTAGACTATTTGTGTGACTTTATGTTAATTTTTGTTCAGTGTTCATTAGTAAGAAACAGTGAGTGAATTTATTCCATTTCACTCATTTTATTACAATATCTGTATTCCATTAATGGCAAAACCAAATGGTTTTGTTTTCCTTTTTGATGGACTATATATATTTTCACTCACAACTCCTACTATTTCAAAAAAATCTACATTTCTCTTTTATTTACTCAGATGAGCAAAGTTTCATTTATTTAGCATACACCATCAATCAAAAAAAAGTTTGTGCATATTTTCAAGACTGCCTTGATAAAACATGCTCTGTAAATATCAAGTGTTACTTCAGCAAGCATTTAATTATATTATTTTCCAATGCGTAAATATAAACCAGAATGAGACTGCATGCTGAAACATGGAAAAAAGAAAGCAGATGAAATGATTTAGAATTAAAACCCTGGATCCAGATATCTCTGCTTTGGTATATCAGAGAGATCAGTCATGGTTTTTAACTGATCTCTTTTTAATCTTTGAACAAAGAACTGGAGTGGAATTTGGGCTCCTTGTTCTTTTCAGTTATTATTTTATTTGTATTAACAGAAGTGGGTTAGGAATATAATAGAAAATAAAATGTCTTTGGTGCTAAGCATTTGTAATCTAAGTAAACAATATTCAGCAAAAAGAAGACAACAATATGACAGAGTAGAAATCAGCTACTTTTCTAGGGTAATATACAGGGTAATGACCTGCAGCTGTTGTGCTTATTGCATTATTTTTAACAGCCCTTTGTAGAAAGGCCTAGAATTGCAGGTCACAGGGAAAAACTTCGAGATTTAAAGAAGGCCTAAAATTGTAGACTGTAGATCCAAGTGCTTTATCATAGATCAACTCATATAACAAATCCTATAGTATTTCTACCATCGGTTAATGACAGGATTAAACACGATGGCCTGGATGGTTCTTTGGTTCAAGAAGACCATAAATCATGTCTTGCAAACTGGGAAGGGGAATGATCCCTCCCCACAAACTCTGATTTTCACAGTCATTTCATAGTATCTGGCCATCTAGTAGAGACATAATACTAGGCTATATAGACGTTTGATCTTATGCTCTATGAGGTCATGTAGTCTTTGATTATCATCCTATGAAAGTTTAACTTCAAATATAACCTGTTCTCACTGTGTCCTGATTCCTTGTCTACCGTTCTCACTTTTCCTTACATTCTCCCATATGTAGCCAGCATTAGCAGAGAATACCACCTCGCATGGGTTTTATCTGATACTGCTTCCTATGGGGGTTGGATATGAATGGAGAATGGCATTTGATAATCTCTGACTCTATTGTAAATTAAATTTAAATTGAAAGCAGCTGTTTCTTTTAAAGTGAAAGACACATCTGCATTAAATATAATACAACTTCATCTAGCTTGGGCTGTCAACACTTCAGTAAGTGTCAGACAGAAAATTCATATGGTTTTAGTCTTGTCACTGACTGTCATCCATTTCCTAAAGCTTTTGAAGTCTTTTCAGAAAGGTGGGCAGGAACTGATTTAAGTCGTTTTTAAATAGTTAAATAATGACTTTCCTCTCTTCCCCTTACAAAGTACACAGTTTGATGAATTTGGATAGTCGAGTACTAAGGTTATCAATACATGAGTAGTGTTTGCCTTTGATGATGGTGACTCATGAGCACTGGATTAACCAACAACAAAGGAGGCAGTTGGGAACCAGTCAGGCCTAAACTCACAGCCACTCCTGGGACAGACCTTTTCTGGAGGTTGGCACATGGGTGTTGCAGCTGTGAAAGCTCAGCATATGAGTGGCTACAGGTGTTGGCTTTGTTTTTTCTCCACATATATTTGTAGGAAAATGGGCATCAGTGCCAGGGACAAAGAAAGGTTGTGCCAAGCTGTTACAGAAAAAGAAAATTACTTGTGACACAATACAATCCATATTGCTTGTATGACAGTTATATGGTGTTCTGGAGAATTGTGTTTCTGAATAATAATGGTGGTTCTGGCAATGTTGGCAGTAACACTCAATAGAGAGTCAAACAAAGGGAATTTTGTTTCACATTCATATCTTTGGTAGTCAGGCATTTTGGAATCCTATAATCACTGTGTTTTCCTTTTCTAGTTTCAATTAGGTCCTTCTTCCAGTCCTGTACATTTGTTTCCCCTGGTTTAAGCAAGATTATCTAATAGAGTTTTAAATTAAATGCCCTTAAAATTACTCATTCAAATGTGATTGATTAGGTGGGTAAAACTGTCTCCATCTTTGGGGGGAAAAAAAGAGGAAAGGAATAGAGATGAAAAGGAAAAAAAAATGCAGAGGAAATCTGTCTACAAGGAATTTTTGCACAAAAGTTTTATCTGAGGTGGAGACAAGGATTACCTCCTGTCCCTACATTGTACTGATAAAGTGGTGCAATCCACAAATTGAGTAGATCTTTTGGCCAAATCCAATATCTCTTCTTCTGGAGAATGACTCCAGAGTTTTGAAATCTGACCTTGAAATTTTTCAATTCAACAAGTTCTCTGTGGCATGGAAAGTATTTCTTTTCTTCTGAACTCCTTTCCTTACCAGTTCTTCCCTACTTGTCTGCATTCTGGCAGAAGGAGAGAAGGAGGCACAAGGTGCAAATGTCTGACTAGCACAGGGGGAGCAGGGTTGGAGGTGACGGTGCTCTGGAAAAGGGAGGGATCCACTGCCCAGCCTGCTGATACCAGGCATAGTGGTCACGAGCAGAGCTGGGACTCTGACATCCGCTCAGATGCTCAGCTGGCGATGCCCCTTCCCTGGAATCCTGAGAAGAAAAACTGCATTGAAAGACAAAATATTATCCTCTCTGGTATAATTTTAGACTATTTCTCATTCTTTTTAGCCCACTTTCCTATTTGTTCATTTGGTGTTTTAGAACAAGATCCTAGAAACAATCCCGAAATAGCTTGTCAAAGTCATGTGTTACATGCAAGAGACTGATTGGTGGAGAATACAGTCTTCAGAGAATTTGGCGGGACTTGGATTCCTCTGCAGACTTTTCTCTTTTCTTTAAGGAAACAGGCAATATGAACTGTGGAAAGTGGAGCAACTTTCCAATCCAGCCTTCTGTCCAGGAAGAGAAATCTTTCTTTAAAAATAAAAGCCCTGGACCACAAAGATAATAATTCTGCACACAAATAAACCCCCATCTGTGTATAGAGTATGTCAAATTTGCTGTTGCCTCTCAGACAGGATAATGTTTTACTTGCATGCTTAACAGGTCTGTTTAAGTAATGCTAAACAAAGTAATTAGGTGATAAGTGGGATTTGCTGCACTAATTTGAAGTATATCTAGTTTTGGCTTTAGGAAGGGCCAGTGTCTGACACTTTGTAACAAGCAGCAAAAACAAGAAACAAATGGGAAGTAATCTACCTATCAGCACTGGATTTTTTCCTAATCTTTAATAACTAACAATAGACTTACACCTCGAAGCACAGAAATTAGTGTCACTTCCAGACTGTTGAAGTTGTGACTGCTTGGGAGATACTTATTTTCAGTAAGTGTATCCTTACAGTAAATGGTATCACTCTTACTGAGGACCTGTTTGAGCTATTCAGTTAGTTTTCAGGGTATAGTTTGATCTTCTTTAATCTCTAGCCCACTTTGCAAAGCAGTGGTCCTTTGTCTTTTTTCTTTGGGAATTTTAGCTATACAGAGTTTTTTGTTATTTATTTGGAAAGTAAATCAGCTTAACTTGTGGAATTTCTCACTAAAGGCCTATATTTTTTGACCTCTGGTTTGACCTTTGCTTCAGGCCTTTTTCATTTCTTGCATGATTTCTCTTTATTACTAATAACTTTCCCAGATGATCATTTACCAAAATAGCTGTGTAATCCCTCCCGTGTTTCCCATCACTTGGGTACAAACCCTGATAATTTAGCACCTTGTCATAAAGAAATACCTCTCTCTCTCTGCATACAAATTCCTGGACTCCTCAGTCCAGCAGACTTTGTTAACTAATTTGCAAGTTTTTCCCTGCTGAAACCTAGAACTGCCTTTATAGGCCTGACTTGGCTAATTCTTCTGTTTGATATAAACTAGGTCAACTTCTGGTTAGCTCACGCAAGGTGTGGAGCCAGTGGTCATTCCTCTCTCTGGTTCAATGATCACCTGGTGAAGGAAGCAGGATTATCCTGACCCTAACTGTGACCTCCAGTCTCTACTGAGGGACCCTGGCTGCCATTCCCATACCTGCCCTGCTTGGGGCAGTGGGATAGTGTCCCTGTTGGTGAGGCCACTGCCTCGGCCAGCCTCGTCATGGCGCTCAGCTGCCAGTGCCTGGCTCCTGCTCCTGGCTGGCCCTCACCGGCCCCTGACAACATGTTCCTACTTGATTCTCTTCTAATGGTTTTCCCTGGATGATTTAGACCCAACCAGATTAAAATTCTGTCCTATTTTATTTCTTTATAGTTTGTAGAATCATAGAATCATAGAATCATAGAATCATAGAATTTCCTGAGTTGGAAGGGACCCACAAAGATCATCGAGTTCAACTCCTGTCCCTGCATAGGACAACCCCTAAATTCACACCATATGTCTGAGGGCATTGTCCAAATGCTTCTTAAATATTGTCAGTTGTATGGGTTTCTCCTGACGTTTTCTGCCAGAGGCTCCAGGTGAGACCATGCTCCCCAGCTGCAGTGTAGAGCACATTTTGAACAGCTGGTCCTGTCCAGACAGGCCCAAGAGCTAACGCATGAGCTATTTCCTGTTTGATATGCTCAAAGGCTTGTTGTTGCTCAAGACCCCACTCAAAATAGTTCTTCTTTCAGGTTACTCAATAGAGAGGGCTCACAAGCTAACTACAGCCTAGAATATGCATTCTCCAGAACCCCACAAGGCCTTGGAAAGCTTGTGTTTCCCTCCTGTTAGCTGGTGAAGACATAGTTGCCGTCTTATTGACCACATTCATAGGCACATGGCAGCATCCATCCTGCTATTTTATTCCCAAAAACTGAATCTTCTGTGCAGGTCCCTTGACCTTGCTTTTCTTTATGGTGAAACGAGCTTTCAGAATAATCTGAATTACTCTTTTTCCCTTCTTGAACACTTCTTCTGCCTTGTTTCCCCATAAGATGATGTCATCAATGCATTGTAGATATTCAGGGGCATCACCCTTTTCCAGTGCAGTTTGGATTAGTCCATGAAAAATGGTGGGGCTGTGTTTCCACCCCTGGGGCAGTTGATTCCAGGTGTATCGGACACCCCTCCACGTGAAAGCAAACTGTGGCCTGCACTCTGCTGCCAAAGAAATTGAGAAAAATGCATTGGCAATGTTAATTGTAGCATACCACTTGGCTGCCTTTGACTCCAGTTCATATTGGCGCTCTAACATGTCTGGTACAGCATCACTCTGGTGGTATCACTTCGTTCAGACCACGATAGTCTACTGTTGACCTCCACCCTCTCTCAGACTTTTGCACTGGCCATATGGGACTATTAAAAGGTGAGTGAGTCTTGCTGATGACTCCTTGGATCTCCAGTTGATGAATCAGCTCATGGATGGGAGCCAGGGCGTCTTGGTTTGTGCAATATTGCCTCTGACGCACTGTCCTGGTAGCAGTTGGCACCTGCTGTTGTTCAACTCGCAGCAATCCCACAGCAAAGGGATCTTCTGAGAGGCCAGGCAGGGTAGGTAACTGTTTGATCTTCTCTGTGTTCACAATGGCTACACCAAAAGCCCATCGGTAGCCCTTAGGGTCCTTGAAGTACCCTCTCCTGAGGTAGTCTATGCCAAGGATACAAGGGGTCTCTGGGCCGGTCACAATGGGGTGCTTTTCCCATTTGTCCCCTGTTAAACTCACCTCAGCCTCCAATACAGACAATTCTTGGCATCCCCCTGTCACTCCAGAGAACCAGATGGGTTCTGTGCTCCTATATCCTGATGACACCAGCATACACTATGCACCAGTGTCTACCAAAGCCTTATAGTTCTGTGGGTCTGATGTGCCATTGAACACACACAGTCCAGTATACCTCCTCATCCCTTTCCCCCTCCTGGCCGAAAACAGGGACCCTCTATTCCCATTTCTCATCAGAGTATTCACTGTTTGACCCTTGCAATGCCAGACCAGAAGTCCTCTCACCAGGATCAAGGGAGGTGATTTCAGTTCATCTATGAGACCGCTGATTGCCTTCTTGTGTCTCTACAGTAAGTAAGCTGACAGCCTTCTTGGGTGGCCCGTTCTTAACAGCTGTCTTCTCTCTCAGTTTGCGTACACGGGCTTCCAGCTTAAAGGTGAGTTTGCCATCCCACTTCTTCATGTCCTCCCCCTGGTCATGCAGGAAGTATCAGAGTGCACCACGCAGCATGCACCTGGGGCTCTCTTTCCCTCTGACTGGGGCAGGAAAGGACTGATTTCTTGGGGCACCAAGGTACAGGCCCTTAGGGATGAGGAGGTACAGAGATTTTCTTCAAAGTTTTGGAGCCAAGAAGGCACTCTGTCCACAGTTGGTATATCCATATCCAGGCAGTACATCGTTGTCAAGCTGTTAGAATATGACACTGAGGCACTTTGAATCCCCTTCCTCCACATGGGCTATGTGCACAAGACATCCTCTAAATCTTTGGAGACCTCATCATCATCTAGATCACTGTAGATGCCTTCCAGCACCACTGATTCTCTCAGGTACTGGATACCTCCATCTGCAGGAGTCCACTTTCCTGGGGAGTTCACAAGATCTTCCTTAAATGGATATCTTGCCCTCACACTTGAGAAGAGCCATCTCCAGAGACTGAAAATTGCTACCTTTTTTCCAATTCCTCTCTCAATTCCTCAGTTTCTAGCAAGGGATCCCAGCTGTTAGGCTTCCTTACCTTCCAGTTGCTGACTGTTGGCTCCATTATCCCAGCATCAGAGCAGCCAGGCAGCAATCCGCTCACCTGGCTGGCAGCTGTAATCTTTCCTCATGTCTCGAAGTTCTGATGAGGTCAGGGGAGTTTCCGCTTCCTGTTTGAATTCTCTCACTCCTTCCTCCAATTTCTTTGTCGAAAGACCAGCTTCTTGATCAAACCTTTCCTCTTCTTCCTCCTCCCTTACTAATCAATGCTATGGACCCGTTGTTCTCCTTGTCCACTGTTTCTTTTTCACTACTGGGACAATTACTGTAGTTGTTGTTTGGGTCCCTGTCTCAACCATGGTGTCCTCAGATGCAGTTTAGGTCACTGTCTCAACCACAGTCCTTTCAGAGTACTGAACTGTGGCTCGATAGCACAGGCCAAGCCCCAGTAAACTGCTAGAAGCTGTTGATTTTCACTGGCGTAGGCAAGGCACCCTTCTATCAGGTGGCAGTCAGTTTACCAGGGTTGCTTGCCTGTTCAGGTGCAAAGTCCCAGGTTATGCAAGGTGATAACCATCCTAGGAATCTGCCCAAATCCTTCCACACACCCTGCCACCCAGGGACCAGCTGCCTCAGGACACATTTCAGTATCGCCTCACCCAAAAGTTGTCTTCTCTCTCACACCAGGATGAAACCAGATTTCACAAAACCCATAATATGCCAACAGTATTAATTAGTACTATTGAACAGCTCACATAAAGGTCAACAAGGACCTCAGGAGCCTGCATGATAAAACCATCCACATCAATCCTGGGTAGGAAGAGGGAGATGTATTCTCTCATCTCCACAAGAAAGCTCACCCAGCACAGCAAGGCCATTAATGCCAGGGCAAAGCACATAGCCATTATTTGTATTAACATGTTCCCAAGCTGAGCAAAATAAAGAGATAACCAGTGCAGCCAACAAACTCCGTGACCTGCACAGGAGCTTGCCACTAAATAACTACCATATCTATAGCACGCTTAATACAAAGCTGCCGTTGTCTCATGCTCCACCTTTCAATTGCCAAAAAGGACAGTGGTGGGTTGACCTTGGCTGGACACCAGGTGACACCAAGCCACTCTATCACTCTCCTCAGCAGGATTGGGGGGGGAGAAAATGAGATGGGGAAAAAAAAAGCAACTCGTGGGTCAAGATAAAGGCAATTTAATAAAAGCAAAAGCAAAGTCTACATGCGGAAGCACAAAGAAAAAATATTTATTCTCTACTTCCCATCAGCTGGTGACGTCCAGCCACTTCCTGGCAAGCAGGGCTTCAGTATGCACAGCAGATGCTCCAGAAGACAAATGTCATAAAAAATGAATGCCCCCACTTCCTCTTCCTTTCTCTTAGCTTATATACTGAGCCATGACGCCATACGGTATGGAAGATCCCTTTGATCAGTTTGGGTCAGCTGTCCTGGCTGTGTCCCCTCCCAAGATGTTGCCCACACCCAGCCTACTGGTGAGGGGGGAGTATTGGAGAGACAGCCTGGATGCTGTGCAACCATTGCTCAGCAGCAGCCAAAACACTGGTGTGTTATCAACACCTTTCTAGCTACCAATACAAAGCACAGCACTATGAGGGCTGCTATGGGGAAAATTAACTCCATCTCAGCCAGACCCAATACAATGGTGTGTCATATAATTAACTGTAAGACTGTGCTTTGAATAGTGGTAACTAGTACATCAAACCGGATTCCTGCTACTCAGAGTTTGATGAATATGAGGGAAATAAATACTGAGAAAAGTAAGACATTTTCTGACAGGTATTTTGAATTTTACATAGGTCAAGAAACTTTTAATCTCTCTGGGTTTTGTTTTTTTAAAAAATCCTTTGGCAAAGTCCATTCTCTATTGTGTCAGCTATCACATGCTCCAAAAGAAGCAGACTATAAGCCAACACATTTATTACCATGGAGCCCTGTCAGAATCTGTGATCAAGCTGATGAAGCACCCTGGGAGCAGAGTGGAGCAGAGCAGGCGCACAGATCTGCAGCAGCATGCTTCTGCATCATGCAGATGCACCTCAGGGAGGCTGGAACCCCATCCCATGGGATACTGTGGCACACGAGACTGCTCAGCAGTTTCATCTGTCCTACCCGTGCAAAACAGCTGAATCACCAAAGAAGCATCAGTGGGATTTCCAGGAATAAATTTTATTTTTAACATAATGGGGACACCATCAGTGGACCTGTTTCTGTTTTGATCAATACCAGAGCTGTCTAACATTGTACAGATGCTTTTTGAGATATTTCTTTAGGTGTCATCCTATTGGATGACAGAATATACATGCCATTTTTAGATTATATGCCTAAAGCATAACAGATATTTTAGCTAGTATATGACAGGCAAAACTAAAATGTTAAGAACTGTGAAAACTTGGAATGAACTTGAATATGTATGACCAGGAAAATGTGGAAATCTGCTATGTGAGATAATAGAAGCACTTATTTACTTTTTTAAAAGTTATAAAAAATAAATTAAGAAGATGGGGAAAGGGATTGACTCACTAGTCTCTTGGCCAGAAAGCCACCAAAAGCTTTTGTAATTGTTGGTAGGCAGATTATTCCCACAACCCTTTGTTGTTTAGCCACACATTGAACAATCATTTGTTTCACAACATTAAACCCTGAGGACCTCTATGGTAGCTGCTTCTGAGAAACCACATGAAGGTTAATCCTGGGCTAATATGACGGTCTAACAGGTCAGCTGTCCAGGCAAGAGTTCATACCTCTGCATAGCCTACCTTGGCAAAGTCTTTAATTTTGTAGGTTAAAACCAGCCTTATTCTGTTCATTGTGTCTCACAATGAACCTCTCCTACTGATACAGATAACCAGAAGCATCTAGAGAATTCAGTCTCCTGTAATTATTTAGAGCTTTTATAGGGCTTTAAAATGTAACATGTTGCAGCAAACAGTTTTTCTTGGCTTGTCAATGAAAACAAATATCTCTATACGTCCCTCTTGCTTCCTTTCAACATTCCTCTCCCACAGTACTGCACTAAAGTACAGTCAGTCAGTCATTGCATATGAGAGCCAAGGCATATCCAGGTTTTTGTACAGAGGACTTAAATCTACTCTTTGGAAGCAGAACTAGAAGTTTCGGTCTAGAAGAAAAATATACTCTAGAGTACAATGATGTATTGCGCTCTTTTCGTATGTATATTCTTGGGAAATCGGTAACGTTACTGTGATATGGCTAGCCATATGTTACATGAAGGGCTATATGTTATGAATTATAACAGAGATGGGATCCAGAATGTCTACTGGCAATGGAGTATAGCATTACCACACAGAGCTTTATTACAAAAGTAAACTGCAGTTTTGATAGTGGATTCCTCATTCCTGGATGTATTGACTATATTTGTTTCATGGAAGAGATTAATGGAATGTTTAAACAGAGATTTTGCAACCTTCATCTTTGTTGGTAGATGCTTTTGTCTTTCTGTCTTAGCTTGAAGCATCATGTGTCTTTCAATAGATCTACTTGACAGTTGACATTTTCTGCTTTTACTTCTACTCCAGCTGCTAATTGCATATTTACAATCCTTCAATCAAGAGGAAAAGAGAAACAGATTAGAAAAATTTTCAGTCTGTCAAGCAAACCATACATATAATGAAACATCCACTCATTAAACGTAGAGAACTTTTATAGCTTTAATAATAAGTGTTATAAAGGGCACAAAGGTATTATTAATTCTGAAGGAATGCAGGACTGGAAAAACAGTAAGTCATTTTGACAGTTGCTATGAAGACTATTACCAAATGTTATGTTTACTTGACTAGGTTCAATTTATAAAACAAGACCCGTAAAAAATCTACAGCCTAATCAATTGAGATGCCCTGTAACAAACAGCAGTTAATGGAGTGAGGTTCTGATATATTGATTAATGATTGAATTGTGATCGTGGATTTTACAAAATTAAGATAATTAGTAATGTGAGCTGCTTTTGTACATTAAATGAAACACTGTGGCAATGAATTAAAATGATAGAATAAAGATTTAACACTGTAAATGTTTTTTTCTAAGTTAAGGAAGTTAATATATCTGAATGTGCTATTATCTTTCTAACAGGAATTCACAAAGGTGTGTTTATTATGCAAATATAGATACAAGAGCTTTTGTTCCCTTGCTGTAATCACCGATTAAATTTCTCCATACATCTCTCATGAAAATTAAGTTTGGGGGACATGAGAAATTCTCTTCTGGTTTTGAGTGAGCTGGTTGCAATCCTGAACATAATCAAGCAAGCTGACAGTATGTATGATTATATATGATACCACTCTGCAGGAGACAGTTCCAATATTGTATCTGCACCCCTCCATTCATTATTGGCAAACATGTGCCTGGAACTCATTGCAATGTTACAATTGGCATTTTGAAATACTGTGATTTCTTTTTCTTGTAGTCAGGACTTGGATTCCCCATAGGATTTATGCACACTGCATTGTATTATTCAGTACATGTTCATGACTTCCACTAGTATTAGGAAAAGCTATGTGTATACATTCAGAGTAGAATATATCCCATAGTGGATTTCAGAAAATATAACTACAGTTGCTTTAAAACATGAGGTTAACAAAATAGGAACTGAAAGACAAGGAAGGGAAAACAAGCAATTTAAAAACCATTCACCCAGTAGGTTTGATCCTGTTCCCATTCTCTCCATAGTAAATCATGAGTTACTTTACAAAAGTCAATGCAAGTTGGCATAAAGCTGGTAGGAAATCAAACTTGAGCCTATCCTGCTTAAAACCTGAAATATGTTCTGGGTTTTAAAGCAGCCATTACCCTGAAACCTGAAAACTGATAGATGCATTCAAACCATTCATTAGGTCACAAAATATTCTTTATAAGACCAAAACTGACTGTGGCAATAACAACACTGCAATAGTCCATGGCAGAGCTAAAAAGGCTAACTGGTGCTTAGGGCACCATAATGGGACTCACAAGCTCAGCTTCCAGTTCTGCCAAAATAGTATTGGGAAGTCACTTTCCCTCTTGGAGGCTCTATCTCCATGAACTTAAAACAAGGATACCGATACTGTTAACAGCTTTGATATCTACTGACAAAGAGCAGAGGCAATTATATGAATACAGTTTATCAGTTATATCAGTTGGACAGGGATACAACCAGTGGAGGAGAGCCAGCTCCCAGAGAAGCACAGGCTTCTAGTAAGGCAGAATATCTCTCTGGATCCCAAGGCACTCATGATCACCACATCTGCTGCTTATGCCTGTTCAGAGGATGTTTTTCTCTGTCTAAGAAGTGGAATAAAATCTGATTTACTAATGGTACCTGCTCCCTCACCCTCATTCACCAGAGGAGGGGTTAAGAAAGTATGTTCACCTGATCCTCCGCAGGCAGCTGCAAGCTATCTTTGGTGCTGCACAGAGCAGATGTGGCCTGGCAACTTCCAAAAGTGAATCTGAGAAATGAAGATCAGTGCTGCACTCAGCCAGATCAAATAAACCTTTGTCAGAGCCATTTCAGATCCAGCCAATGTCCAGTCAGGGCAGAAGACCGTGCGAACATCCTTGGAGCAGAGGGTGCTGATCTCCTCAGACATCAGGACGTGCCCTTGCACCCAGCCTACGTTGGGCTGCTCAGAGGAGAAAGCATTTGGTTTGGGAGGTTTGGGAGGCCTCTTAAACCAAAAGGTCAAATCTGGAAAGTTTTTGGGCTTCCAGATGCTTCCAGTAGATTGATGAATAAAGATGATGAAAAATAAGAGAAATAAAAGGCTACAAAATGAAATCTAAAAGAAATCCCTGACTTTGTACACAGCACCTGTCAGAAAAGGTCGTCTGTTTTATAAGCCAGGGAATGCAAAATGAGAGCATCTGTAACTATTTGTAAATAGTGTCAAATTTATGGAGTGATTCAACATGAGGAAAAAATAACCCTGGAAAAGAGTTGCAAAACAATCTAAGTGGCTTATTTTGACATTTTAAAAACTTTAAAAAATGTTATTCCACTTAAAAATTGATCTAAATTTACATTAAAACTATTTTGCAAGTAAACAAGGGACATCAAAGTAAAAGAAAATATTTCATTTGGGTTCAAACAAAATGTTTATTTGGATCCAAAATATTGTCTTCATTTCAGCCAGAGAACTGAAAAATATGCAGCTATTTTCATAGCTTTCACTGTAACATCATTTTTTTATTTCATTTCTGCCCCATTTCTCATATTTTCTATAAAAAGCACTCATATGACTTTTCCTGTAGTGAACTGTAAGCTTTTGATTTTGTCATAAGCTGCCACCTTCTTTTTAAAATGTTGAATTCAGTGGTTCGTTGTCACTGTTAGTAGTAGTAGTAGTATTGTTATTATTCCTATTACTTAGGGTCTTTCCAATGTAACAATGTAATTTGCTTTTCACTATTCTCCTTCCCCGTCTGTTTTCTAAAACTTAATACTTATTTAAATCACACTCCCTCCCTTTCAATTACATTTTCATTTTTATATTTAAGGTAGAAATGACTGCAAGCTAGCAACATCAATGAACTTTTTCAATAGCTCAGTTTGGGGGAAAATTTTCAAAATGTTCATTGAATCACTTGGAAATTTAGAAAACTATTAAAAACTGTAAGTAACAACTGAAAAGGAAAAGCCTGAAGTTCATAAGAACTTTTCCAGATTTTTTTTTCCTTATTTTAGCCCTAGTTATCTTTTTCTTCTGCTTCCTTTTTTCTAGCACTATTTTTTCTTCCTTCTCTTTCCTTGTAGGTCTGAATCAGAAAGGTATATCTGCAATTTAGATTTATTGGAATAGAAGTAAAAAAGAATAAGAGCAACTTTTCACTGTCAGATTTGTACGAAGGAGTCAGTGCAAGTGAAAGCCAAGTTCTTTCCCATTTATCTCTTATTCTTTTTTATCTCTACTCACTTTCTCTCTTTCAGTCTCTTCCATCCCTCTTCCTTGCCTTCCTTCATATTTTTTTTTCCCTCTATCCCTACTTTTAGTTTTCTTAACCATCCCTCACACATCCCTACTTATTATCCAGGGACCTATTCAGCCACAGAAGTCTTGAATGTTAAGTGTGAGAAAGTGAAAGAGAGAGACTGTTGCAACAAGCACAATGATAGATGATTTTCAGTGGGATTTTTTTTACCTGAAATGTTTTAATATTTTCAGCTAAAAATGTTCCCATCCTTTCAATAGCTTAAAAAATAACCCCTGAAGTGTTGGTGTTGGTGGTATATATTACTATTGTTACAGAAGCCAGCCAGAGGGAGGAAATGACCTTTAAAATAAGAAGAACAAAATTCTCATTCATTTCTGACTCTTCCCTGCTTTCCATTTACTCTGCGTTTTCTCATTTTCTTCTCCTTACTTTTACATCCTTCTCTTCTGTCAGTTCCCCCACACTTTTCATTTTCATTTTTTGGTGGTTAATGAATACAAGGTTTATAACGCATCGAAAGCTACTTTATTAACCTAAATTGAATGCAGAGTGTAAGAATGAAGGTGAGATGCTCTGTACCTATCTCAACTCCACAAAGCCATGGGAGAAATTAAAGCAAGAGAAAGAGTGTGGGAAATATATCAGCACAGTTACCCCCTAGGCTGCAGTTTCACATGAGTGTATTTCTTAAGTACATCCATCACCGAACCCACAAACTGATCTCTCAGCATTTCAGGGGGCTGTTGTATGACACCACTTGCTCTGTGGGGTCACACTAGAGGGTTTTCTTGACGTTGTGGTGGCTCACATGAAGAGGAAGGTGTTGTGGATAATTCCTGCCTCCCAGGAAGCCCTTTTTGCCCTCTTTGCTGGAGGCAAAGCCAGAGCCTCTGCGTGCCTGCTCCTTTAGGACAAAGCCTGTCTGGACATGACTGGAGCAGACAGGAGGGTGCTCTGCACTGCCCTGTGTTCATGTGAGATAAAGAGGAGCACCACCCAAGGGATACTGAGGGAGTCTGTCTCTAACCAGACCGGCACATGGACCCACATCATTTCAATTCCCATGTCAAATTCATACTTTGGGAAGAACCATATATATATTCAAACTCCCTGTGCACTGCAGCACCAAAAAATGTAGACAGGAGATATAGTATAACAGTAGCTGTGTTGCAAACCAAATCAAGAAGTGCTGAAGTATCTCTTATAAATACGCTTCTTTGGGAACAGAATCTGCAGAATGGATTCTTTGAAAAAAGATTCAGACATATGCTTCCTCCTCTGCTAAGTGCCCTCAGAAACAAAGCTTCAGATGTCAGCAGAAAGTTAATATATAGAGTTGGGAAACCTTAGAGGAAGGTTGTAGAACAAATTCCTTAAGGAGTTTGACCTTATATGAGCTTGTATAATGTTGCAGGAGGAAAATGAAAAAAATCAAGGGAAAGACAGTGAAACAACTAATATCTTTCCAAAAGGAAAGAGAAAAATCAATATTCTAGATTTATTTAATGTTTTTGCTTGATATAGGTTTCAAGAAAGGGAATCTTCGCTTTATCTCTAGATCTCATATTAACACAACAGAAGGAGACAGAGAGAGAATTATTTGCCTTTCTTTTAGATTTTATTTTGTAATGATACAGTGAAGTACTTGACTGTCTTTGTCCTTCACAGTTTCTGGTCCAAAACTATTTCACTGATTGCACAAAGACAAATGGTGTGTGGCTATCTTGCAGTGACCAAGACCAAGAAATTAAGAACAAAACACACATCATTTGAAAGGCTTGTTTTCTGGGCTTCTTTATTAGTCTTAAGTGTTGGTACTTCCTTGGCCATGTGAATATGGGAACTTCACATTCCATAGCTGTTGCTCAAACTATTCTAATGAATTGACAAATCCTATCTTCACAACCTTACTTAAAACCACCCTTCTTAAAACTGAAGTCTGGATTCTTCAGATGTGACTCTTTCATGGGTCCAGTTTTGCAACTCATGGAGGCTGACACCACACAGACATGGGCTAAGCCCAGGTTTAGCCTGGATTGACCACAGAAGTCTGAAGAATATTTTCTTCCTCGCAGTTTTATATAGTTAGATAAAGATGCTCTGTGTAGTCTCTGAAACCTTTGCAGTCAGATGAGAGTCAGATTTGGATTTTGTTTGTTTGTTTTCAAGAATTTACCAAGTCAGATTGTTCTTTTCCCTGAAATGTATTTGTCCTGTACATGAAAGAAAGTGGGGAGAGGAGGAGCTGGCTGGCATATTCTGAACTACTATATATTGCAGAACAGGCTTCCAGTTGTCAGCGTCTGCACCCTGTAGAAGTATGGTTTCAATTTTACTTTTGAAATTTGAGTCAAGCAATGTTGCCAACACATATTTTTCCCTGTCAAAACATTTCACTTATTCCTGAGTCTGTAGACAGCTTTTAGGTTACATCTTTCCCCCAATCTTATTGAAACAGGATCTTCATTTCTTTTGAAATCATTTTTCATTAGTGTGGGAGCAAAAAGTAGATACTAGAGCTGATAAGTGGCAGCACCTGGCTTAAAGATGTTCCATCAACTCTTAGTTTCTGTGTGATCACTTCTGATAATTGGAGGATGAAAACCAAAGCAGCAGTCACATTCAAATCAGGATAGGTGAAGATATCTTCCTCCTCTATGCCTTTAATGCTGCCTGTGCTCCCTCTTGTTCCACTGAGCTGATGGAACATGCAAAAAGCAGACTTAAGGGTTCACATGCTGCCTCAGCAAAAGATTTTTTGACTAATTTGGTCATGATAAGGACTGGCTCACTGATTAATTAGACTTAAATTAGCTTAAAAAGCATATAGTTTGTGTGTTTGTGAATGACTTGTAAACTTATTCCCATTTGTAGTTGCCTTAATTATTTTCTAACATACGTACATATTTCAGCCTAGAGGATTCATGCAAACAATTGCTTCAGCTATTTTCTTTTCACTAGCTATTGTTCATGACATTTGGCAAAGTCATATGAACTACATTGTATGATTCCTGCTTCCTAACTGGATGTCTGGCAAGAAAATGAATAATAATTGGACACTAACAATGCAATTTCATCCCCCCCAAAAAATACAGATTAGAAATTATTTGTATTTGAACTAGTATATGTTCTGGGAACAATATGACTGAGAATTTTTGACCTTTAATTTTAACCTAATAATTTTAACCTAAATAACAATTCCCTTAATAAATACGAAACAGGATTCTTTACATTAAAGCACAAAGATATTCAGAATCACTTTTTGTATTGTTTACCAGCTGTATTTATTGTTTCATTCATGTTTCTGGATAAAAGCCATACATAGTTCAAATACCAAACTCCCGAACAATCTGATTTTAATCATTTGCCTAACATCAGACTGTAAAGGAGGAGCAGATCTGAGCAGTAGAAAGGGAAGATGACACACTTCAAATCTTCAGCTTTTATTTCTAGCCCAGTTCTCTAACAAGATGAGGCTCAACAGCTGTACTGTTTGCAAGTCTGTGCATCAGCAATGGAATAACAAGCCAATAGAAAATGTGAGTGGCAAGAAAGCCAAAGAGCTCACGTATACCATTCTCCTTTTCCAAGGCATGATGAGCTCTCCCTTAAACGTTTCTCATCCACCTGAGTCTAGCTCTGTCTTAAAGACTTTCTGTGATGGTAATTTTTCCAAGCAATCTATTACAGTGCTCTTTTTTCTGTAGTATTAAAAAGATCTCATACTACCTAATCTGAACCTTCCTTGCTGCAATTTCAGCCTATTGCTTTCTGTCCTGCCCAACTAAGATCTGACATAAAATTTTTCTGTTCCTCTTTGCTATGTACTCTTTTGACATCAGACATCATATCCATATTCAGGGCTGCCTTCTTTATTCAGATATCGCTGCCTGATGAGTCTTTCCTTGGAGGCTGTGTTGTAAAGACTGTGATCCTTCTTTTTGCTCTTATTTGGATTTTCTCCAGATGTTCCATGATTATCTTAGGGTGGAGAAAGTATTTCAGTCTGTCTTACAGGCAGTATTCCTCTTTATTCACTCTAATGTACTATTTGTTTTTCTTAATAATAAAGCAATTTTTTTATAATTTGTGATCAATGATAATCTATAGCTCTTCTTTTGCTACCTAGTTAGCTGTTCTTCAGCTTGTCTGTGGACAGCTGATTATTCTTTCCTAAATGTAATGCTTTGCACCTGTCCCTGCTGAATTTTTAGTGAGCTCACCCGACTAACTTTTGAATCTGTTGGCCAGTCTCAGCTGAACAGACTTCAGCTGGCAGAGCTCAGCTGACACACAGTAATTTCCTACTCATCCTATGAAAATAGTCAGCAAGAGGGAGGAGAACATTCCCCCCGTGGAGGGGAACGTTATGGTGTGAACTTGATGCTTCTTAGATGTTAGCAACCCAGTAAAACATTACTCTAAGGGGAATGCAGCTTCATAGAAATATTTATTTTAAAATTGTAGAGCTGTAAGGTTACTCTGTCCTCATGCTCTTATGTCAGATAACTACTTTGGGGTGTTTTCTTGTTGTACATCCATCAGCCATTTGAATTAACTTCAAAGTCCCACATATAGCGATTACTGTTAATGATTCAGTCAGAGGCTGTGGGCTGCAAAATAATGGCCAGTCCAGGAGACACCTGGTTAGAGAAAATTGTTTTCTGAAGTGGCTGGTATCTTTAAATGGAGGTTGTGAGTGCATGGTGTTACAGGCTACATCTTTATCGACGGCAGCAAAGAGTTAAATCCTCATTTGTATCCATTTCGCTAACAAACTTTTCATGGTGTTGCGGTATCACGAAAACTCATTAAGTATTGAACTTCTGAATTAATAAAGTACAGAATTTCTCTATGCTGCAACCACAATAGACCAGGATTTTTACTCTACAGTATTCTGGTCTATGAGACAAAAATTGGTATCTACAGCCATGAGAAAAGAAATAGGCAATTTCTTTAAGTATAAACATTTTTATAATGCTGACAAAATGAAATTGCACATATTAAAAACAGAGTAAAGACAGGAAGAGGATCAGATGAAATATGAAGTGAACTGGAAAAATAAAGATCTGTTTGTGCATGACCACTATTCCCATTAGTTATTAAACCACAGCAGAACTACATACAAAAACAAAGACAGTAATTCAAAAGCTACAGTCAAATATCATGGTGTTCTGTGGTGACAGTTGTCTGAAGAATATATAATCAATATGATTGCCTTTTCATCATTTCTATTGAGTTTAAGAAAAAGTTACATAAAAGAATATTGCTGGGAGAAAGAATATGAAAATATTTTCCCCCTGTTGGAAAGATATTGTGTTTTATTTTGGGGGATGTTTGGGCTTTTTCCTGAAAAAATAAACACTGAAATCAGAAGGTATCATATTGGGGAGTTGCTTTTTAGGATATCCTGAAGTGCTGATAAAAACAGAGGTCTCTGTGAGGAATTACAGACCATTCAAAATTATTTTGCACCGGAATAAAGATTGATGATGAATTTCTGGCTATTTCTTATTCTTGATTGTCTAAGTAGAAACATACAAGCCAACTGCAGTAAAAGAAAACTGAAGGAAAAATTGACTGACATATGATATGAAGTTGAAATGTATGATTTGGGGATTTTAGGTCTCTTTCTTCTATTTGAAGTAAGAAGTTTAATCCCATGAGAATGTATAGGGAACAGAAGTGAGCTGGCTGAAAATTTTCTACTGCACATTTTCTTTGACAGAAAGATACATTTTTGATTAAACAGATTCTTTTTTTCTTGGAAAGTGTCTGCCTTCATTTAAAATGCAACTTCCTTTGTCTGAAAACAGAAATTCATAACTCTTCTCTTGTATAGCATAAAAATGAAGCAAGGACTCTAATTTTGTTTTGGTTTTTTGATGAAGAGTCAAAACACAAAGCCAAGCTTCTGCAGTTACCATCCTAGTTTTATCTGTGGTTGTCATCTGAGGTAAGTAGTCTTACACTGTTAAACTTTAAGAACATATCCCAGGTGATTTTATAATAGTACAAACAAATAGCACAATAAGACGTAAGAGTACAACAAGAAAATGGAAAAAAGTAAAAAAAAAACGGTATTTTTTTAATTAAAAATAAAAAATAATTATCAAGTAAAACTAAAAATAATTAACTTGCTGTCTTAAGTGATGGAAATATGAAAAAAGGAAAGTTTGGAACAATGTCAGCAATACCATGGTTAAATATAAATGACAAAACATTACCTCATTGGATTGTTCTAGCTCTGTCAAAATTCACTTTTTTGCATTCACTTTTCTACTCTCCTCAGTGCCCATAACAAATGTCCTTGTAAGAATCCAACTGCTTACTTAATTTTACATTTGACCAGCTGACTATCATGGATACATCCCAATTTTATGATTCAAAAGGTAAAGTTAGTGTTTAGAAGAATGTTTTTCTTACCTTTAAATTCAAAGATGCTCACCCACTCATTAATAGGTTTCTTTGTATCATATGTCTTTATGTTCCTGTCACCCCACATTTTTTAATTCTGTGAATGTCAGATGAATGAATGGATAAGAGAGCTACTGTGGATAATACGGTGTAACATGTGTTGTATAAAGGTACTGATTGCACAGCATGTTTGGGAAGGGTCATCTGTTTGCCTAAGGCAATGCGTCTCTGCTACCTTTTGCTTGCAAAAAGAGTCCTGGATTGGACATGCCAGAGGAGACAAATGCCCAGCACCCAACATCGACTCCTGATGCTTATATGAAAAAACTTGTGTCTCAGGGTGCAGCTCCTCCAGGGTATCTACCCATGTGCCTATATTTGGAATAGCTCATGTCCATGAGCAATGCATGGACATACTGGCAAGTATAGACAAGTTAATGTTTTAAATAAATGAAAAGCCTATATCCTCCTAACAGGTCAAATTCTGCACTACAGAGGTGAGTCACTGTCACGTATACAATCCAAAACACCCACCAGTCACTAGAGACAGTTCGTGCCATATACAACAAAATCCTGCCTTGACTGTTGCCTCTTCCCATAACTGTGTTTCTTGGTTATGTGCTCATCATAACTACGCCCGTCTTCTTTCTAGTGTGAATGTTTTAGATTCAGTGAGGAATGGTCACCTTTCAAACTGAGAGCGTTCCCAGGGTTTCTATCTCCATCTCCCATGTAATTTTCTGAGAAGGAAATACATCGCCAAGTTGAGTGGCTCTTCTGTTTGAGATGGCATTTGTGCACATGTAAAAACTATTTTCAAGAATTGTCTTTCTTCACCTTACACATCATAAAAATGTAAGTGTATAGTAATATGATCTGTTTCTATAGAGACCAAACATAGTACATTAAGAATACATACGAGAATTTGTAAGGTATGTTTACGACAAATGACCTTTCTGCTTCCCCACACTTTCTATCCATTGCAGAGGTACTTGGCAAACAAGAGGTTTCTAACTAGGCCTT
Organism: Nipponia nippon; assembly: GCF_047370975.1. Taxonomy (NCBI): domain Eukaryota; kingdom Metazoa; phylum Chordata; class Aves; order Pelecaniformes; family Threskiornithidae; genus Nipponia; species Nipponia nippon. The sequence continues at coordinate 40,898,668 of NW_028262290.1, read as the reverse complement.
GAGGCAACATCCAAAGGATAATCCCATTTTCTGTGCCATCTATGACCAAACAGAATTTGAGACAATATCTACTCCACCCTCCTCTTCCAAAACAGCATTGGTTCTATCTAATTTCTTTATCTTTGTCCTAAAAAGCCTCCACTGATGGATCCTCACTGATTGCAACTAATTCCAATGCATCATTACCTTTGGCAATGCCTAATTTGAATACTTTTTGATGCAATGCCCTCTTTACCATGGGCTAGAAAAGCATATTCTTCTTTTTTCCATAAGTATTGAAGAGTCTTGTCTTGGCACCTCTTCTTCTTTTTTTCTTTTTTTTTGTGGGTGTTTTGTTTTGTTTTCAGGATGTTCACCACCTAAAGATCATACTGTGACTAATCTTGATTTTACCATGTGTATATAGCTCATTGGTGTGCTGTAGATTTAAGAAGAGCTGAACAAATCCCAACATAGTCTGGGGTTTCTTGCCCTTGGGCTGGATATATGCCAGGACAATGCCTTTTATTGAAGAACAGTAATATAAAATGTATCACGTCTTTTGAACTGACTGACATGTAGAATTTACCAAAATGGAAACCACATGTTTATAAAAATTTAAAACACAGAGGTGGCTGCACTAGCATTATACTCACATCTGGAAGCAGCCATCTCTCACAGAGGCAGCTTCGTAAATCTTTTCTGGGGGCACCATCCTAAAATTCATTTTGCCTGGGCTAAAGTACAATAAGATGCACTGAAAAACATACAGCTAATGTAGGGACATAATATAAAGAATAGACAGGGACAAGAACAAAAGGACAGACATCAAACGGGACAGAAGGGAAAGCAAGTTGTGTCGTTTTAGTGAAAACATGAGTATACTTTTTGTTTTTCCTTTTTCTCATGAACTCATTGCCAGAACAGTATAATTGTTATCTAGCTTGTCTTTGTTCAGTGTGCAAGCGTATGCTGAGAATGACCAGGTGAAACGGTACCTTTTTACTCAAAAAACTGTTTCCTGTGTGTATTCAAAACCACATCTTCTTTATTGACTGGAATAAGTTTTTACTACTTTTTTCCACCTGACAGCCCTTCAGAGCTGGAAAAGCTGTGGGACCATGAGCAGGACTCTCATCTGCCTCGTGTATCATCTGCAGAATTGCTAGCTAACTACACCCTGACTTCACCAGCTTTATTGCTGGTGGCACAGAAGGCAGAAGAACTGGGGCTTGACATTTGTACTCCAAGAGGATCTGGATAAATTTAGGGAGCAGTACTGCTATTAGGCATCTATCATGGAGGGGTTATTCATTCCTGTGACTACCAGAATAGGAAATTCTTCAACATGCAGGTTGAATTGTAGGTAGGATTTCCTGATCTTCACCAGAGGATTCTCTGGGCCTCTGATTTAGAAAACAGGGCTTAGGTATGTGAGCACAAGGAACAAATAACATGTTATGTATTTCTCTTCAAGTCTTGGTTACTTTACTGAAGAGATTCCTAGTGTGGAGGTATCAGCAGGAAGCAACTGCCATATGGGTTTGAGCTCTGTAAAAGAGAAATGGGTATATCAAATTCTGCAATGTGGAATAGATCCATATTTTTGTAAGGAGTGCTGACGAAGTTGAAGAGCTAAGCAGCAGGCCAGAAAAAGGTTACCCATGCCCTCAGAAGCATATCCCTCTCATTACACAATCGGGAAGCTCCACTACCACGGAAATTTCAGCCTCAGAGCGAGAATCCAAGGGAAGGAAGTTCCAGTAGCGTCACATGGCTCTTCTCAGAGTTGAAGGTAGGTCTCTAAGTAGCAAAAGGGCTTTAGCTTTTCTGCTTTCTCAGCTGTTGGAGACAGATTCGTGCCAAAAGGGGTAGCAGTTGGGAAATCAAAAAAAAAAAAAAAAAAAAAAAAAGTAATGTGCTCCTTTCAAACAGGTGCACTATGCCCGCAGCAAAGAGAAAGACACATGAGAAGAAGCATTTGCACAAGGAGGCATTAGAATAAAAAAAGGACTGAGCTGCAGAGACTGAAATATCTTTACAAAATGGCAGGCAGCCAGAAGGCTGGAGGGTGGGGGAACGACTGCTTTTTCTTATTTTTCACATTTTTGATTGAAGACCCTTGATTCTGATTTCAGCTACGTGGTTACATATTGATGCTTAAAATGTGAAATCAGCTGTTATTCAGAAGCTGATTTAACAAACTAGGCAGGAATATCTGCCACTGTATCTAAGTTCAGAAATCAGGCACAGGTTTTCTGTCAGAAGAACTGGGAACTAAGAAACCATAACAAAACACAGCCACACCAGCCAGTATATGTTGCTGAAGATCAGACCCATATTAAAAATATTTTCTCAAAATATAACAGGAATATTTATGGGTGTTTTAAAAGATTTTATTCTATTTAAGAGAACACAGTCTGTGTTTTACTATACAAACGCTGCAATGCCTTTTGATGAATGCCCCTATTTCTGCACTTATGTGCAACTGAGTTCTTTATGCCTGCAGAATTCTAAACCAACATAAAGATAGAAGTATATGCACAGGAACAAGCAGATACTTCTGTCAAAGGATTTGGCCTTTGTTATAACATCCATGAGTTTGCACGATGTACATGCAACCATCTGTACCTTTCCTTGAAGTGCTTATCTGTGTGATCCTTCAAAAAATTAAGCCTATTCTTTGAGTTACAGAGATACATATTTTTCACTCATATGTAATTGGTGTTTAGAAAATAAAAGCTGCTATTCTCAGTTCCTGTCTCTCAAACAATTTAACATTTTCAAAGAAAATATATACTTTATAAGTGAATCCAAGATCCCTCTAACTAAATATGTTCCATTTTTCTCACATCTTGAGAATTTTGTTCTGCTTCTTCATTGACAAGCATAATGGAAAAAGTGGCACAGCAAGAGCTCTGCTTATTATTTGCTTTGATAGACATAACTGGGAGGAGATGTTCTAAGCTCCAAGAATCTCAGGTAGCCATTTTAAAAGGCAATATTTACAGAGTGGCTCTCTGAGCTAAAAAAAAGTCTTACAATTCAAAACTCCTATCTGATAACATCCTGTCCACTCATTCCAGTTTATTTTTCTGAGACTTTATATGGTGATGCAAAATAAATAGGTAATGTCACACAGTTGCAATTTTCAGGTTAGAAATTTTAGGTCTGTTCTCATTGCCTATAGTTTCAAATTCTTCACATTTTCTGACAATGCATATGAAGGTTTCTAACACAGAATCTAATCTTTTTGTCATCTTTTTGTCATAATCCCATTGCCGTAATATCATCACCTTTGGCAATCATGCCTGACAGTTCATGAAAATGCAGATTGCAATCAAACCTACAAGGAAGGAGTCCTCAGATGCCAGTGCATCCTTAGGGCAAGAAGTCAAACTAAAAAGTTTATTGCTCTTCAAATGGTCATATCCCTTTGACATTTTTCCCAGTGTTTCTCCTCCCTGAACTTTTGCACACATTCAAGAAAAGAAAGATGACATACAGCAAAATCAACATTAATATACAGATTCTTTTTTAGAAGCCTTGATTCTGGATATAGATTTAGGTAGGTGACCAATTAAACTACCTATTCCGATACCTTTCCTCACAAATGACATATTTTCTTGAGGTTGGACTTTTGTTTGTATTTGTTTTCATATCCTGACTGTTAGTTTTTAAGGAATTCGAAATAACCAAATATTAAATAAGATAAAATGAAAAATACTTTTAGACAGATGGTTAAAAAACCCCCACAAATAAAGCAAAACAAAAGTGGGAAGCTTCAAGAGTTAAAAAAATAGGAATATTTAAATGCAATTGTAGCATATAAGAATCATCTGTGTATATTATACAATTGTTAGGTACTGTTAGGGAACAGCATGATCCACAGAGCCCATCTGAACACTAAGCAAAATAATTTTCTGACAAGGTGTACCCTGACCAGATGTGAATGATGCCAAAGAAGATAAGAATATGAAATCTGTAATGTATCCAGGAACTACAATATAAAAGTCCATCTCAACCCACACGGATTTCCCAATAGCTCTTTGTCTGAGGCTGAAATAGATCAGCTGGAATGAAGCAAGATTCACTTCTATTAGTATTGTTCTACTTCCACAAGGGAAATATCTTCTACTCCCCTCAAAAGTCAGTCCTAAAAAAAGAACGACACTTGATTTTTGTGCCTTGAAGACACATAAATGCTAGTGACTGATAATTGCATGCCCAGTCAATTGCCAACAATGTGTAAACATCAAAAGCATAAGAAGATTCATTGGAACATCAGCATAAGAAACATTTCTGAGATGGAATATATAAATCAGAAAGTCACTGAGGATCAGAGATAGCAGTTGCTGACCGGTATCTGATAGAAACCCAAGATAATCCTCTCATGTGTCATCTAATTGACTACATTCTGGTGTATTAAGTCTTCATTGATGAGGGCTAGTTTTTGAAGGTACTACATGTTTAGATCAGCTATTGCAATCTTTGGCAAATGCAATACTGACCCTATGACTGATTCAAATCTATTGTTCACTGGCACCTTTGAGTTTCCTAGGGTTGAAGTTAAAAAGGGTTAAGCTGAGAAGCAAAGAATGGGATAAGAAAAGGAGATGGAAAGAAAAAAGAAAACACCAGAGACACGTGAAAATCTACAATTACTTTAATAATTAATTCATTATTAAGAGCAAGAATTTGCTTAAAAAATAAAGCAGGCTTTCTTTTCTTATGTCAGAATTTTGCATGGTAAAGTAATGAGAGGTTTTCAGAAAAAAAAAGGATAAGCAAATACTATGAGGCTGAGGCTACTGAGGTGATGACATAAAAAAAATTAGATCAATTATTATTAACCATTATATCATTGTGTATAATCATGTTATTTGTACATGACTAGAGGACAACATGGTCTCCAGGGTCATTAGCAAAACTGTAGTAATGAGCTGAATTCCAATTGCACATACACTTACATAAATCATCTGTAGCTCCTTCTGAGTTACTGAGGTTATGCCTCAAAACCAAACTTAATCCTGTAAAATGTATTACTGCATCATAAGAAGGTACATTGAAGTCTATGTACATATCCTCACAGAATCAGGACCTGGATCACACAGCCACCCCTCAGGAAGATCAGAGCTGATGCCGTCTGCTTCATTATTCCTTAAATTGTTCAGCTCCTATCCTAATGCAAGCAGTAAGCTTTCCCATTCCTCTTAATTCTTTTATTTTTATGAACTTCATTCCAACAGTGAATATCTGTTGTTGCAACCTTAGTGATAATAGATAGTTACTGGAGACACTCACAAGTATTTTCAACCACGCTTTTTAAAATTTGACTGTATTAGGGTCTTTCTTTGGTAATGTTACAATAAAGATAAGATACAATGTTGAAATAATCCTTGCATCGGTTTTCAGTTATGACATTAGCAACTGTTCTGTTTAAGACTATTCCAGAAGATATGAAGACAGATCATTCTTCCATCTCAGCATTTCCCCAAGAAAATACAGCTTCTCAGTATTTTCTTCAGAAGCTCACTTGTGTTTAAGCTCTTCTGGGAAGACATCTACAGCACCTAACACACTCTGAGTGTAGTATAAATTACCAATATTTTGTTATACATGACTGAAATAAGTAAGGGACTTTTCTTGAGGGCACATTGGTATAGGCATAAAGGAGAATTTGTACTACTTTCAGAGAAAATCCTTTTTTTTTTTTTTTCACCTGACATAAAGAAAGACAGGAAAAGCAAATTAAGTGAATAAAGAAGAGAATAAAAAGTATGAGGAAGGGAACAATTATTTCTATTTTCCAATTAAAACCGAGTAGAATAGACTTCTATGGACCCAATGAGATTGTTGGGTGAGATATGGAATCTAGTAATTTTCAATTTTTCTTTTATGTTTATATTTTTATATATTAGGCTCTCTTGCACATTCTGTTGCTTGTTTGTGTATGTATATGTACATGCACATATACTTGTACATGTATATGACAGGCACATCTCACAAGCTCTTAAAAGCAGAACATATATACCAATGAGTGGAGCTGATCCAGCAAACAGCTTTACTAGCTTTGGAGTGGGCCATTTGTGTATGACAAGGAATAAAGTAGAGTCTCAAGTGTATCTGTGTAAGTAATGGAGAATAGATCTCAAAACTAGTAATCAAATTAATCAGGTAAGTTCTCCAAGGAATCATTTCAGCAAAGTAGGTGTTTAACATGAAAAGATGAGATAGAAATAGTCAGCAAAGAGAGGATCAAGAGCTTTATTGAAAGGCATAGCAGGATTAGTAGTCCTTTAATTGGGCTCATGGTAGGAAATTGGAGCAGAGAGTTTGTTTTCTTTGGATATGTGAGAAATTCTGGGGATGTAAAACCAATGGAGCATTAAAAGTTTTGAATTTTCATAAGTATAGTAAGACTGGCTAAGGAAAAACACAGTAAGAAATTGTCCAACTGGAGGTTTTAGCAAGAATGGATTAAGGTTGGACTTCACTTGCCTCTTTTCACTCTTCAGTACTTAATGCACTAGAGTTTCTTTGCAACTCATTTTACCAAGTGAGTTTCTATTTTTTCTTCTCATGTGTACATTTGGCTGCTTTAATTTTCTTGAGTGAATAGACCAAGTAAAAACCATCACATTAGAATATATTTACTCTGCTATGAGTATCTGAAAATACAAAAGCCACGGATTAGAAAACCACAAAAACACAGTATAGCAAACCTTAAGGATGAGCAGCAACTCAGCAGCATTAGACATATCACTCTCTCCAGATTTCCCATGGCATTTGAAATGCACAGGGATTGTTTAAAAGTGGAGAAAATTAGTAGTGCAACATATAAAGAAGACAATTAACCCATGTGAGGTATCTCAGTCTGGGGATTTGGCAGTTTTTGACCGGGAAATACATAAAACAGATATCATGTAAAATGATAACCCCTCAGCCTTCTCAACCCTGCAAACTCCCAATAAATTCATTCCATGATACAAACAGAAAAATAATATTTTCAATACATTTTATTTTGTTTCAGTGAAAAGATAGTCTTGATTATTTATTTTGTTGTTTTTTGGAGGTTTGGTTTTTTTTTTAAATCTGGTATCCAGCATGTTTGTCTTTTAGATCTCTAGACTCACTGTAGTCCGGTATGGTAGTAATAAAAGATTATCATCTGTTTTATGACCTGTGCAAAAGGCACTAGGTGGTCCCAATTCATGCTTTCCTGACCATATCACAAAAGGAGCTGACCCACACAGTATTCTCACCCCTGGGAGAAAAAGCATCTAAGGACATCCCATGGAAGTCAGTGAGATGATGAAAGCTTCTCCAACAAACCTTTCTACATGGACCAATTAAGAAGGGGCCAAGTCCTGAGCAGCTCTCAGATTTTCACTGAATCGTTCTTCAGTCATTAAGCTGATAAGTTTTTAAGAGAAGGAAAATCAAAACCTGGGTGCAGCCGCAGAAGAGGATTGTTCTGTCTGGCATTGTGAATGAATATTCGCATAACAAGATACACATCTCAGTTCTTCTGCCATGACATTAACCCATTAGTATTTCTGGAACTTGACTGCTGTCTCTTCACACATTCCCTGGAATGCAAAGTTGAAACATTTTTTTTGTTGCATAAAATAAAAATGTTTTCTCAGATTTTTCCTAGGCAGTTCCTTTTCCAAATTTGCCAAATATATCAGCTACCTCTGTGATTCCCATGCCAGTGCTACTCAAAAACCATTGTCAAGACATAAGTAGAGCTTAGCAGCTCCTAAGGGGTTAAACTTGCTATTCTGAGCTGAGCCAATTTCACTTTGTATGTTCTGCAGTGCAGTGGAAGTTAATTCATTCTAAAGCACAGAGCTTTCCAGCAACATTGTTAATATTATAATGTTCCTTTGCTGCACTGTCCTAGCTAGTTTATTAGATGAGAGAAAAATACAGATGTGCTGACAAGCAGAGTTATACCTACCCACACTGGCAAAATATTTATTAAAATTAATTTAAATCATTTTTATGCAGAATTATAAGCTCCTTTAAAATTCCAAAGTAGTTATTTTGATTTTTAGTAGTATAGTTGATTACATTTGATATAGGCCAGTTGTTTGTTTGTTTTCTTTTAATAAAAAGGCATGCTCTTCTGACTGTGTGATGATAATTTTTCTCTTCTTTGAGCTGCAGCAGAATTTCCTGAATTAAAAGGTAATTGGGTTAGATGGGTGGTACATTTAAAGATATAGAAAAAATGAATATACCAAAATAGTAACACAAATATAGACATCATGTCTGCTGTTTCTAACAACAGGAAAGCAAAACAATCCAACAGTCCTAGAGCAATTTCTGGGGAAAATACAAAACCTGGTTGATCCCACATGCAATAGCTATAATGAAACAAAAAAAAAAAAAATCATGAAATTTCTCTGCAGAATGGAGTGAAGGTTGACAGCACATTCAAAGTCTAATGCATTTATTGGGCAGTCTTATTCCTATCTGAGCTCCTCCAGTCAGATAAAGGCAGAAACAGTTTATTACAATATACAAAGGGCTCTAAGAAAGTCATCTCACTGGGTAAACTTCAGCAGTAGACAAGCTGGGAATAAAGGTACCAAGACAAGATTTAACACCTTTTCTTCTATTTCACTCAACAAAACACTGAATTCTAGTGGCTTTTGCATTATTTAAAGCTTACTTTGTGCCTGTATCTTGCTGCATGTTTAGGTCCCCCGACATGTGTATGAGACAGTTGATTTCAGTCTCATTTCAAGGCCTTATCCTGAGCTCTAAACACGTTTAGAACAATGTCATTACTATGGCATCGATATATCTGAAAATCCACACAAACAACTAACATCCTGCCATATGTGACAAGCTATCTATCTGGCTTATCTCCAAGACAGTGGCTGTTGTGACCTCCAATGGCTGAGCTCTTAGTAAAGCCCACCACTGAGGAGAGCGCAGACAACCATTCCACTTTTCAGAAGCCCATGTGAAGTGAGAGCCGGAGCACAAGTGCCACGGTTAGCAGAGGTGGTCTCCGCTCAGCAGGTCAGTGCCAAAATCTGTACTGACTCAGGCCATGCTATCAAGCAGCTGGAAGGGAAGATGATCCAGACCAGAGGAAACCTCGCACAGTGAAAGGTGGGGTAGCTGTGTTCACTCTTGTTCTTTGCCTCAGTTATCTTTTGTCAGACCTCCTGGTTGACATTAGTTTTACAGACATGTTGCTTTCCTAAATCATCATTGTCTTTGGAACATGATTTTTTTGTTTTAGCACCTCAAAAACAGCTGAGGTCCCAGGCTTCAAGGCACACTTATAAGACAATGTTCATATCTTCTTTTGTTTCAGATTTTGAGAGTTTAGCCAACGGATTTGTTTTGACTGCTCAGGACACAAAGAAACATTGGGTAATTTTACTCAAGAAGAAGTTCAAAGATTTTAAAAGCTTCTTATATCCATAAACCACTCAACTTTCTTGATTTCTGAATTGACATAAAATGGGAATGAAAGAATGCTGAAAATGTAAAACTAAAAAATGTAATACTAAAAATAAAAATTTTTAAAAATAAAAAGGTGGTGAAAATTATTTATGTTGTTGAATCTGCTTAAGTCTTGCAAGAATTATCATTTCCCTGCAATGGAGATAGGTTATCATTCTTTATCCTCAGGCATTTGTAAGTATGACCATAAAAACAAACAAACAAACAAGTACAGTATTTCAGAAGTAGGAGAATAAAGTGGTTAATTGCAAGAGGAAAATAGGAGAAACTGAATGAAGAGGACATCTTTAGAGGAAAAAAACAGAGCAGATGACAAGAGAGACTCTCATGAGGAAGAAAGCATGAGATATACCATATTGTCAAGAGATTAATAAAAGAATAAGAAAATCCAGAAAGTGACACCTTAGTGACATGTCAAGTAGAAGGTGGCGAATGCTGGCCCTCATGTGGGATAGCTGAATAAGAAGTTTAAAATACTGCATCTAAAATTTAACTAAATTGAAGAGCTATTCTTTGTGTTCCTGAAAGTCTCCCTTTTTTTTAACCTGACTGTCTAGGTGTCTCAGGGCTGACTTTCTTTTCTATCACTTCTATCAGTTCTTAGCATTATCTAAGTGCAGGACATTAATCTCAAAAGGACTCAGTATGTAAAATTTGCTGCCTTGTGCATACCAGAGAGAATGTTGATTCAAAGATGATATAAATGTGATCTGAGCTGGATATTTCTCAAACCAATGAGCAGAACTAGAAATAAAGTTGGGCAAGAAATCAGTATATCCATATCATATAGATTTAACTTTGGTGAATAACTGTGAAATGCTAGTTAAAAAAGTACTTATGGAAGGGACAATCACAGATATAGAAAGGCATGCATGGCTAGCATACCAATTCTGGGTCTTTGGACAGCATTATAAACATCCAAAATTGAGGATATGATCATGTTTTCAAGCTCCTGGGTTCACCATGCATCCCAGGCACATCTCAGTTGCATATCATGGTATGACATACAGCTGCCTTCTTTTGAGGCTTGAACTTTCACAAGGAGGAAACCAACACTGCATGGACTGGATGAACTTCAACCAAGCCCCCAGTAATCTGTGTGTTTTTGCAGGTTCATTTAGATGCTGCTTTTCTAATTATTCTGATATGAGGCTGTCTGTGTTTCTGTAAGAATATAATTTATGAATTCTTTAATACATTTTGTTTTGTCACTATGCTCATAATATTTATTACAGGCAGCAGCTGACGTGATCTTCTGTACCTGTATTTATAACCATCATCATTTTGCTTTTACTCTTAGAACCTGTTGTGTAGATGGAGCTTGGGTTTACAAACATACTTGATGAGGGACATCTTTTCCAAAAAATTGTGGTTTAAATACAGCTAAGTGCAAAGTTATACATTCAGAGACAAGGAAGTACGGTATGTTTATATGAAGATCAGAGGGAGAATCAGAGGACAGATAGATATATATTGTAAAGCTGTGAAAATATAGTGGATATGTGGTTGCATATGAGTTTGTAGGTAGTATGATGGAAGAAAGGGCTGCTTATAATTCTGGGATAAATAATGGGAAAAGTAATTAAAAGTAGTCAGGTGAGCCTGGTGTATAGTTCTGATGAGGCTAATAGGAAAATAATTCTTAATTCCACATTTCAGAAAATGGCAGAAATTGGAGAGGGAAAACTGGAATACAAAAATATTATACGCCCTGAGAAGATACCTCACAGTGAGACATTTAAAGAGTCTGGTTTATTCACTTTAATAAAGAGAGAGTTCAAAGATCTTGATCACAGACCCTAAGCACTGGGCCAAAAATAGTAGATACTGATAGGTAATTTAAGCTAACAGAGAAAGGCGTAACTGGAACAAAACGGCTCAAAGCATAAGGCAAACAAATTCCAATTAAAAATAAAGCACCTATGCTTCTTAAAGAATGTAATAAATCATTAGAACCAAACCTTAAGAGGAATGGTGGTTTTTCAGTCTCTGCATGTCTTCAAATAAATACCTTGTACTTGAGCAAGAAAGGTATTTTAGCAAAACACAAAACTGTTGGACTTGATGCAGGGGAAGCTGAATGAAACGTAATGACCTATGATTTACAAGAGGTCAGACTAGACTATCTAATAGTCCCTTCTGGCCTCACACACTATGAATCTATGAATAAATCTATGAAAATGCTGAGCTGACTCACCCACTTCCTTGCAGAAATCCATTTTATCCTTGTCTCTAAGAAAAAGCAGGTTCTCCAGTGCTTTGAGGGTAAATTTCTGCACTGGTCAAAGCTGAGTGCGAAGTCATGAATGTGGTGATGCATAGTATGAGTTAGCCTGCCATCTTGCATTGACTTCACACTGGCTAGTTGTGTTGAATATCTGTGCTGATAGCTAGAATGGTTTTAACAAATTTTGGTTATAGCCTTGATTATGATAGCCATTTCCCCTTCCTACGTGATGATTGGGATTACATATCTTTCTTTTGCCCCAGTTCTGTAGGCTACTTTTTGGTCTCTATCCCTCTTTGAAAGCTTGTAGCATAGCAGATGTGTAGAAGCTGTCTAATTCTGACATCAGAAGAAACTGTGTTGATTTTAACATCTGAAGAGTAACACAGATGATAGTCAGATATTGAAACCCACCCGGGCCAAGCCCTTAATATGTCCGAGGATTCTGAGATAGGAAAAAAAGCAAATCTTTATAAGTAGAAAAATAGACAAGATAAAATAAAACAGAAATCTAACTTAATTCCAGACCCATGACTTCCTACATAGGTGTTTATAGTAGAAAAGTAGAACTTCCTGAGCAGAAGAGTTCTAGGGAATATGGTTGCAAAGATAAAAACTGTGACAAGTTTTAACCAGAGACCTCTATAAAGTCAAAACGTGAGTGAAGCTGGGTGAGAAAGCAGCACTACTGGGGTAAATAGACTGCTCTGTACTTTTACCAGGATGCCATCTTTTCACTTCCAACAGGAATTTCGTTGTTGTCCTCAGTGGAAATGCTGAAGGACAGTAGCACCTAAAATATGCTATTTTGTCTCAGGAGGAGTCCTTTCCTGTGACATGAGGGGCAGGCAATGGATTTGAAGAGTTATTGTTTATATATCTATGAGCTGGCTTTGGTGTAGTGGTTTTTTTGGTATGTTGCTGTGTAAATTTTACAACAGTGTATTGCAGTTTGCTTAGCAAAGACATAATAAAGTGAAAACCATATCACTGGAAAAAAGCCTTTTGTATGCCATAATTATGAATTTGTGTGTAAGATTTTAACACCTCTATACATCCTGCCATAACGATTTTACTTTTTCTTATGACCAGTTCCAATCCTCCAGGGTGTTTTTTTATACCTCAAAATATCTTCCTTTGCTATTAGAGAAGATTAGTTAGGAAAAGAGGGAGATATTAATCCAGTAAAGGTCAAATCATCTTGGTTACAGACAGCTAGTAAAGCAGAATTCTTATCTCTAGCAAAGAGGAATGGTACAAACCTGAAAAGTTTTTATCTCTTTTTATTAAAAAAAGAGGAAGATTTCCATTTCTTTACTATTAATCCCCAGAAATCTTCACAGTACATTTTAATGCCATGCTAACTAAATGGAATTAATTTGACAATGCCCATCCTTGAACCTCCAACCCCAGGATTTTGTAAAGTAAAACAATTGTTTCTCTTGTCCTCCACCTTTCATTTCTTGAAATGTTTTTTCTGAGCATTTCTCTACAGTCAAAGTGAAATTTCATTTCCTTGCAAATTTCTGCATCCTATAGTTAGGCAATTGCATTGTATTATTTATCAGGAGCCAACTGTCTGTTCACACTCTGCAAATGTAGACAAAGACATGTGTCTTGCCCCGAGGAGCTTGGAGGCTAATTCAAAGGGTCTTATACAGCTCTAACATAAATGGTATACATGTTTAAGATAAAATCGTCAGGCCTGATATTGTGATTCATCTCAACCAACACTTACAAGGTTAGTATTGTTGATTTCAAGTATACTACTTATATGACTGAATTGTAAAGTGCAAAAGTGCTTGCAAATTAAGTTCTTAAAGTGATGATCTTAAAATGTGACATGCAATAACTGTATTACATTTGATAAATGAATGATTCCAGAATGCTTGGGAAAAATATGCTACAAAGAATGAAAATGAAATATTCATCTCACAAAGGTGATCTGGCTATAATATGAAAAATGTGAAGAATCAGAATTCTGTATTTTTTGATGAAACCAAAATGTCTTCGTCCTAACTGCTTTTCATATATTGAAATGATAGATTAATTCAAACATCTGGAATTATCAGCATTAAAATGTAGTTAAGACACTTCTAGTGGAAAATTAAGAATTAAATTTCTTCGGGTTTATTTTGAGTTCAGAATGCAGAAGCTCACAGGTAGCCGTTTTGTCTTATAATTTCAGTGAAGTACAGGGGTGATGTGGTTTGACCCTAGCTGGACGTCAGGTGCCCACCAAAGCCACTCTATCACTCCCCTCCTCAACTGGACAGGGGAGAGAAAATATAACGAAAGGCTCATGGGTCGACATAAGGACAGGGAGAGATCATTCGCTAATTACCGTCATGGGCAAAACAGACTCAACTTGGGGAAATTAGTTTAATTTATTACCAATCAAATCAGAGTAGGAAAATAAGAAATAAAACCAAATCTTAAAACACCTTCTCCCTACCTCTCCCTTCTTCCCAGGCTTAGCTTTACTCCCAAATTCTCTACCTCCTCCCTGCCAGCGGCGCAGGGGGACGGGGAATGGGGGTTGCAGTCAGTTCATCACACATTGTCTCTATTGCTTCTTCCTCCTCAGGAGGAGGACTCCTCACGCTCTTCCCCTGCTCCAGCGTGGGGTCCCTCCCACAGGAGACAGTCCTCCATGAACTTCTCCAGTGTGAGTCCTTCCCACAGGCTGCAGTTCTTCACGAACTGCTCCAGCGTGGGTCCCCCATGGGGTCACAAGTCCTGCCAGCAAACCTGCTCCTGTGTGGGCTCCTCTTTCCATGGGTCCATAGGTCCTGCCAGGAGCCTGCTCTAGCACAGGCTTCCCACAGGGTCACAGGCTCCTTCGGGCATGCCCCTGCTCTGGCATGGGGTCCTCCACGGGCTGCAGGTGGATATCTGCTCCACCGTTAACCTCCATGGGCTGCAGGGGGACAATCTGCCTCACCGTGGTCTTCACCACGGGCTACAGGGGAATCTCTGCTCTGGCACCTGGCGCACCTCCTCCCCCTCCTTCTTCACTGACCTTGGGGTCTGCAGAGTTGCTTCTCTCACATATTCTCACTCCTCTGGCTGCAGTTGTGCAGTTGTTTTTTTCCCCTTCTTAAATCTGTTATCCCAGGGGTGCTACCACCATCGCTGATGGGCTCGGCCTTGGCCAGTGGTGGGTCTATCTTGGAGCCAGCTGGCACTGGCTCTATCAGACACAGGGGAAGCTGTGTTCTCACAGAAGCCGCCCCTGTAGCCCCCCTGCTACCAAAACCTTGCCACGCAAACCCAATACAGGTGAGAGTGAGAAAGGTACAGAAATTTGTTCCTTTTACACAGTATAGAGTAATATCCCTTAGAGGTGAGATGAAGAGGCACAGAACAGTAGGGAAGGAGGTGGTTGAATGTGGAGAGGGAAGGAGCCCCCCTCTTGCCCATCAGGCAGCATTCTGCTGTGCACAAGCCTTTTGCAGTGGTTCACAGCGCACCCAGACATAGCAGCAACATCCTGTTGTTTCAGTGACTGCTGTGTATCTAAGGGGAAAGACAAATAGGACTAGTGGCCCTTGGTCTCGTGTAACAAAAAACAACTTGTGCTGGACAGAGCTGATAATGTTTTTGAGCTGCCTTTGCTTCCTACTCCACCTCTCATTAGTTTTCAATCATCTAATGTTCTTTCTAGTACACTGAGATCATACGCTGCAATCCAGCACAGTGCCAGGATCCAAAATCTAGTACTGAATGAGCTACCTCCAATACTGGAAACAGCATAGCAGCAGCACTGCGGCAGGAAGGTTAGGCTGAATGGCATCATTAATAGGAGGGACTAAGCGCCTCACTGTGATGCTGTGGCACCTTACATCCATACTGTGGTTCAGCAGTACACTTTTACTTCCCCAGCTATTCAGGCCATGTTATACTGTGCTTCCCATGGTATGGCAGAGATCTGATCCCTCTTTCTAGAAAAATGGGGGAGTCCAGGCTTCACCACCTCAGACCACAGTGACAGAGCATCTAAAGCAGAAGTGTCAGCCTTGGAGCCAGAATCACTTTGGCTTCAGTGGCCTTTGCTCCCAGCTGTCTGTAGGATGTTTGCAACAATATTTTCGCTTGTTCTGAAAAGGTTCCACTAAGTTATTTTGACTTAGCTTGAATCCTGGAGAGAACTAGTGCAGTCCCTTTTGGGCCTTGAACAAACTCAGTGCATCTTTGTTTTTTCTCCTGAGCTAATTTTTTACAGTGTTTGCTGTGGCATTGCCTTTCATGTGTTTTAGCGTATCTGTTATCTCCAGATAACAGATCACAAACCCTCACTGACTTCATTTAGAGAACTCATGTATGATATATATTTGTTCCCAGCATCCCCAGCGATGAAAAACTGCAGTGGTGGTGGCAAAGTTAAATACACCATGGGAGCACTACCTGGTTCCTCAGTAGGTTTAAAAAACATGTTTCATGGAGATAAAGATCATGACATTTTTTCCAATATGAGCTCTCAGACTAACAGAAGTGTCCTTTCCAAAAACAAGCATACCCAAGTACAATTCAATGGCCTAGACCATAGCTTGCTGCTGTGATGGTTTAGAGGCAAATTTCCAACTGTCTGAGGATCACTTAATTCTTTTTTACTTTTTTCTCCCTCTTCGCAATTATCTGCTGCACCCAACCAGCTGTACCACACATACCTTTCCTCTTAATTTGCTGGGTCTATGATACCTTCCTTTCCCAGATTTTGCCCTGAAAACTTCCTACCAGAATATTTCTACCTAGCCAGTTTCCACGAGAGCTAACCTGTGGGCCAGTCAGCAAAACAAGGCTGCTGCTGCCCAGGCTCATGCTGCCGGTTTTCAGGATCACTGTTGTAACCCAGGCTGTGGCTGGAAAAGCAAGGTATTGACATTGTTGCTGGAACTGGCATCAGGATAAAAAAATGGTTTTAGGGGTACTGCTACTTTACTGCTTTACTGCACCTTTTCTGTGCAAAAGGGAAAGGGCAAGTTTTGGAGTGGGAAAGTGAATGAAATGCGTAATTACTCTCTTGCAAACAGTACAAAATATCAGTCCGGCACTGCAGTGGGGGTAACAGAAAAACAATACCTGTCTGCTATGCTGAGAGAATCTCTTTAAGTGCTTTCACTTCCTATATTGCTTCCACCAAACATGCTCTTCGTTCTGATTCGGGGCTGCAGCCAGGCACGTCTTCAAACAAACAAATTAATAAGCTTTTTCTCATGAGGACAGACCGACTTCAAGTGTGACTTCAAGTGGCTACACTGAAGCAATTTTAAATGATGCATACTCATCTGAATAAAAAGGAAATAAAAATAGGGCAGCATGAGACAGTAGTGGAAATATCCCAGCACTAAGTCAAAATAAAATTGGAAACTAAAGGTACAATGCTGGAATGAAACAAAGAGGAAAAAAAAAAAAAAACAACACCTCCGAATAAAACACTGAAGTCAGAAATTGAAATGGAAACACTGAATCAAGATGGGAAAAGTGAAACAAAAAACCAAAATCTCTCTGGGCTCATACATCCATAACAAAATAGAGAAGTGAAAATGTGTCTATTTTTAATCATGCCAAAAACTTTTTAGCCAAAGTTTTGCCGAGTTTTTCTTTTTTCAGATAAATTTCTGTAGGTTTTTGCAAACACAAATTGAAAAGGCTTCTTTAATGGCAATTAGGAAACAGACTGCAGAATGAGACATGAGAAAGCAAAAAGTCAAAGATAGGATGAAGGAACAAGAGAGGAATCTCTGAAAGGAAACTGGAGGAAATGTGGACATTTCAAGGTATGTAGATAACACAGTGTCAGGCAGATATCCTTTGGTTTGTATTGAAAGAGCTGTTGCAGAGACCAGATTCAGCATGGAAGCAGCCCTACATCTAGAATAAAAGCCCCTACTTGAGTTATTTGGACATAATGACCTGGACACGATGCTGCCTGAAATACAGCAAACTATGTCACAGGCAAGACAGAATGGAGAAGCTTCCAGTATTCAAAGATTTTAGCAACAGTCATGGTAAAGTAAAGGTATTAGAAATGTTATACAAACAACCATGGCTTTGTTATGCTGCCTGCAATCCATCACGTTAATACATACATTTGCTTTTCAGTCTGGAAATAGAGAACCACTAGTGTTTGTTGTATGCATTCAGCATCCTGAAGAAAAAAATCTCTATTGTGTCTGATACGGCACTTGTTCTCTTCACTACTAAAGTAGATGTGCACATGTGACAAGAGGGGAGTCACATATGGCACTGTGGTTTCACCGGAGGTGTGGTAGCTTTGTCTTTGCTTGTGGAGAGGTAGACAGAATTTATTGTACTCTCCTCACACAGATTGTGTGAGAATACTTACAAGATAACCATGTAAAATAATTGTATATCAAGTCTACCAGAGTTATATTCTGAATTATGTCACAGTTTTGATCTGTTGTTATATCTTAAAATCTAAGTAGTGAAGTGAACATTTAAAGAATTTTAAAATCTTTTCAGAGCTCTAGCTTTTGTATGTCATAGATTTAGACATTATAATATAGATGCAAAATTTTTGTCTTTAAAATGTGCTTATGCAAATCCCACTGAACAGGGAAATGAGTACACAGAGATATGGAATATAAGCACAGGGATGTGGCAGAGGATGGATGTACAAATGTTGTAAGTGCCACATCTAAAAACCTGGCACAACCATCTGCTGGTTTCAGACCCAGGGAAAAACTTGCTTTTGTATCTCTAATACAATGCAATCTATATTTCTGCCCTATTCAAAAATGGCTGACTCTAATCATGGGTATGGTTAGTAGCAGCAAGCTGTTCATAATTTTTTGTCTTCTTCCTCCTCTTTCATTATGTTCCTTGCTCCAGGCAAGCCTGAAAAAATATGTTTCATGGTAAGTCTTCCCCAGTGTTAAAAACTGTCTATATAGTTTCCCAAATATACTGCACCCTGGCACATTTGCTTGTAACAAAACCTCAGACCACGTGTATAAAAATCAGAGCTGACTGGAGAAAGGGTTCAGTGAAAGAGGAAAGGAAAAATCAGGTGCCCGTGATGTTTGCTGGAGATGCTGTTACCCAGGCACAAGCTGTCAGCCTTCGAGATTTCTGACTCCAGTGCTCCAGCGGCCAAGGGACCACAGGGCATGGAGCAGGCAGGGATGGCGTCGCTACCCTGTGTAGGAAAACCCTCTGTGCTACAGGCAGCTGGAAACGTATAGGGGTAATTCTGCCGTGGGGCAACCCAGCCTCCCCTTTGCCTCAGTCTCTCCCCCTGCATTTCCTCCTGCTTGTTTTTCTCCCAGTTCTGACTACACATGTGATGCAGAATTTTTAAGGCAGTTAAGACATGTTTAATTCTCCAACTGTTTTTTTTTTTAATCTTTTAATTTCTTTTATGTCTTTCTTCATCTCCCCATTACTTCTGCGCTACAGCACTGCTGAACTTTGATAAAGCAATGCTGGATCTAAGTCTATACAGTTATATTCAGATTATGAACAGCCAGTCCAAATTTTTGCTAGGAATTGATAGGTTGGTTAACCCAAAAATTGAGATAATCCTTAGTACCTCTAAAAGCAGATATTTGAACTCTGTTTCTACCCAATCTACTGCATAATGGAATGGGCTGAACTGGTACCTTTTTCTTTCTGCACCTATTCGCATTGCAATTGTTCTCTCAGAAAGTGATTTGTTTTGTGCTGCTTTCCATTCACATCACGACCCAATCAAACTGCGGAATATAGGAAAGATCAAAGTAGTACAGCATACTCGCCTACAGTAATTCACAGAATATATGAGGCATTAAAATTTTCATTCCTCATTCTCGTAAGAAAGACTATAAAGGTAACAGAAAATGATGCAGAATATGAATCTGTTCTTGAGACAATGATTGTATCAAGAATGGAAAACAGTATAAACCAACAGACCCTTTCTTGTTACTATCTTTATCACACAAGATGCAGCCCTTGCTTGTGTCATTCACACTTTTATTTCCTTTTCATATTCTCCTGGTATATTTTTCTTAAACAGAAAGCACAACTGAAGAAAAAATCTAACACATCTTTGCAAAGGGTAATAATTTTCCCTCTTGAAATGTCTGGTTTTACTTAGAAAAATTCTGCCCAGTACATAATAGAAAAGAGGTGGACAGGAAGGATAAAAGTTGTAATGAAAATGGTTTAACACAGAGTCCTGATCTGAACTACATCTACAGACCAGATCTTAAAATGCAAAAGGAGTCTGGAATGGGAAAGAAATGGAAATAGCCAATGAAAATTAAAGTCTGGTAACCCTTCACAAAGACATAGTCTGCAAGATCTAAATAGTATGTTGGAAGATAGGTACAAATATGAAGGCAAACCTAAGAAAGTCTTTACAAAATTGTTTTGTAATAGATTTTTTAACTGTGTAATTGCTTTTCTCTTTTTTTTTTTTTATTTTAATTTGAATGTGAAAAGCAGGTGTCATATTCCAGGGATTTGTTCCAAGGCCCATTTGAGTTCTGGAAGCTTGCAATGAATGAAAAGCTTACAGGGGAATTATACAGAACTGTGACAAAAGAACAGCAGACCACTGGATCATGAGTTGGCTACGACACTTCAGCTCTATGCCACTAGCACTTGAAGTGCAACACCGTGCATTAGCACTGTGCTTTAGAGATTGCTCTTGTACAGCATAGAACAATTTGGCCCTCGTTGCACCAAACCAATTTAACACATGCTTACCTTTATCTGCAAGGTCCTGTTCAGTCACAACTGATGTTTTAAAATCATTCACATATCTGTTCATATCAACCTCCACTGTGGGATCTAGTCACTATTGTTGTGATCTATCTGTCCCTGAGAGTGCTCAGGTATGTCACACTTTTAACACCCTGTTGACTCATTTCTATTTGGCTACTAATATTCATCATCATTCATATCAGCTCTGACTTTAGAAGCTGTATTTCAAAATAAAATTCTCTTGCTTTGGAGTTCTGTAACTGTTAGTACAGATTCAGTTCAGGTACACGGGTATTTGGGGCACTTAAAGTGCACTTAATATGATTCTTATTTCATATTTCATAACTATTACTTGGTCACAACCAAGCAAGCATTTATGCAACTATTTAATTTAGTGCACTCTGTACAGTGCCATGTTTATTTGGTATCACTATTACCATTCCCGTCTTTCTTCTGTTGCACAACATTTGCTAATTTAAAATACCATCATTAGCAGAAAGCAAAGTTCATGGCATGCATTCGTCTTTGCAGGACAATAGACTTGCTTACTGCAAATAAGTCTGCAATCAGATGTCCTACAAAGACATAATACGCCTTATCATGTATGCTAAATCTTAAAAATTATTTTATCAGAAGTAAAACAGGCAAATCTTTTTTTAACAACCAGAGAAAGACAGCTAGATTCTCCGTACTTAAATGTCTCATATGATTAGGTAGTATGCCAAACAAAATTTAGTTTGTTAGACTTAACTGAGATGGAAGTCTCCACTAACTGTGAAAGAACCATCTGCTCACCTTGAGAATCTACATATCCACCAAGAGTATAAGAAATCAATAGGAAATATTAACACTGTCTGCACCTTTGCCAGTGCTTCCTTTCTGGATATCGATCCAACAGAAGGTGTGTTGGTAGAGATATTAGCCCACATATCTGCATGGGCTTTTATCTTCTAATCATCTTCTTAAGATACAGAAGTGCTGAGAAATCTTGACGATGGTGTTGCAGATATTTTCTGTCTACTTTGGATCTGGTCTTAAGGTTTAGGACAGTTGCTTCCCTTATGAGTGCTCAGACACACAAACATGTAAAAGAGGACTCCATGATCACCAGCTGAACTTACGTGTAGTACAGACATTTAATTTGCTTTGACTTATCATAAGGACTCAGGCAGAGTTCAGGTTTCTGTCAACCTTGTCTGGGCTGCAGCAGAGATTTAGGAAAGAGATAATGTCCATCTCTTCAGAACAGGAACTCTGTGAGTAAGGCTGGTGGTACAGCAAGAATAAAATGCAGAGGACTTCAACTAGTAACCAAGTACCTTATGGAGATAGGTGATGAGTGAGTTAGCTGTTCCTGGGAAGGAAACAGATTTCATTGGGTAGAAATTTAAGCAAGAAGTAACTCATCCCAGTCGTAATAGATGTTTCATGTCAGATAGGGACTAATTAGCAAAAAATAGTTCCTAGCATCTAACATCTAATAGATAATATGTTTCTTATTACACACTTGTTGTTAAACATCAACAGAGCAGTTTAAATAATGTATTGGCATTTCATTCACATAAAGCTGTCTTACTAAACCTAAATTAAATTCTTATTTGAGAGACTTAATTTAAAGTGTGGCTGTTTTCTCTAATGAACTACCAATTTGTTTCTCCACATTGCGTGTTCTAACTTGTGCTTATGATGATGTCTAAAAACATATGGGTACCAAATGTGGTTACGCCTTATGCCTATCACCTTTGAGGTACCCTAAAGGTCCCTTAAACCTTTGCAGTTTTCTCTCTAGAGATGTTAGCTTACATCACATGACCCAAACCCCCAACATTTTATCACATTAATTTATTGTGATAAGCACAGTGGATAGCTCTAGTTAATCTGTCTGGACACTCTCTACTCTTCAGATAAGATCAATCCCTATTCTCATAATTTACAAATTGTTCCCAGATATCAGACATCATCAGCCTTGTTATTTTCATACTGCAGTAAACACAAAAGGAGAAGGAGACATAAAAGGTAAAAGGCTTTTTGCGACATAAAAGAGAATGCAAGGTTGATGTATCCTTTGCTCATGGTATTTTTTGGCAAAAGATACAATAATGCAAGTATCTTTCTGATTGATTAAAGTATTGAAGCGTATTCTGTGCTTCATAAATAATGCTCTATTACTTTTCTTCAAAGACAAGTAAACCTTGACAGACTGACCTTTTTCAGGGCAGAGAGTTGTTTCAGTGCCATAAATTATACTGTAAAACGAGTGGAAATGCTACTGAGAAGTGTGTGACAAAATAAGATTAAAGATTACTACACACAAAAGATTGTTGTTTTATTAATGGATTCCTGTCAGTGCGATGAAAAATTCTCAGCTTTTTACTGGATGCTGAGATCACGTCAAACAGAAAATTATGAATGCATTTTCTAAAAGGCAACCAAATGTGTCAAAATAACAATATACTGATTAGTTGCCCCCCCTACTTTTATATATTCACTTAAAACAATTTCAGTGCTTTTCAAATAAAGTTTAAGTGCTGCAGTTCAGCTTGTAATTCTAAAGGATCATACAGCCCATTGGCCTGTGATGTTACAGGCAGGTGTATGAACATTACAGGAAGACACTTTCCTAGAAGAGAAGCCTAGGTATCTCCTTTGTCAGGCTATATTGTACCAAGTGGAAAAGCTTATAGTACTTTTGTGTCCATTATTGTAACCAATAAGCACTCAGTCTAAGACTGCAAGAATTTGAGAAAGCAAGACACAGATATCTGTGGAAAAAATTACCCTAGCTTAAATAAGTAGCATTAAGGCTTTCTTAAATATTATTTGATAACTTGACAAATGACTTTGTCGTTCCAACGTGTAAAAACTTGTTAAAATGAAAAGAAGCGATACAGAAGCTCATTTAAAATGGAAGAGTTTGATGTGTTTATTTATAAGAAGTCTGTGGATTTGTTTTGCTTTATGGTTTTTTCTCCTTCTCAATTGATTTACCTGAAAGTTCTGATCAATGGCTTTTGGATCAGTGACATTTATTGAAATGATAAATAATGTTGGGAAGTCAAGGAAAATGGAATACAGCATGGAGCCTGAGTAAACAGTATAGAAATCAAAGGTTTTCTTGATGTCTGAATCAGTACGGTTCACTCAAATAATAATAATAATTAAAAAACTGTAATAGTGTCATGGAGCAAACTCATGTTACACAAAGTCATTATAAATCACTACCCAGTGCAGACCATTATTAAGATGATTGAATAAGATGCCCATGTATTGGCTTTCATTATCGTTAGCAACAAAGGCCTGGATCAGAATTACCCCTATTACTGTAAACCCTACAACAATGACAGGATGTGTGTCAGAAGCTGTAAACACATTTCAAAACACATGACAGTTTTTGAATACAAGAGCCAAAGGCTGAAATAATGATTAGAACGGATGGGTTTGCTCACAACTCACCACCTAATGCAAATGTTACTTCGTACCTGGGGCCAGCCTTGGGCACTGCACTGCCCTGGGCAAACTGCAGGACATGGCCTTTGTCCCCTAAGCCCACTGGTCTTTCTCCTCACATTTCTTTTTCTTTTTTTTTTTTACCTTCAAATTTCTTATTTGGCTTAACATACTGAGATCAAGTGTCTTCTAAGAAATATTTATATAAAGCCTGCAACTGTGCATGACCTTTCTGTTGAATCTTTTTTTCTCTTTATATTTCCTACAGTCCTTTTCCTTTCTACTAATAGCATACCTGATCATACATTTTCCATCCTGCTTCTTGATATTTCCTTTCAGATTGATTCTCGTGAAGAATAAAATGCATTCATCTTTCCAAATTTCACCAGCTATCTCCACCTTCTGACTCGCTCTCTGTTCAGTGCCCTGCACACAAAAATCCCCACATTCCTGGTTCTCCTCCTGTTGGCTGTCCTTCCATATTCTCCTTTGCAGATCCGCATGTGAGCACAGACCTGGTGTTTTCCAGCTCTGCCATCTCCATAGCACATGGTATTCATTTTCTGGGCAACATGCAAACACAGCTACTGTTCCCTTCATCCCATTGCTCATCATGTCTGTTCATTCTCCTTCCTAGGAAGTTCCTAGATAAATTACTAAAGAATTGCATCTGAGTTTGGGAACTCTACAGACTTTTTTTTTATATTAAAAGTTCTCATTCTTTATTGTAAGACTTTGCTGGTACATTTCTGCAGATTTCCACACAGCTCTGTTGATTGGGTACCTCTTGAATACTAAATAATTTATCACACACCCATAGTTGATGGGATACTATTTATATGCATAAATCCCAAGTACCCTGCCACACTGTATCTTCATTCACAAGCACTCCACATGACATAATTGTTCCCCACAGGCAGCCATCCCCTCGTCCCCAGATTACCTGCACTCCCACAGACTGTACTCTCTACAGGGAAGGCTTTCCTGTGTGCCAGGAGGCTGCTTGGAGGAAATACTACCCTTCATCCTCCGCCAAGTGGACAGTGTTAGTCTGGCCTTCCCAAATGTCATGGCTTGAATGAATCCCAAATGATTTGCTGGATAATTTGAATGAGCAAAGAAATATGAATTCTAGACCCCAGGCCTCTTGCCTTAATACACTAAGCCACTGAGGGCTGGGCTTAATCAGATGATTTCTGAGGGTAAAAGAATGAGGACAAGAGGACAATGGGATGGAAGGAGGTCTCATGTTCTAGTACAGGGCTACAGCAAGGAGAAGGTGTGTTTTAGGTATAATGGATTTAACAGTGTAACTCTGAAGACCCCTTCAGGGAGGATGCAAACACATAGTCTTTCAGCTGGCTTATAAATTGGATGAATAATGTGTATTTATTTGAAATCAGATATGAATTTTGTAACATTTGGAATAACATGTTGGGGAGTGCTTTTTTCAATGTTCAACCAGCTCGGGTTTATTTTACTTGGCTATATGGTTTATTTTCCCTCTTGCCTTCTCTATTCTGCAGCCACATGGTCTGTCTGTAGGGTGGAGTCAGCTCTCTTTATTCCAGATGTTTAGAAGAAGACACAGACGACTAAGACATGTATACATAAAGGAAGTTTAAGAAGCCTGGTGGTGCAAGAGCTTCACATTTGCTATTTCAAAGCCTCAAAGTTACACACACTTCCAGCAGTTATTTGGAAACCATGAGTGTTCATACAAGGAAAGATTCCTTTCTATGCCAATCAGCAGTGATCTGTTCATCCACATTAACTATGAGCTATTTGGATGTTCGATTATAACTTTTAAACTCTTATAATTTTGCAGCACTTATGACTCGGGGATTTAGAGTACATCTTTGATGATAAGCATTGTTAAATTTATAGCCACAGAAATGACTCAAAGTGAAGCTGGAAAAAGAACATTTCAGTAACTATGTATACAGAATGCAATTGAATGGGAAATATGAGATGTTACTTTGATAATGTCAAACATTAGAACTTTGTTCATTCTGGTTTTGTAGAGAACAAACTTCAGCATCTTCCAGAATCATATATAATTTTTTTAATGTGTTTGAAGTCATAATCCTTTTAATGGCATTTTAATTCACAGACACATGCTGTCTTTCTCTAATGTTTCTCAGATTTTACGAAGAGTTGACATTTTTCTCCAAACTTAATTGCAGGTACCTAATTAATGTACACAAATGTTTTATGTGTGCACTTAATGGTCACTTGTACTCCTTAAATTGATAAACCCTTCACATGCTCCACTATGCTGTCCAGTACATTAAAGTCACAGAAACAAATGTCCTTTCATGCTGTGTCTTTGCTTAGTCAATGCTGACCTACTTCAACAGAAAGAATGACATATGCATAGGAGCCATTCTGCTCCCTACAACCCATACAGAGAGTGCAAGAAAATTTCCATACCATCACATTCTTAGTCATACAGAAAAAACACAGCTGCACTCTTTACAAAGCAAATGAACAATATTCAGCTAAATTGATCCCAGCCACAGTGGAAAGAGAGCACAAATGAATTTCCCCACTGAATTTTAAAATCAGTATGTTAAGATAATTCTAAGTTACATAGTATTTTATGATTCCAAGAATTACATTCTGACTTGGATTTGTTTTGAAACATTATGCCAGACATCAGAGCCAAAAGGTTTATAAAAGAGATGGAAATGCAGTAAAACTCAACTTCATTTTATTATTCTATTAGCTTAGCTCGACCTACAGCAACCATGCAAAGGGTTTCTATTAGACAGTTCCTCACTTGCTAAATAAATTGGACCAAAGATGATTTTCTTGACTGAGAAAATTCTCTAATGTTGGCTAAAGAATTTCAGCTCTGTCTATAAATATTAATGTACTTAGTAATAAATTACACACATGAATGGCACTTTATTACTTGAAACCAAACTATTAAAAGCCTTTATTTAGCTTGCACAGAAAAAAATAATGCAATTAAGGTCTGCTAAGCAAGGCCAACTCTACACATACTAAGTGTCCTGAGCAAAATCTGGACTTGACCCATATCTCTCTACTCATAACCAAGTGTTTTTCCCACACCGAATTGTCTCAGCTATCAACCCAGTATTCCAGCTGTGTCTTTTCCTCTTGTAAAGCATTTATTTCTGCTCACTCACCTGGACCTTTCATTCCTGCTTCTGATTTACAGTTTGTGAAAGGACTGTAAAAGGGAGTGCTGAAATAAGTGTGCTGAAAAGGATTCTGGGATCCATGTGAAATCCAGAGATATCCACGCTCCATGGCAGAGAACAATCCTTGTGAATCTCTGTTCAGAAGAATGGAAGAGCTGGAGGACTGATGGAGAGAAATCTTAAAAAAAAAAATGACAATATAAGTTCAGTGCTGACTTTATTGTGAATGGGGAAAACATTTCCAGCATAATTTCAATGCCTGTGTGGAAATGTGGTACCCCAAAATCTAGCAGCACAGACAGCTCTTAAAGGGCTCTCTGAAAGTAATTAACAGAGAGGAAATGCGTCTTATAAAACAGAATTATATTGCTTTAAGCAGGCATCCTTACTTTTCTCTATTAAAGTATGTTTCAGAGTAATATTTACTAAGTAAGCATGTCACAATCTGAATAGATTTGTGCGCTTGTGTACTTTTCTGGTTTCATCTGGGTGAGCAACACAGGCAAAACATGATTAAGATTCTCTTATTTCTTGAGCAGCATTGTAAAAAGTGTTCACTCTGTTCCAAAACTAGGCCTAAGGGCATTTCTGGGCTTGTAAAACCTATACCACTAGTGTTGGAAGGAAAAGAAGAATCCAAACTCACTCTCAGACATGCAGCTGAATTTGAAAGGGTAAAACAGATACTTAGAAGAAGAAAATGTGTTTTCACTGATCAGAATTTACTCGAAAGTAGTGAAGAGCTAGAGATACAGTGCAGACAGATGCCCAGCTGAGTTTAAAAAAAAGACACACAAGCATCTCAGCTAGCAGGAACCCAGTCATTTTTTTAAATACTATTAAGTGCCTATCTGCATCTTTGAGCATCAAAACACTTTAAAATGCTGTCCCTGAGACTATCACCATGAAGCACATTCCTACAGGCTGTCTTCATTTCCCATCCTTCAGGCCACAAAACCCCTTAGTGTGAACTGGACTTTCAAGCTATGGCTGAAATGAGTGTTAAAAAATATGTTATCTTATGCTTTAGCTCACAACCGCTGCCAATGGCAAAATACTCTGGAAATACTTATTTTGATTTGTGACAGATTGTGAAGATGAACTGTTATAAATCCCTAAAATAATGAATCCACTACAGAAAATAGTAAGTAATGCACAGGTTAAAGAATTTAGTATGAGAATAACTTCTTGCTCTTCCGTATGATAGCATCTAATTTCATTTTAGTAAGAACATAAGGACATTTCTTGTGTGTCAAGAAATCTGTATATACCATGCAACAACTGTTTAAATAAAGTCTTTCAATAAAGACCACTCAAATAACGTTGTTGGAAAATGAGTATCACTGGGGCTTACTTGCTGTTCAGTGGAAATACTGCATTTTCCTTTGTTCCTAAATTTTCACTTTTAAAGTTTCTAGAATTGCTTGAAAATGCAATTAGATAGTAAAAACGTGGCCACTGAAACATGATAAATAGTTATACTTAAGATGATGGTATATCTGTCAATATTCAGAAACTGGAATACTCACTGAGCTTGATAGTCTTAGATCACTGACTCAGCTTCCCTGTAGTAGATAAACTGTCAGAGGAAAAAGAAGCAGCATATTTTCTTCCTTGATTCTGGCAGTTACTTCTGTTGAATAGGTGACTTCATCTTTCCCTTACTCTGTTTGTAATTCTGGGACAATTGCCAATGACACATTTTCACAACTGTTCAAAGGCATCATTCAAGACTTGTTTACACAAAAATTGCCAGAGAAAATATTCACCTGAAATATAGTTCCCCTTTCTCTGTGGTCAGTGGTACCCATCAGAAGTGCTAGGATTTTTTTTTCTGTAGCAATTAATAGCAAATTGCCACCATCCATCATTTTTTATACAACTGATATTCATATCCACTAGGGAAATATATGAAAGACAAATACCTGAATTGCTTAAGGTTGATCTCAAGGTCAGTCAAAATGATCCACAGGAAACATTTACAGGCAGCTGAAATTGCTTATAATTTGTCAGTAATCTTTTGGAGCAGTCTATTGTAGATAAGTTGTGTCTTGATAATTTGGAGTGGCCAACATGAGTTTTGATTCAAAGAGACAGGCTTTGAGTAGGTTAAATGAAAGAGAACGCGTTTATGTAATCTTAAGCCTTCCAAGGCAGGGAGATCAGTAGTAGACATCTCCCAGTGGTGCTCTCTTACGCTGTGTGGGTTGATGCACTAGTTTGATTTAATACCAGATTACAGAGCCATAACCTTGTACTTCTTTTTTGTTTACTGAAAAAAAAAGCACAGTGATTTGAAAAGATGTCATTTGTATGTGTTTATAGAAGACCTGTCAATAGAGCATATTTGAAACAAATGGTCTCAGAACCATAGCAAATCTGTAAATTAATGTTCAACTGTTTTTAATATACATTTTGAAAATGTTACTATTTTCCCCATATGAGATGATGACCCGCCACTGTAGAAGTTTTGCATACAAGAAATAAGACACTAAGTAAAACAGAACCATTGTATCACTGTAGCAGGAAAACACATTGAAAATTCAGGAACATAAACTCCTGGTAGAAAAATAAATATGTAATTTTTGTTGGGCTCCAGAGAGGAGCGATTTATGGATCAAATCACCAAGGGAGTCAAAAGAACAGTCAGAGCAAGTATTAATGTAGTGGAGCAGTCATCCAGTGTTAAGATTAAGGGAAGAGAACTAGAGGGCATTTTCATTTTTTTAATGTTAACATTTGTCAGCTATAAAGAAGGATAATATCAGATACAGACAAAAAGATTCTATGATTTTGGACACTACACCCTCAGCACTTGGAACTAACCTTTCACAATTCAGTCCTTTGGGGATTTTTTTTTTTTCCTCCCACATGTTTTCTTTCACCTTTATCTTTAAATGAAAACACCGTGCCTAAATATTGGAGTATTGGGTGCTTCCAAACAGCTGAAGATGGGTACATAGGGGCAGTTATAAATTAATGACTTTTTTTTAAAGTCAGGAGAAATCTCTGAAAAATGCCAGAATTCATTCAAATTCTTCTGCATAAGAGAGGCTGCATATGTTGAAGGAAATTCATCCCTGTGCAATTTTCCTGTAGTTGCTTTACAGTCTGTATCTGAGTGAATTCAGTCTGAAGAAGATTAAAAGATTGTGCTAAATTGCCCCACTTTCACAATACTTTAATTATTTTTTCATCTTGCTTATAATTTTTAAAGCATCACAATCTCCTAGAAAAAAACTATACAGTTCAATTCTGAAAAAAAAAAGTCTGTTCCTCTCATTGCCCTGCTAGCTGTCCTCTGCACCTCTTCTAGCTTTTACCGCCTTTTCTAGGAAATGGAAAATCAAAATTATATGCTAGATCTGTTGCCACCAGTGCCTTGAACAGCATCACTGACAGATGTTTGTTTCTACTGGAAATACCTCCAGTACTACATGTTACAAATGCATCTGTTCTATTTATTTGATTTGTTGGTTTATGTTACATGATTTTGGCAACTGAGAAACATGCTATGGTAAAGTAATTCATCCAGTCCTTCCCTCAGCCATTTCCACATGCTGACTCCCAGATGTTAGTGCTTGAAGTCTGTAAGTCCACAAACTTCCACTTCGTATTAACGAGTTTTATCCCACTGCTATTATTCACATACTGGGGATCCTCTGAATCTTTCTAATACCTCTTACCTTTGCCAGCAGATTTCGTCAGCCACCTCCTATTCTTTGTGCCAAAGTCATTAGTGAGATTTTATATAACATTGCTCCCAGCAGTGACCTGGTGGGGCTTCCACTACTGAGTTCCCTCTGGCCAATGTTTTCTTTTCACGAGCAGACTGTGGGCATCCTTCCTGTAGCTAGCTCCTTAGCCATCTTATGATCTTTCCACTCTGCCTGCTCCAATGTAACTAATTTTCCATATTGTACCACATCAAATACTTTACTGCATTGATACCACTGAGAACCTTCTGTTGGAAATATCTGCTTTTGAGAAAAGGGAAAGATGCCAGTTTAGTCTGACAAAATATATCTTTGGTAAATTTGTATTTCATTATAAACTCATCTCTACTTATTACCACGTTCTTAAATGAGTATCTTCTTCAAAATGTTATTTCCACAGCTGGAAGAAAGTAAATGCTGAGCTGAGACATACGTGGTGAGACAGGTCATTTTCCTTTCACTTTTAAGTACAGAATGTGTTTTATATTTTCCAATCATAGAAAGCATGATCTACACAGAAGGATAAAGAATCTAATAAAAAAAAGTTGGTTGGGTTTTTTTTTTTACTTCTGAAATTAAGTTTGTAAAGACTGAGTTGATTATTGTCTTACAAGTATAAGTAAAACTTCATCTCGGTGGAAGGCAGCAACTTTAATAGCTACTTATACACTCGAATGAGGAAGTAGGCAGTACTTAAATGATATGTAGGCCTTCCCCCACTACTAATGGTATGATTACATTTTTTTTGCTACTGAAATATTAGAAATTTGGCATGAAGATTAACAGATCTTCCATAAATCTGGTTACTCTAAGTATGGAGGCATCATTTTTTTTCTTGTATTTCTACTGATTTCTTTTTTAGTTTCCTTATTATTTAGATGTTAAATTTCACTTTATGATTATGTTTATTCTCCATTAGTATTAAATATTTCTTGATCAATTCTTTCAAAGCATGGTACCTTGTCTCAACCCAGTAACAACAAAGTTCACTTTCCCACTGAGAGCTACAACAAAGCCTACATATTACTTATCTACTACTTGTTAGGGGCTACCAAATCTGGCAGCCCAACAGACGTGAGGCTGCCACAGCTCCATGCCCCCAGGTCTAATGAGCAACAAGGCTGCGTATGTGTTCCCAGTAGGCACAGGCACACATATCACACATATACACCACATGCATCCATATATACATGACCGGGCACACAGATCAACACCAACAGGGGCACCGAGTACTCACATGAACACATCACCAGCGGCCTCATCCTGCATCCCTCTCCGGCTGAGTGGGATGGACGTCCACTAGTGGTAAATACGTGTGTGCGTGTGTGTATGCACACATATATGTACACACATATATATATCTCGCTACCAATCATGCCCTGACCTACAAATGCTCACCCCCCAGTCTCTGGCACTACGGACACACGTTCCCCCCAACCCATGGTCTGACTCCGTTTGCTGGCACTCACACACCCCCACCCAGCCCCCCCACACACACACCCCCACACCCCCACACCCCCACATCCACACCCACACACACACCCCCACACACACACACCCCCTCACACCCACACCTGCGCACACACACACACACACACACACACAGAGTAGGGAGTCCCTCACCAGGAAAATAACTTAGAAATAGAGTTTAATGACAGGGCAGACGGCGCTAATCAAGCACAGGGCACGACCAGGCAACCGTACTGACCAGGAACCTGCCCACACCCAACCAGGCCCTTTTTATCTCCTTATGCTTCTAGTTTCCCATGCTTGTTTTTCCCCAAACCACCTAGATCCCTCCCTTTTCCTGCCTTTAGTTCCTCCCCTAAACAACCCATAGTATGGCTTGTGCAATCCCAAAGTGCTCTTCCCCTGCATCTCCTAGTGAGTCCCATACCCCTAGGCTGTGACCCCCTCAATCAGTAAGGTGCTCCAGAGAGCCACTCCCCTTGACTCATGATGTTGAGTGCCATCCCTGGCCCATGGGGTGACCACTCTCCATGATAGCCCTGGTAAGTATTGCCCCCCAACAGAGTTGAATTTTCACCTGAGCTTGTGTAGCAATATTAATCTTTGCCCTTGCAGGCAAAGTGGGAGGAATAAAAGAGCACCGTTTCAAAGGCTGTGGTCGTTTTAGAAGTAGGCAAATATTTTGCCTTACCTCTTCACATTCAGAGCATGACTGTAGCCATAAGGGACTGATCCCCAAGCCTGTAAAAGATCAGACCAAACTGGAAATGTCAATCAGAAACCAGTCTGAGGATTCCCTCCATTCCAGGCATGAAGAGCCCCGATAACCTGTTTTGACAACCTGTGCCCTTGCTTGCTGTGTCCCCCTTCAGTAGTCTACCTTTGCCAGCCTACCCCATGTCTTCTCTTTTAGAAGACATGTTATTTCCATTATGAAGATCAGCAAAAGCAGATCTCACTTGCTGGCTTAAAGAAGTAGTGCCTCTGAATTGACCATCCCTGTAACAGCATCTTAGTAGTAGTCCAATATCTAGGACAAAGCCTTGTGAGCTCAATTTACATATTAACTTGCAGAATTTCCAGCTGACTTCTGTGTCTGTTCCTGTGATAAGTTTGCATGGAGTTACATGCAATTGGTCCCACACACTTTTGCAGAGACTGAGTCAAATTATTACTTATGGCAGGGCCAGGGCTGAGTAAAAGGATGAACAACGGGTGAAGAGATCAGGAGGGAGTGAGAAGAATTCAAAAGACTTTGAAAAAGCTCAGGAAATCTGACAAGAAGAGAAAGATATCAGCCATTTTTTTAACCTACTTTTACATTTTATTTCAATCCATTTTAACTAGGAATTCTACTTCTTGGCAGAACAATTGGACAAAAGTAGGTCTGTGTAAGTCTCCAGTGGTGTTACAGTGAGTTATTGCACATCTGATTCTAACTTGGATAAAATTCAGTAAAGTACTAAATAAATCAATGGTTTCTACTTCTTCCTAATAATATTGTCATGGAATCATTTTATAATTATGATAAGGTTTCGGCAGTGCCTATCAATGATCAAATGGCAATTTCTCTGGGTAATGCAGCCAGCCATCAATGTTTAGTCTGATCCATGGCAATATATAAAACGAGCAAGAATACCTTAGCAAATCTCAACTTGTAAGGTTTTACCATCTGCATGAAGTACCTTTAAGACTTAGTTTCTGATTTCAAACCAGGAAAACAAGGAAAAGAAAAGTGGAGATTTGGCCCAATAATTTTCTGATGAGATTTCCAGGGATGAGATTTCCAAGGTGAGAGAGAGTGTACTTCTGACATTTACCTTTAGCAAGCATCTGAACTTAGATTGTGCATGAGCATCTCTTTCCACCACTGCTGCCTTTGCCAAATAGTCAAAATCACACAGGAACTCCTGGGTAATTCTGAAGCCAGAAGCTACCACCTCAGTAGTGAGATGGAAGAGGATAAGGGATGTCTCCTGAAGATATTTCATGTTTTCACCTTGACGGTCAATTCTAATGTGAAGGCTATGCAACTGCAAGCACATGATGAGAGAGCATTCACATAAGATAGCTCAAAATTCATAATTAATATCCACAATGACCTTTAGCATTTATCTAAGAATGATCACTTGTAACGCCAAATAATCCAATAATTTTGGTAGATCAGACAGCTCCTGAAAAATTCTTAAACACAATTAAGAAATGTTTTCAAATAAAGTAAAAACGATAAAAGCCATGACATATGAAAACATCAGGACCATGTAAAGCTTACAGAAAATTAAAATAAGTTAAAAATAAAACGTTAGTATTCCTATACTTATTTTTGTCCATTTATAAGAAGCTCTTCAATTAAATGCAACTACTATACAATTGTTCCTGAGCTACAGAAAAATAATAAGTTTCCTAAAACCCCATAACTGCTTAATATCAGCAAAATGAAAGTTGCATCTGTAGAGCAAGACTACATTCTTAATGGAGTGCTGGTAGAGATAAGGAATTAAATTATTAAATTTAGTTCACTGTTTGCCCTTGGATGAAAAGCCTAAAATAACAGGAAGATTGTCAGATTGTACTGAGAAAAAAAAGAATTCAAATCAGTTTCATCAGCTGACATTTATTACACTTGTATTATTTGCTCTTATCAAATACTGTCTTCTTTCCTGGCCTTCTTGGTGTGACTTCTGTTTGCTGCAGGTCTGAGACATCTCTTCAGATCCCCAAACCTCTTTTCACCAGTAAAAAATTAAGATCACTTTGTAAATAAACCAAACATAGATCAATCCACTGCCTTTTAGACATAAATCCCAAGTTGTGCCTTGTGATCCTGAAGGACCCCATAAAAGGATTACTGAAGATATGCCATAGATTTCAAGGACAAGGTAGAGATACACAGAATTATTCAAAAAAGAAAGAAAATACACTGCCTACAGTGTGAGTTTGGGTATTTATATGTAGTGCAGTGATGTCCAGATCCAAAGCTTTGACCTTTGCAAAGCTGAAACTATTGAAAACAAAATATTCGGGAAGATGCATTGAAGATGTTCTGGACCGTGAAGGCCATGGTTGGTTCCTGTGGGCCTTCACAGTGCTGCCTTCCTGGCCCGATTTCGCCCTGTTAAACCTTGTCCTATCATAATCATATCAGCAGCTCTGCATCCCAGTTTGAAGACAGAATTACAAGACAACATTTTTATAATCCAGTAAGCAAAATTATTCAGTGAGATATACTTGACTTACATCTGGACCACCTTTATGCTTGCATTTCTAACCCTTTCTATTGAAACTGTCTTTGCTCAAGAATACTCTTTTTTTAAACTTTCATGTCAAAATTTTTCATAGCAATATGGTAACCAGCCACAACTATCCATTCCTGAAGCACCTAAAGGGAAATCATATTTTCCTGGTGATCAGTCCTTAAGATTTGGATCTGTCTCTGACTTCGGTGTTATTGTACTTGTGCACATTTTTACATATTTTGCTAGATTTGGTCCTTGGTATGTAACCTCAGGCAAGTATCTCAGCCGCTCTATGAATCAGGATTTTGATGTAAAATGAGATTAAGAGTGATTTTCCATCTCTCAAGAGGCTTGCAAGAATTGTCACTCCACACATAAAAAAGCTAAGTAGTATTAATATCAGTTAAAATGGTTAAAATGAAACACTGATGCAAGAGAAAATGAAGGTAAAACTCCCCTTCTGTACTTATCTAATGCTGTTTTGTTGAATATAGAATATATTATTGGAGTTAAAGTAAATAACATCAGAAAGTTGAGAAAGAGACTGCACCATGAATTAAGATTATAAATTTTCCAGTGATATTTTTAGCTTTTCCCCTGTGACCACAAGATACTTATGATACCTAGTTAAGCCACACCTCACATTTCTCTGCTGCTGTCACAAAACTAAAAATTGTTATAAATGCTTCAGTTCCAGTTCAGATGAGGTTAAAAAGAACAGAATTAGGTAAAGAAGCCCTGGTTTTGGGGAACAAAAAATAAAAGGCATACCATGTCAATAAAAATGTCCTGGTACTCTATTTGGCTGTGCAAATGACAACCCTATCCATTTAATCTCTTCCCACTCACTGTTGTCAATTACTTTGCATATATCAATCTTGACAAAACATGGTACACCTTAACATTTTATTTCTTAAGTGGTATCTGTATTTTGAGTTTTAATTGTTTCTGCACTAGCTAGCATTTCTTCATACATTTGAGTTAAGACATTAATATTTCAAATCATGACACAACAGGACTCTGTTTCTGTCTTTTATAATTGGTATAGTGTTATTTCCAAACAGTGCCTTTTATATGAAGCACTGTTTCATACAAACTGACAACTTGATCACTGTGATGCTGCAATATTAACTTATGTTTTGGCAGGATGACATTTCTTATAACATCCATACATTGTATTTATTTTTATTTTATTCCTAATCCAAGAAAAGTGCAGTGCTGCTCTCTTACCAGAGAAACAAGTAAAGCATTTTATTGGAAGCATTCTTCCTAAAGATGCTCTTTAAGAAACAATACACTAAAATTGCTCATTACCCCAAAGCATAAAATTGGTATTAAGAAGATAATTTATAAAATGGCTAGATTTTGCCTTTTAATAAAGATAATTATTACAATAATTAGTATAACAACATTATTTAAATGTAAACAAAGTAAAATTTACTGCTATCATTATAGGCAACACTGGTTCCTTTAGCTAAAGCTCACCAGAGGTAAGGTGATCACGTTGCTTAATATTGATGCTATTTGCTTTGCTGCAGTTGAATAGGTTTCTTAGCTGGTACTTGTACTAGATTTTCCTATGCTGTTAATTCTGACAATCATATTTGGAGGTCTGATATTGCTCTTGATTGCAGATACATTAAAAACTCCACAGCGTGACTATCGCAGTCTGCCTTGCTAAAATCAATGCAGATCATCTCCTTGAGTCCTTCTGTTGAGTACCCTCTGAGTATTAATAGAGGACTGTAAAGTAAGGCAAAAAACCCATAGATTTTAGCTTTCAAGAGAAATTGCCTTTGCCTCAAATGAAGAGTTTATTATAAAAGTTTCACATGGACCTTACACATAGCTACATAGAATATTGATTTTATGTTGTCTTGAGAGTCTTAGTAGCAATCACAAAATTAGCTTGACCAAGATAAATGTGTCTCCATAGTAATTTTGTAGGCTAACAGGCTAAAATCCTGACAGCACTCAACTTCCATGAGTGCCACCCAAACCAGGACAATCTTGGAAATCAGGCTACTCCATAGGATGAATAGATGGGACTACATAAGAAAAAGCAGTCTCTGCCCTTTCAGCTTACAATTTGGGTAATAGCATTCACAATTGATCATGAAGCTCTCTTTAACTACCTGGGATGACTGAAAAAATTGAGCTATACTTCCCAGCTCTTAACACCAAACCCTTACCAGCTGTGGCACAGTAAATGAGAAAAACCTTCACTTTCCTCTGACCATTCACTGGTAGAGAACAGGTTTGAATTACTAAGATGAACTCTGAGACTCTCTTAATATTTGCTATGAGTTATTTTGTAAACCTTGCACGATTCCACCATCATTATTTTCCATTGTTTTTAAACGAGTAGAGAAATAATTTGCTGAGATGGTATTTAACTTCAAAAAATCTGTCTGAAAAACGACCAATGCTTAGTTCCTCCAGGCAGTCTGTGGCTTCTCTGTATCTGCTGAGACAGAAAGCAAGGTCCCCTTGTGCTGCGGCTTGCTTCCAGCCACCTACAACTGCAAATTCCCTAAAAAGAGATGCAAACACTCTAGTCCTACTGAGTGTTATGCTCTCTAATAGCAGATGCTGACAAAAGAGGCTCCACTTAAACACTGCAGTGGATTACACCACCCATCTCTTCATGAACAACTGTTGGAAAATATGCCTCAGACCCTAATAATTGTTCACTAAGCTGTCAGCTAACTCCTCCTGTGTAGCTATGAATTTTGTCTCTCTGCAGAAGAATTGAGAAGGGAAAAAAACAGGCAATGTTAAAGGTAACAACAACAGGAAAAAGTGAAGCTGTATTATTGCTGAGCAAATAATTCACTACAAATTATTTACCTAACCTGCTTAACCTCAAATTCTGTTTGTGCAGTATCTGTAAGCAAACAAATGGTTTTTTTCTCAATCAACTACATTTGTGGCTCAAAACTGGCAAACCACATTTTTGGCTACATTTTGTTTAACTGTAGATCAAACACAGGAAGTCTTCTGCAATTATTCTCTGTTTAATAACCTCTATTTGGTCAATGTTAGCTAGTCATCACTTATTAAATAAATCACATGTCATTGTCTGTTTCCCTATTACACACAACCATATTTGGTGCAAATATTTGCATGTGGAAATTTCAAATTTGTTTTTTAATTACATTTGTGTCAGTGTTTTCTCATTAGCAGGAGAGCTAATGGAAAATCAATGCAGAAGAGGTTCAAGCATGGCTGGAGCAAATCCCATTCAAAATGTGAAGGAAAACTTGTGAAGCAAAGCTAGCAGTCTACTTCCACCTTCTATATTAGCCTGGCTGAATTTTTAAAAAATGTAAGAGCAAAACAGTCAGCAAGAACCTGTAATATGATGCATAATATATTTTAGACAAACAGCAGCAAATTCCAGTCCATACTATGTTCATGAGCGTTAATGGAGAAAGCAAAAATAATGAACTTCATCCATCCATGGAGGGACACCAAGGAAGTTAAGAAATCTGAGCATGATGGGAAACACTCATGGGAGAGGACTCCTTGCCTAAAGAACATCATACAAACAGACTCCTTTTACACTACAAGAACTCAGCCTTAGGAAACTTTTTCTGTTTTGGAGCGCAAAGTGTTGTATGTATTTCAAACCTGTGAAACTAGTATGCTAACAGAATCGGACTACAGGCTGGAAGCCATGGCTGGAGACAGTAAGAGAGCAAGTTCTTCCACCAGTGGCAAGCAGAAACCAGGAAGATCTTAAGAGAAATTAAAAGGCATGTGAAATCAAGGCACAACATGGCAACAATGGAAAAGTTTATAAGACAGACAGATGACAAAATGCCACAAGGTCTTGTAAAGGTAAGCACTGGCAGGCAGATGAGCTAGTGAGGTACCACACGCACGAATGCAGCCAGATGGGCTTGAACAAGGAGACAGCCAAAACCAGGAGAATGGTGGCCCTGCATTGCTTTCTAATTCTGGTTGCTTTGGAAGAGGAAGATACCCGATTTCGCACACAACACGTACACTCAAAATTATTGTCATCCTGTTAGGGGACTTGTCTAGTGCATAGTGTACATTATTTATTAGGAATGATTTGACTTTCTTTAGTAATTATTAAAAACCCAATATTTGCCACCAGAGGCTATACATTTGTCATATTTATATTTATTCATGCTTTACAGGGAAAATGTAATATCTTACATAGCATTTTAGTCTTTATTGGCAATGGTTATCACAGAACTACTGACATTTCCAAATATCTAAAAAGGACAAGTCAAATCAAAGCTTTTACCTGTGTCATCCTTAAAAAACAAACAAACAAACAAACAAAAAAAACCAACACAGGAAAAAACCCCCACCACACTTAAAATATATCATAGGTGAATTTCTGTGAAATACTGAAAACAAAATGTGTGTAAGTCTGTCTTACAGAGAATTACAGAGTCTGTCTTACAGAGAATTTTCCTAGAAATCAAACTGTTGGCATGAATATGCCTGTGTGAAAAGGAGCAACTTGCCTCGTTTTTTGCAGTATTGCACACAGATCTGAGCCATCCTACTTGAAAGGTTTGCAAAATTTATTACCTAAAGATACTCAAAGGGTTGGAGATGCTTGAGGTGCTGAATCCCAGTGTAAGAAAAGACTTTTATGGAAAAATCATTCTGGGTGACATGGAGTGACCTCATCTCACACAGACACTGCATTTTCCATTCTGCTGAGAACTGATCATCAAGCTAAGCTAGCGGAAATAGTCAAAATATTAGCAGAGCTGAATATCACACCAGTCCTGCTGATGCCTTCCACAGGTCAGCTCAAAGCAAAGGTGAGTCATGCAACCACAAGCATTTATTCTAAAGGTTCAGCCAAGCCACAGATGATTTTCCGTGGATGATTCTATGAAATACCCTTTTTTATTTCCTTAGAACTTCATTACACTTGACACATTCTAGCTGATTGTCTTGCACAGAACATAAATTGACTTTTCTACAACACAAGAAGAAAAATCAAGGAAAAGAAAAGCATGTGGAAACATGGTGTAATTCACCCAACAAAGCATCTGGAGTAGCTGAAAGTTGTATATTGTGCCAAAGAACAGGTATAACATAGACAAGGTGGATGCTGTCATCAATTCCTTTCACTGAAGTGCTGCTGCCTCTATTTTTTGTTCTCCTTCATCTCTTCCACACAGGGTTTATGCAATGATTACTCAGCATTACAACTCAACCTGTCTGATGGTTAGCAGGAGTATGCATACTGTGTGAGTGCTGTGAAGCTTAGATTTACAGAGCTTGGTGAGTCAGCTGGCCCTCAGCTGGAGTCGCTGTTGGTTTAACATTATTTAGATGTATGCTTAGCAGCTTCTCCTAATGTTTCTCATAATGTATGTTTTAGCAGTTTCTCATCTGTTTCTCATAATGTGAACTAATGTGTCTGACTAAACTAATAAAGGAATGTGGAGGATGCCGAACACAATCTGCCAGCCCCCGCACTCCTCCCACAAGTCACCATCCCTTCATTCAGCTTCCTTTTAAGTGGGGAAAGAAAAAGAGTTATGAGAATATTAAAAAAGCAATTAAGGAAATAATCAAAGAAATGAAAACATTAGAACAAATGAGTGTGGTCCTTGCATATGTCTAATACCTGGTTATACATTTACTTAGACTCACCATCTTACGAAATTGCTACATTTAGTGACAACCATCCACTACATCTTCCATTTACAATTTGTCTTCTCTGTCTCATATGCTGAAATCAAATGTCTGTGCTCTATAAGGAGCACAGCTGGCACCAAGAGACTCTGCATGGCTATAAAGATTTCTTCAAACAGCTCTAATCACACAAATGGTCTGCAGATTGCAAATCCTTTGGTTCATGTAGTTTCTCCCCTGTCTGCCTGTCAAGCACCATGCACATCTACTTTCCCACATCAGTAAGCCACTACATGGAAAGAAAAGGCTAAACACTGGATTACAATACCTTCCTTTTGATTCCATATTTTCTACTCAGATGTGTATCAATGGTGGAGAATTGGAAATAGCACTTCATTTTTTTCTTAAAGAGATATAGTCTGAGAACAATTTTTACAACACTGTGCTTAAGCATTCTGGTTTCAGTTGCTTGTGTTGCCTGTTTTTTCAACTTGTCAGGTGGTCAAATGGTATGTGTTGGGGGGTTGTTCAGTTGTGCAATTTTACTCAGTCAGACACCTCTTTCACTGGCTGACCAACAGCAGGAGACTGCCAAACCAACAGATGGGCTGAGCAAGATTGCTAAAGTCCAAATGTGGTTGAACATGGTGAGTTTGAAACAACCTTGTGCTTTGTAGAGTTCACAATCTGCTTAAGACTGAAAAAAAAAATCAGAAAGTCAAAATGAGAGAAAAGGGAAAATGACACAGAAGTAATTGGGAATGGGATAAAATAAAATTTGGGTGCTGTAGAGAGGAAAAGAGCAAAGAAAGGAAAGAAGAAAACTTCTACCAGGAATAAACATAATGATACCTGCACTCAGATCAGCTAAGCCTTGTGGTGAGTGACCCATACCTAATATATAATAGAAACATCCCTTTAGCTAAATTAAAAAAAAAAAAAAATCTGTCAATATTTTCCTTTTAGAAATTGAATCACCCCTGGGTTATGATTAAAAGAGAAAAAAATTTAGTGAACACAGAAACCTGCCTCAAGCAGCAGCATGAGCTGCTGACAAAACTGGTCATTTACGCAGAGCTCTTCCAGAAGCAATACCGTGAGTCTATAGAAAGGTTTCCAGTGGCTTCAGAGGACTTTGGATCAAGAACTTCCAAAATTTCCAAAAAGACCAAGTGCCTTTCTCTACACAAACTCTATCAAATGGTCAAGTGTACACACGCTTAACCCTACTTGCCATATGACCACAAACAGCTCATTTACATGGATTAAGACTCATTTAATGTCACAAGGTAGTGTGGGAGAGATTTGTGCAGAGGTTGCTGCTGTAGCCACAGGACGATCAACACCAACATACTGAGTACTTGCTCAGTGCCCCATGGTCTGGGCCAGCGATGACGTGAATGCAGTGACATGATGTCTGTACCCAGGCTAGTTTAGAGTTACCTCAGCCCTGGTCAAAAGCTCCAGTCATCTCCCTGGTCAAGGCAAAGCCTCAGAGGACCTGGAAACCAGGGGTATGATCATCATGAAAGATGATTAAGGATGGAGTTTTCTGACTCTCAGACTGCTGCTCTAAACACTAGAACAGTCTTCCCTGAGTGGATGAGGGTTTTAGCACTTTCTATAGTCACATTTGCTGTTCACAGTTGGCTACATAAAAGAATATGAAGTTTTCTTACATTTATTAGTAAACATAAAATACCTATCAAAGTTTTTTTTATGAGTATTTCTTGGTCTCTACATTGTTTTCTGGCAGCTGTGAGTTTTATTACTCTGGATCTCTTGATTAATTTTGGTCAGATTTGCAGGACATATGGTTTGTTTCCTGATGGGTTCATAGTAGCTGTTTGGATAGTTAAAATTAGTCACTCATGCAGTGTTCTGAAATATTTCCTTTGTTCTATATGGAATAAAAGTGTAAAAATTCAGTGCAAGAGGTTGTGTTTGCAGTAATTTCAGCTGGAAACAGAAGTACCTTAAATCTCATCAGAAAGCATGCTTTTGTATTATTTCCAGCTCAGTCTTGCAGACTTGAGGATTGGATAAGCTTTGGATAAGCTTATCTGAATCAAGCCAGAACTGAACTTTTTGAAGACTGCCCATCACTAATTCAGGACAGATTTGTTTTTCAATGACCACAACTTCAAGCAATGCCAAGAGCTGTTTGCCCAGGCAAAGGCAGTAATATAAACTAGCATTGACTTTTATTTTTTCCACCTATCAGAGGAGGTGCCAGGGATATGGTTGTAAGCATTCATATTAAAGGCACATCTTGTAGTAGTGTGATTATAGTGCAATAGAGTCTTACAGTGTTACCTCTATTCCTCTGGCCTTTTGTACATCTTGTATAGAAATCTCCACAGAGGTCTTGAGGACGGTTTGGTAAGGAAGAACCCTAACTCTGGTATCTACTTAAACTTGTGCAAAAATGCCTGAACTGTGGTGTAATATGTGATTTGTCAAGTTTAAAACCCAGTGGAAACCAATGTTCCCTCTCTAAAGAAAAGTGTT
The DNA here is from genome assembly GCF_047370975.1 of Nipponia nippon. NCBI lineage: Eukaryota > Metazoa > Chordata > Aves > Pelecaniformes > Threskiornithidae > Nipponia > Nipponia nippon. Next base: position 40,855,074 of record NW_028262290.1, on the reverse strand, counting down.
AACACTCAAGATGGTATGCAAGCTAAGGTGCCCACCAACTGGAATGTCAGTCACAGTCACCACTGTTGTCATCGTTATCTATTGCAAATAGATTTGAAGTTCTTGAAGTCTGAAAGGTGATGTGTAAAATTAAATTCTGTTCAATTTCTGTATCATCAGTATTATTGTTAAGAAGAGTTTTTGAAATGACCTGCTGGGGATATGGCATATATTTACTGTAGATAAAATATGATGCAGGGTTAGAATCTGGCAATACAAATACAAACATGAGCCTCATCTGTTGAAGCAATCAAGTCCTAAATATCTACAAAGACTGACGGCCTTAATAGCGTTGTGAACACAAACTATAAAAACTAGATCAAAATTACAGAAGTGGTGGGAAAAACAGTTTTTCTCTTCCTGTGCTGGTTCACCCCTACCGTTAGCAGCAAAGTTGCCTTAATTTCTGGAGCACAAGAAATACACAGCCAATGATGTCTGGTGGCAAAGGTGAGGAGTACATCTTTGAATCAGCATGCTATAGCCTTCATAGTATCATACAAGAATTTGTACCTCTGTTCCTGCAGAGGTGTCCTTACCTCAGTGTTTGTGGGGCAAAGCTTGAGCTCACAAAGATTATTGGGTCTGTGAGACAGGAAAAGTACAGGGAAGAGAATCAATGCAATCATTCTTTGGAATGTGTGTGCTGAAAAAGATGTATTACAGCCAACAACCAAATTCTTGTTGGGAAAGATAAGAAAAGGCACTAGGGTTTGCTTTTTTTTTTTTTTTTTACTTTTAAAGCATTTGCTTTTTTGTTGCAAAAGCACTGAAAATGTTCCCTTGGGAAAAGTAAGAATGACTTACTTTATATAACATAGATTTTATAGCTAAGTAATCACCTGATGTTACTCTATAGTGGTAGTAATATACTGTGGGCCCACAAAGTATTATAATGTTGTGGCAATATCAAAACAAATTTCTACCTTATTAACGGAAACATTTTGACTTTTCAAAACAAAATTTCTATTTTCAGAATGACTTTCTACTGAGACGTTTTAAATTTCCACAGTCCATCACAGTTTGAATTAAAACCAAGCCCTGAAACGATGATCTTCTGGTGGAAGGAAATTCTTTTTTTCTGTGAAATGGAAAATCCTTAATCACCACAAGCCATCAAGCAGCTTCTGTTGCTCTGCTTAGCTTATTTTAGTTCAACAGCTCAAAAAACCATCTGCAGTCCCAATTCTCTCTTACACCAAAGAGTGGGCTGTGAAAGATTGTCATAATGATGAATTTCCTGACCCGATACTTATCCTGCCTCTGTCACTGACCCCCGCATGATACCCCAGCACTTCACCTTGCACTTAAAAGGGCCCTAGTCCTACAGCAAGAAGTCTGTCAAGGACTGTAATAAGTGACAATTTGGTGCATATTTTGTATTAGCTACCCTTGTAGTCAAATAGACCTTGTGTGTGCAATTATGTTTGCAGTCTTGCATAATACAGTTTTCCTTGTAATTGTCAGGTTATTAGCACAGTGTTTTAATTTTGCTTTCTCCCAATTATTTGCATGTTTCTTAATTGGAAGTCATTAGCATATGTAAATACTCCATTTCCATGGCATTTTGCAGCATGAGCTCATTGTGTTGAATTAATTTGTTAGCTAAATAAGCCTAAATGTTAAAAGAAAATCAGTGTGTATATAGAGTGTATGAACATATATTTAAATATACAGGAAAATTGTATACAATGTATTTTGTGCATTGTTTAAAATGAGTTAAATGAAGCCTATCTACCTTTAATAGTTTCTAAATATATTTACTTCATTACATAAGTGATTACAGGAATCCTGTTCACACATACAAAGAATAATATTTAAATTGCTTGCTTTTCAACAGAATTAAATTACTTCCATATCATAACATAAATTATTATTTGGCAGCTGAAGAAGACACTTAAGAAGTCAACATTTGCCAAAGGTTAACACAGTTACCACAGATGCCTCCCATTCAGAACTGAGTGGAAAGCCACTGTAAAAATATTCATATTTAATGGAAACTGGACTCTCTAAAGGAAACCAGAACACCAGAATGCAGCACTGAACTGATCTGCAGAATAGGCATGAAAATATTAACTGAGATGCTTAAGAAATTCATTGGTTGATCTTTGCGTAAGGAAGTGATCTAAGATCTGTAGTTGAAGAGTGTTCTGTAAATGCAAAGGATTAAGACTGCTACCAGCAAAGTATGGCTCCCGGACGTCTGCGTATACAAATACTCCAGCAGATCAAGGGGAATGTGATAGCATTCTTACCTAAGTAAAACAGTTTTCTATGAGATTCAACAAAAAGAAAAGAAAAGAAAATTCACTCTGTTACTATTTAACAGTTTGCCTTTGTGAAAAATACTGCTTTCTGAGGGGGCTTTCCTCTAATCCTACCCTCACAGATTGCTTAGTTGTTAACAATATCAGTGATCTAGAGGTAGTTCCTCTGTAATTTCTATACTCTGATGAAAGTTAACTGCTCTTGGTTGAGGTTTTCATTCATCTAAATTTGTTTAGCTAGAATAGAAACTGACCATATAGGTTTTTTTCTTGTAAAACAATGGTGATATGATTGTATTTACAGCTCAACCAGCACTCCACATGTGTTTTAAGGAGAGCAAGACAAGCTATTGTGTCCTGCCACACGTATCTCTAACTTGCTGAGGAATGTTACCCACTGGTTTAATATGTGAATTTTTTTTCATTATATGCTTGCTGTAGGAGGTATTCCTATGCCATAACTGTTTAAAGAGCAATGGTATTTAAAAGGTCTAGCTCATAAAACTTCTGCATATATTTTGCATTAACCTTTAAAGATTTCCCCCTACCCACCTCAGTTATTCATCCTTGCTGTATTTGCCATGCAGCCCAGCTGTTTGTCAGATCTAGTCAGACAAAAGCATTGCACAACCCTCCTAATAGATTCTAAGGGAAATAAAACAATTCAAAAGGGAAAGAAAAAAAAATCTTTTTGGATGATTTCCTAACAAAACTATCCAGCATCAGGATGGTGCTAGTATGTGCCAGAAAATTCACAGCAATTGTTCTGTAATAAATAGCATAGGAACTTTGCCATACCGTGATATTTCAAGGTACCAGAACCATCTACTCCCTATTTGCCAAATTTCCAGCTGTAAGGCATGGGCAAAAATATTTATTTATTTATTTATTTATTTATTTATTTATTTATAGACAGGTAAATAGCACATTGTTCTATTAATTCTTGCAAAAGGGAATGAATAATTTCCACAGGGTTTTTTTATTTGTTTCTTTTGCTAATTCACCAGGTTGCTTTTTAGTTTTTATGCTTATTAACTTATGCATTTCCCTCTCTTATATTCAACTGTCTTAATTTAGAGAAGATCAAGTTTTCAAAACATCTTCAAAGCTTTTTATTCTTGGCCTTCTCTCCTCTGTAGTGCCCCTTTCTAACCTAACCAGTAACAACACCTGACTACTGGTTCTGTAGTCCTCTGCTGATGTATTACGGCTTTATTTCTCTATGCCAAATCATGTCTCTAGTCATTTACTTGAACCTCTTTGGCTATCTCCCCAGGATTTCAACCTAAATATCCCAACATTTTCTGAAACAGACCATATTAAAATGAAATTCCTTTCCTTGCTTCACCAAAACCTAGCCTTCCCTTTCCCTTTTCTCCTATTTCAAATATGTTTATGAGCTTTGCTGCTCATCCGGCTTCATAGTTTTATGCTTGATACTTCTTCTTTCATGCTTAGTTTCAAGCCTCACTTCTTCTTCTATCCAGTATCTCAAAAATCTCTCGTTTTCTCTCTTTGCCTTGATGTAGAGTTGGAGTCTTTGTCCAGAATTTGCGTTAATCAGGATAAGAAAACACTGATCTCTTTTTCTCTTGCTTGTACTCTACATTCTGCATAAGACAGGTTTTTCTTACCTACCTTAAGGTCCGGAAAGGCTTCTTAAGGCATCCTTACCACAGGACAGCTTCTCCCACTTCCCTCTACCAGATGTCTGAACCCTGCAATGGCCCCTCTGTCTCATCAACTTTTCTCTTTTTCATTTGCCCAGTGAAACCCACTCCATCACTCCTTCACATTGATTTCTTGCTCTTTCATTTTCACCATGTCCTGATAACATTCATTCTTGCACAGGTTGAGTAGCCTCACTTCTCTATTTTCACACCTGTTTTAAAAGTGTTCCTAAGTAGGGACACATGCATTCTTATCTCAGTTTTCAGGATGGGCCTGATTTGCACTTTTCAATTTATATTGAAAGTTTTTGGAAAGAGTTGACATCCTCTATGTTTTTAAAAGCATTTAAGACATTACTATTACTTGACAACCAATTAATTATTATTTATCTTTCATTTTGGAAGCATATAAATAGCATAATATAGTTTAAACTAATGGGTATAGTATGGCATATGTAGTAGTAATATTTTAAAATTAGAAGACAAATAAGGCTCTTCATTATCATCTAGATAAGCCACAAAACAGTAATCGCACTATGACATAGCTGTTCTATAGGAAAGAAAAAGGTTAATTTTTAGTTGTTATCAATATCAGCTTTCACTTAAACAATGCACTTCAAAATCTATAGAACTACCTTCATTTCCAAGGGGAGCTTTCTTTTTATTCCTGGATATAGTTACATTTTGAAGATGATTTTTCTTGCATCTGCTAACCGTCTTTCTTTTGATCATTGCAAAAGTGTGACCTTGATCAAAATGTGGAGATTGGGCAATTGTTCCAGGAATGTGTAGTTTGAACAGTTAATGTTATATTCGTCTCTGTAAAAAATCCCAAATCTTTCACACAAGTGAGGTTGCAGAAGCCAAGAAATACATATCCCACTACTTTCACTTTTATGATTTTGGAAACCACTAAATAGCAAAAAAAGAAAAAAGAACATTTGAAATGCAGCCAAGTAGTCAAGAAAAGAGAACTCTGTGTCTTTAAGCTGGGGAGAAAAATAAAACCCAATCATTCCAAATGTATTGCTTTAGTCATCTGGTTTCATTCTATTAATGACCTTTAACATCTGCAAAAATATTGTGAGAAGCTAATTTTGTTTGTACTGAGGTGGTGCAGAACAGTTTCTGGCTGTCAGTCTAGGATGTGCTATAAAATAAAATTGTCTTTCTGGGAGTCTGACAAAAACCTACTGTACAGATTCAGTTTATTTACAACAGCATGAAATGAAAAGAAAACAGAATTTTACAACACACCAGCATTCAAAAAATGAATAGTACTTACACATTTATACATATTTTAGTAATAAGTTTTCAAGATAGCCACTGAGATTAAGGGATCTATTTTGTATTTTGTGGTATTCCACAAAAATTTTAACCAGGGCAAAATATTTCTCTGCAAATGTTCTTCTCTAGAATTGTAATAACCCATTACCCTGATTTTAAACAGAGCCCTCCTTAAAAACCAGAGAGTTAGTTCAGGCACAATAGGCCTTTAATTAAACAGAAAGCCTTGCAGAGAAAAAATGTCTGTCTCCTGTCTTTGTATCACGGTCATAAAAAAAGTGCAGCCTGGTAGAAGGGGAGTGGTGCAAAGCTGTTCCAGCAGACGGAGAGCATTTACCTCCTCTACCTCCTTCCAGTCCAGACAAGACTCAGGGAGGAGGCAGAGGAGGGGTTGAAGAAAAATCGAAAATATCTTCACATTGCACTCTACCCAAAGAGGACAAATTGCAACAGGTATCACTGCAGACAGAGGGCTGTAACTTCGTTGGTGCCTACCCTCCCATAACCAAGCTGCACTACCCAGTTCATGGTTCTGCTTTGTCCCTCCATGCAGTGAGGATGGGAGGCTCCCAAGCAGGCTCGGCTCCTGGCCCCATGTCATTGACTAAAAAAGAGGTGTGAACACTTTGTTGCACGCAGAAAACTACATTTTAACTGGCCTGGAAGTGAAACACAAACTCACCTCAGAGGGAAACTGCTTCTATCCTTGGAAAAAAGTTAAAACTTGGGCTGGTGACTTCAAGGCGAAAAGCATTGTATCCCATTACTAGTGTCTAGGTCTACCCCATAGCAAGCATTTTATCTGAGCTAATATGATAAAAACACTATTTCTATTTGTCAGGGGAAGGAAGTTCATTAAGAAAGACACTTAGATGACTATAGAAATCTTTTTTCTTCCAGTTTAAAGATGACCATAAAGTAACATCTTGATCCATTATTTTCTGTAGTGTTGACTACAGTCTGAGGACACCTATGAACAATATATATCCTCTTTGTCTATAGACCGACTCAGTTCTATTCATAGTTCCTTAAGTTATCCAGAAGTAAATAATAAATTTTCTTCTGGATTCAGAGATTGACCAGAATATTAAATATTAATAAAGGCAAACAGGCATAGTAAATTGCATTGCTTGGTAAATTGTGATGACTTGGAGTGTGGTACAATCAGAAACAGCACTATGCAAGGTCTCTGTTTATCAGCTGAATTATATTCATCATCTGAATTGCATGCAAAACATGAAGGAAAGAACAAGTTATGCGTTTCTCAGTGCATAATTTGGGTACTCATGCCTAGGAGATGCTTCCTCTACACATGACTTTGGTGAAACTTATACTGGAATCCTGAGTAGAGCTGTGTTGTCCATAAGTTTTAAAGAACACTGAAAAACTTGGTAGGGAAGCAGAAAATAACTACAAGAATTGTTTGATGCCTAGAGAAATTGTCTTGTAGTCAATGCTTTAAAAAGTCTGATTTAAAAAAATAGTAATAATGTTGCAGTGGCCTAATTATGGTATGTTATGTGTTTTCTGGGGAAGGAAACAGTGAGCATAAACTTCTTAATACAGAGAGAAAGGATTAGCAAGGACTAATGGCTAAAGTTTCCTGACAAAGAAATTCATATTGGAAATTTTGTCAAAATGTGCTATATATAGATGCCTGGAACAAGAGAAATGGTAGCTTCTCCATTTTTTATGTCATCTACTCATTATCACAGAACTCTGAGAATGCTATTTTTGAACTATTCCTGTAAATAACTTCACTGAAAACATTCATATAGGGATTATGTCTTTAAGCCTATATTCTGCAGCTTCATATGGTCTGTATATGATATTATTCTTTGCAGGGGAAAGAACTATGGTGTCTTGTTTACTTTGGAAAGCATAAAGGGCAGCTTCTATGCAATACTAGTTGAGGCATCTTATTTTTGACCTTCCTAGATCAAAATGTCACTACTCTTTGGTGTAGCAAAATACTTTGACACATTAACACTGAATAAAAATGGAAGATAAGCCCCTCCTCTACCAATTAGAGAAGCAGATGCTTTCAACATCCTTGTGTTAGCCTGGCATCATTTTTTTAGGATATTGAAAATAGTGGCTCCTCTAATTAGTACACAGAGCTGATTATTTAAATTGCATGCATCCCATCTTTGTTCAAAACAAGTTGTGTGGACACATATAATCAACAACTTCAAGGAAAATCATGCTGATCCAAAAGGATAGATGGCTAGCACATAGAATCTAACACATACTTTTGCTATCCAAAACAAAAGCACAAAACACTGCGTTACATAAAAACGTTTACAAAAATCATCAGAAGTTAAAAGATGGAAACAGGGAGTTAAACAAAGCAAACAGAAGTGTTGCTGATGCAGTCCAAAGACTGTACTGAAATAATATATGGCAAACAAAAGAGCCTAAGATTGGAAATTTATGGACCAAAATTGTTATATCAGAAATTAAGCATAATTACTAGGCAAAATAAAGAGAGAGTAGCATATTCTATTCATTGCCTTTTTAGGGAGTCCTTGATTTGTCAATAATGCCTAGGAAACAGATGAAGTAAGAAGTGAAGTCTAGCATCCTTCTCATACCTGCCAAACTCCACTATAACATCTTCAGTCCTCCATCATACTGTTTTACACAGTAAGTCTGTCCATACTGAGCTACAGAGAACAATTCAGAGAGCATCAACACCTCTCTTGGTATCTTCAGTCCTGAAGAACCTCTACAACTTGGAACTGGGTACTCAGTTTTTTCTTTTGGCTACTGTTTAGCATGTCTGACTTAGCCAGCTGTTACATGTCATGGTAATAATGAGGTCTTTAAATAGCCTCTGTTGGTACAGATTTTGCCAGGTACAAGAGCAGTTAGCAAGAACCTATGCTATTGCAATTATGTTTTCAGGAGGTAAGTTTGAAAAGTTAAACTGTGAACCAGAAGCAGAGGTTTTCTTTACGTTATTGGTTATTCTTTTCTACACGTTTTGCATTTGTTGTTCTCACTGTGCCTTCAGCACTCTAACATCAATAAAGTAGACAAACCTTGAATGTATTTCTTTTTTCCATAAACTGTCTGAAATCCTGTCAATCAAAGGATTTTCCTTCAAAAATTCTCTGCTGTTGAACAGAATGAGAGTAAGGAATGCTATTAAAATAAAAGACTAAATTACTATGCTGTATTACAAATGCTTTGTCTCTTGTTTCTTCTTTCATAGAATATTTAACTTTCCCTAAAATACTTGTAATGGTAATTATATGTCATGGGACTAAATGGGTCAAGTCCTCTGTAATTAAAATTTGAACATTATTTGATTTAATGTTGGTTCTATTAACATCTTTGAAGCCTATTTATTCCATTAAAATCAGTACAACAAAACATTGTAAATACAATACAGAAATCTCATCTGTTTTATGTATGTTTGAAATCTTGGTCTTTGCTCTTTCCATCTTGTTTTAGCATGGTAGATGTTCTTCTGTTTATTCAACTTTTATGGCTGCCAAAATTAACATTTTTTTTCAGAAATTATTTTCCAGTTGGAAAGTATGCTTTTTATTTTATAGCATTCTAGTCCAATATTGTTTCTTGAATTGCATTATGTTATCTGAGCAATTAGGAAGAAACTGTTCTATAGTTTCTGCCAGTTTGCCAAATATGTACTTGCTTTGCACATTTTCTCAGTGGTTATCTCCAGTAGTTTCCTTTTTGAAGATTCCTTCACAGACTTCTTGATAGAGTTCCCAGGACTTCAAAAAACATGTTAATGAGTCAGTGTGTAGGCTGAGGAAGACAGTGCAGCTATCCGTTCTTCATGTAACCTTGCTGGTGGTTTTGGCAGCTCAGATCCATCCAGTTTCAGACAATCATATTGAAACACTATATGATGGGAGAGAACTGGCTACAAAAGATAACCCAGAGACAAAGGTTGGTGGGGTTGTCTTTTTAGTCATTTCCTTTGCTTTGGAAGCAACACACCTACAGTAGCCTGTTTAATGCATAGATGCTGGTTGCATGCCTATCAAAAAGCAAAGCTGGTGATTGCATTGAACGTTCTCACTTCTCTAAGTGCTAAATGAAGATCTTTCTTTACATAAATTATGCATCACCTGCTTCACTAATATTAGATATTAGGACAAATGTGAACATACAAAATAGGATGAGGGAAGGCATTCTAAATTAAAACAAAAACCCAGATGGGATCAAATATCACATCATCTGAATGCTCAAGGAAGAAAATATTTTGAAAATACAGTTTTTCTGTCCTCAAAATAGTGATCTATACCCATGCTCATATTCTTTAATGTAACTTCATTAGCTTAGCCGATTATTCATTGCATCTTGAGTATTTTGTGTACTAGTGTTGAATGTGATCACGTTTTTAATAAAGAGGTGGGCTGAATGATGAGGCAGAAATCCAAACTACTATTCCTTTGGGACCTGTCATCTCATCTTTCTAGGCATATCTCCAGAGAGGCAGCATGAAACGTATAAACATCTATTATCAATCAAAAATGCTTACCATATGGCCCATAATGTTCCTGTCCTTAACACTGTCACTTAGTATCAAGCCAGATTTATGGCTGCTCTGTAGCTCTGTAGGCAGAGATGTTTCTCCCCTTGTACCAGTCATCTCCACTCATTGCTTCTGGGAAGACCCCACAGAGGCAGCAGTCATGGAGCTGTTGGCTGCTAGCCTGGCTCAGAGTGTAATCCCTGCAGAGGGCTTCCCTCCCTCTTGGGTCTTGGTTGTGGAGAACTTGCCCATCCCTCTCACTCTATTTGAGGACCCACTATCACCATGAACCATCCCTGCACTCATCCATTGTATGGGAGACACACACAACATAAAGAGCAAATCCTCCAGAATATCCAGAGGATCTTCTGCCCCAGCTTTCATTTCACTTGCATTGTGGAAACAGAGAGAATTTCTCCCTTGCTCTCAGCAAAAATGGGGGATAGCTCAAGGGACTGACCAGGAAAAGCAGACCAATTTTTGAAAAATAAATAAATAAGAAAGCTTACTAGATTGTTGTGTGAAAAGGAAAGCATAAGATTTTTCAGAGGGTTGAAAAATGCAAAAGAAAAACATGTATTAGGGTTAAATAAACTCACTTGAGATCTGTGCTGGCACTTCACCTCCCTTGTTTAGAGACACCTTTTTATTAAAGCTGCTGTTTGTAGCATAGGTAAAGCCATAGCGCCTGGTGTATGTGGAGTATGGTAGGTCCTTACCAACCTTTAATGGGGAGTAAAAGGAGAATTAGTCATCATTTGTGTATATACTTATTAGTCCAGGAATTACAGTTTTATACGTGGCCCTGGAAAAAAAAAAAAAGCTTTTTTTTCTCCTTTTGTTGTCTAATTGACTCCATTGGTGGGGTTTATACCGTCCTCAGCGTCACTGGGAGTGGGCCCCTGACAGAGACAGAATACAGGATGGAGGGTACTTGTAAACCTATCTAGTCAGGCTTTGCAAATGCTCACTGGAGCAACTCTTTCACCCACCCATGGCTAAACCAGTTGCCAGCTTTAAGAAAATGAGGCAATTTTCCCACAGATTCAGATGGAAGTGACCATGGGGTTGTCTTTGCTTTCCTCTATAAGGGGTGCTCCTAGGATCCTTGGGGAAATTTTACTAAAGAAAACTGTCCTTGTGGGTGCATGTAGCCCTTATTCTCTTCTGCTTTTTTCCTGAGGCACAGTAATAGTTCCAGCTTTAGGTTTTAAGTTGCAGTCTTAAAGTTGTCATAGGGTGGTTGAAAAATCATTTGTAACTGTTCCTATGGATCCTTTTTGACTATGTATTTACTGCTCATTCATATGATACAGAATCCACATCCAACATCTCCCACAGTTTCTCTAAAACTAACAGATCAAACAATCCTGATTTCTTGAGAAAGCACAAACGTGCAATCAGTGTGGTATGACCTTTTTGGGGGGAAAAAGTATCACTTTGATGTGCAGATATGCAGTCCATATCGGTAGTAACATTTTAGATATATTAATGGTTTTATAAGGAAAGCCTTTGCTTTCAGTCTGGTACAGAAACTATTTCAGGAAGATCCAGTAAGAGTTGGAGAGTTCATTCTTTTTCTTTCTGGGCAGCCACCCAATTATTCAGGCCAAAAGAAAAGAACTTGCTACACTTACAGACAAACCTCTCTGGGAAACCTGATGTTTAGATGTCAGTTGCAAAGGGTTTTCCACCCTCCTCCAGAGCAGCTTATATGGAGGGGAGACATTCAAGATAAGTGGAAAATGAAATGAACCAACTCCACAATGCAAATGATTTTTATACTAAAAACTAAGAGTTAAGTGAAAAAAACCACTATTAAATCTGCCACAAAACTTGAATTTTATGCCCTTTATCAACAGCCAAAGGGGAGAGGTGGGAAAGAGATGAAAATTTTCTTCAACAGTCTGAAAACAGCTGAGCCTGCCCACACAACCTCTATAGCCCTTCATAACCTTTCACAGATGAGCTCTTTCTTCCAGTCCCACCTCCACCCTGTAGAGAATATCAGTATAAATCCACTTAGCTCAGTACAAGCCTCATACACTTTCAGCTACAATTCCTTTAAAACTCCAAAGAAGCACATGGAGAGATTTCACTTGTAGCTATGTGATCTCATGTGACTTGTGATCTTTCACAGGAATAGGATGCTAGAGGTAGTGGACCATGAGGCAGGATGATGATTTTGAAATTGTGGCCATCGTTACATTGCCCAAATAACCGACTGTCATAATTTATTTACCATTGGAAAAGAACTAGGAACTTACAAGGGCAAATTTATAACAAATGTTGAGATTTATCAAAGAATTCATTGATTTCCTTCACTGTTAAATTATCCGAAAGGTATGAAAAAAAATAGCTGGGGCCTGTAATTATTCAGAGCATCTGTCATGGCAGCTGGAGCGGCACACAAAATGGATGACTGAAAGCATCCTCCTGCTGAATGGTATTAGGAAAGGAAAAACTAATGGGTTCTAACTAAAGGGACATGTGAAGAACAGGACAGGATGGGCAGGAAGATCGTTCATGTCCTATTGATAATTTATGCCATAGGAAGGATTCATCTGTAGATTCATTTAAATCTATATCTACTTTGCCTATCAGTATGATTCCTAAAGGTTCAATCCAAGATGTGTATAAATCAATGGAAGAACGGCCACAGACTTCATAGATATGAGGTCCAACCCTGAGGGCCATAATGCAATTCATAGTAACATTCATACGATGAAAAGAAGGAGACACTTGGGTACGCTGGTAATTGCTGATACTTAGCTCAAAAAGAAAAGTAGAGGCTGAGCTGAGCAATACTTTGGTCACTGATCCTAAGGATCAAACTCTTGTGAGGTTAGTCACTGCTGTTTCCCAGGACCTGATCTCTCTTCTGTTTGAATAGAGTGTAACATTACGATAATCTTTTTATAAAGCCTCTTCCCAGTCTTCCTACCCATATTTTGTTCAAGGAAGTTTCTTCTTCTATCTTTACCACACCGAAAGAAAAAAAAATGTCACTTATTGTAATTTTCACTTTATCATGTGTGCATTGCTTCCCACAGACAACTGAGTGTTCAACATTATAACATTGATAGTTTCTGACTTTTTAATTGTCTATGATATTAATTTTAAATGTAATGCTTTGATGATGAATGTTTATTATATACAAAGTCACGCTGCTTCATTAGGGAGAGGAAAGAAAGAGCCATCTTATAAAAATCTAGTCGTTAACACACTTTCATAGAAACTTTGTTCAATTCCCAGTAGCAAACCAGTGAACGGAGATATCTGAGGGATGTATATTGGACATTTCCTGCTTCTCTGTGTTCTTCAAAGGTAAAGACACCTTTCCTGTCATCAGCATGATGAGCATAGCTCTGAGTGACAGAAATGTAGTGGATTTTATAGCCAGGAATATTGGTGCCTATGGACTTGAGGCAGCTCCTCAAGGTTTCTGAGGATCTAAGTTTAGACTTACTGGTAGTTAGGTGTCTAAGCACCTTGATGGATTTAGCCCTTAATCATGGAGATAATGTTTGCCTGGCACAATGCAGTATCACACAAGGATATTCAAATGAACTCCAAGGAGGATTAGGAACCAGAAGCAGAATAGCACACTTAACGTGGCACTCCTGCATCTCTTCCAGGTATGAGTCTACGCACAGTAGTGTTAGTCTAGTAACTCTAGTAAGCTGTCCAAAGAGATCCCAAATCTACAGCAGATTCAGCCTTGAAGATGTGAAATTTGGGGCAAATGGAAAAGGTATAAGTGGTTCAGAATCAATTTTCGGTGAATCAGAGTCAATTCTGTGCCACTGTAGGCAGGTGCATCCCCAGGGGAAGGATGTGGGAGATGCCTTTTTGTAGTATGAAGAAACATTTTTGTGTCCCTGTAGTTTTATTGTTTTAAATGGCAGCTGTTTATTTGGTGGGTTGCAATGTTAGAAAAAAGCCAGGCACATAAGTTACTGAGAAAAGAACAAGTGAGGTACTGAAATAATCATAGAGATGTTTACGTGCCTTCAAAATCCAACTGCACACTGACTATGGAATGCAGTACATGTAAATACGTGGCCCTAACTTATTAATATCTTGTGCCTCTAAAGTGGAAGCTGCTTCCATGTTCAGTAGGGTTCCCTGGGTGGCCTGTAGCAGGACATGGGCTCAGACTCTGAAGCAGATACTGATTCTTCCCAGCATCACCTTTCTTGCACCATCTTGCTTTTCTCAAAGGTTGTTACGTCTTGGTTTGGTTGATGTTCTTCTATAATGTATGCCAGAGTAAGGCCAACGGTGTTTTTGCAAATGATTAAATTAGTGGATTTCTCCCTTTATTTCAGGAATATATGTTTCCCCAGCTCTAGTTCCATTGTCCAGTATGAAATTTGTATGATCTTTTCAACCACAGAATTTTTCCAGGTAAGTACTAGATGAAGGTGGACATCCTGTAAATTTTAGTTATAATACAGTTCTTTCCTCTGTTCTCTAATTTTTCATATTCTGAAAATAGTCTGATAGTCTGGTGCTAAAGAAATTAATAACTTGCACTTCTACTATGCTGCCTCTGAGGCTATCTCAGAATCAATATCAAATCAACACATACAACTTAATACTAGAAACAAAATACTGCTTTTCTATGAGTTTGGAAACTCATCAGTGAAAAAAAGGGTAGGCAAGTTTGCTCCTAAATTAGGTGTTACAAATATGCAAAACATACTGATTAACTAGTAAATCTAGTTTATGCACTTCAAAACCCATGGTGAAATGTTACATAGAAAAGAATCAAGTAACTTGCTGTTGAAGACCTACGTCAGGACATGGAATAAATCCCAGCCGACCCAACTGCTAGTTCTGTAGGTTAAATTAGGAGACATTTCCCTCAGATGTGCAGTGAGCACGAATAGACTTGGGTATTTTGATGTTCAGGGCTATAGTTTAACCTGGATTTGAGTTTCCAGCAAATGTAACAGGCCAAGAGATTTCACATCCAGCACTCCATTTGACCTATCTTTGATGGCAGCCAAAAGTTATGGTTGTAAAAGGACCTGCATGACAGAAATTCACAGTGCTATTCAAATTTCCCATGGACGAATATCTTCTTCACAGTTATGACAGGTGGTGTCGGTAGTCTTGACAGATGCATCAAAGATTTAATGATATGGAAGTTACACCATTGTGGTGTTCTGATGCACTGCCTAATGAGAAATCTCTGTTGGAGCTTGAAACTAAGTGAGTCTTTAACAGGCAAAGCAACAAACAGAGAGCTTGAAAGGCAGAGTGAAAGAAACGTGTCTGCTCTCCTTTTTTACTAATAAAAGCTCTGACTCACTAGCAAAAATGTTCTAATAAAGCACTGCACAGGAGTGTCACATCTACACAGAAACCCCTGAAAACTGGATCTTCTTACAGTTAATCTCTTCTCTGGAGTGGTGGCATGATAAATTTTGGGTAGTCCTTGCATATTTTGTGCTGTGGACAAGCTCACTCCAGCCATTTTCAAATGCCAGTTTGGATCATCCTAATGGAACTGTTTTGTTAGAAATTGCATAATGATGTGACCATGAAAATGAAGCCTTCTTACATATATGAAAGTGGAAAACCAAAACTTGAGGCTTCCCAAAATGTTAGCTCTTTTTAAAATAATTTATATTTGTCTTTATAAGCAATTTAGAAGCAAATATTTAACTTACTAGTTTTCAAAAACGCTTAACATTTTACTGTTTTCTTGAAAAACTAATGGCAGCCTAGTATTAAACAAGTAAATTGTATCGATTAATGATCAAGCTGATGACAATCTGAGTGTACAATCTTAAGTTTCTTTTTTGATTTTGTTTGGTTTGTAAGCATTCTGTTTTGGAATAAAACCAGAAAAAGTGGTTCCTAGAAAAGAAGCTGAAGCACTCTATCCCATAAACACAGAAAGATTAACTAATGACTTAAAATCTTTGATCTCTGTTCATTTCACAAATTAACTCTTAAACTTAGGAGGCACAAATTTATGTCTGACCACATTTACCTAAATGATTTCTCTGGAACGTACACATATCATCAGGCGAAATTATAAGGACAAAATGCAAATAGCCCAGGCTTTGTAAATACAATGGCAAAGAGTTTTGTTTCAGATTTTTTTCCTTATTTTTATGTCTTCTTTGTATCTATAAAACACTATTATTTACAGTCCTCTGGCTAGTCCAGTGGAGCTTAATAGCATATGATAACCTTTGTATGGATTTTTTAATATTTATATATATACATATATTCATCACTCTTTGAGAAATCTCATGTACTGTAAGTTCTAAAGGACACTAAAGAATTAGGTGCAGAACCTGTTAAGTTTATGTAGAAGACTACTGATATGGGTCTGTATCCAGTAAAGAGTGCCTCAGCTCAAAATTATGACCTTAAAAGCCTCAGTAAGCTACTACCTGATACCAGAGGTACCTAATCTTTCTCTTTCATTTAAATTCCCCCAGGAACTGTGCCATCAGACCTGTCTTATGCTGAATAGCTCTGCATCTAGCATACTCTTGTTTTAGAAACTGGGGATTTCTAGAAGACTCCTGAAAGTCTTTACCCAGGAGGTGTTTTCAGAGAAGTCCAAAACATGATTTCCTGATCAGTTACGCTTTCAGTGCTTTCCATAGCACATGACCCACCTAACTTTTAGCCTGTCTTTCAACATTGTTTAGCATGGCTTAGGTCTGAATTCTCCCCTTGGAGCACACTCTAAGTACATAAATGTCTACCCCACCGGTCCGCTCAGGACGAAATTGTGCCCTCATTCCATGGCCCAATATCCCAACAGATATCCCAGTTATGGAAAGACGCTTGTTTCAGTGTGTAGGTACATGCTGCAAGACATGGAAGAGAGCATTTCCTCTGAGACAGACCCTTACAGGACAAGCCCTGCTGAAATTACAGCAAATTTGTAAGGTAACATGCTACAGATTCATCTTCCTCAAGAACAGTGTTCCCCTGCAATTAGAGGTCCAGAGCATTCAGACACCATGAATGATACTCTGGCTAAAAACACTGCCATAATGCACCCAAAGCCATGCCATAGTGCTGCTTAAGTTAAAATGGGCCTACACATGAAAAAAGTCTTGGGTTATTGAGAATGGGCTTCCTTGTCACTTGTTCTTGCACAACATAAACTCTTAAGTACTTGTTTTTCCTGATAGCTGCAACTGTGAGGAATCTTTCTGCTGATATGTTGGATTATTAGTGCTGCTGTTAGTTTATTGAAATTAAACTGCTGTTAATATGAAAGGCTTAAATATGAAACCAGTACAGGGTGACCTAAAACTAGGATAACTTCATTGTCTGGCCAAAACGATATTCCCATAAGGCCTGTCATATGTTGGCTATGGGCATGAAGAAGATAGAAAGGATTTAATATCTAGGAATTGTAGTACTAATGCTATAAAAGACAGTAGCACTGCTTTAAGAAGAGAGAGAAGATAGTTAATTTATCAAGACCCCATCTCTTCCACTGAAGGGAACAGCACCCAAGAAGAACCCAAAGGCTGACTAGCCAAAATATAAAATTACAGATCTCTGAGATGAGTACAGCAGAGGTGGACTTGCCAATATTAAACTAGTGTGTCACAGGTCTGTAAGCACTTCACTACTTTCCAAATGATGATTTACCACCTAGTTCAATAATGGAATGGATGGCTGGAAAATGGGCTGTGCTCAGTTGTGCTCATTGTCTACCAGGAACTTGGTCATAACCTCAAATGGCATTATAGCTCTGATGGTTATGCCTCCTGCCCTACCTTGCCTTTAGCATCAACAAGACCAAGTCATATATCCAGGTCACTTTATGCTATCTGACTTTTTAAAAAAAAAACCAAGTAAAAAACAGATCCAAAAACAAAGGCTGATCCTAAACCAAAAAGTGACAAAGAAAAGCTAAGAGGAAAACCAGATGAAAAATCTAACATACCTTTGGAGAAGTCTTAGTTAATAATGTTAGAGTATTTTAAAACTAAAGATTTTAGAGCTTTTAAATTTTGAGGAAAGATAATAAAAACATTTAGTCATTGGCAAGAGCAGAAGCTGCAAAGAACATTTCACCTCTGCTAGTTTAGACTGACCACAATTTTAGGCTAGGGTTAACGTAAAAATAAATAGGCTAAAGTTTAGAAATTATAGGCACAGAGGTTGATTGACAAATCAAGTTCATATACCAGGCATCTTTGTATTAAAGCTGCTTCATACTAAGAATTAGATGATGAAAGAAGGGCTCTGCACTGAAGATGTATTTACCTACCATATCTTCAGGTGTACGGGGACTTCTTTGCAATTTTGTATCTGAGGCCTGGGTAAGAGTTATCCCTAGCAGTTTAACGTAAAATTAATTTGTTTTCTGTTTCTGTTCTAAATTATGTTTATTTTTCTGATAATTTTACTTGAATTTGGCTCTGTTCTAAATTATGTTTATTTTTCTGATAATTTTACTTGAATTTGGCTTTGCTGTTCACTTCAACAACAATAAAAATACAAGCTTTCCCCTCTCTCCCACAAACATTGTCTTACAGTCTTTTTCCCACAGGTCCACCTGTGTCTTGACCCCAAGTTCCACCTTTGTCCAGGAAACATTGCAAATCTTTATGCTGGCTGGAGTTAACAGAATGTTTTCAACACGATGACTCAACAGAAACTGCCTTATTCATACATATTTTATGCTCTGGATAGGAGGATAACACAACAAAACAGCTCAGCTTCTATAAAAAGAGTTTGAGGACCTAATTTTCCTGTTTGTTAGTCCAGTTTTATGCCAATAGAATTTCAGTAGTGTACAACACGAATAACACCATGGTGAATCAGTCTCTGAGATTATACCCCCTGTGTGCAGATACATTAACTAGGAGCTCTTCTATTTTCAAATCTTTTCATAATCAGGATGCCTAAGACTGTAAGACACAAGATTTGTAATATTTCCAATAGCTTACACACGCACACATGCACACACACAAACAGAGAGAAAAAAAGCTATAAAGCACTGATAGCACTGAAGCCTTAACCTTTTAAATATGTGATGTTTTGCTTTCTGGTTATGTTTTTCACAGGTATTTAAACCATAGAAAAGAAGTAAGCAGTCAGTAAAAACAGAGAACTAGATCTTCAGTTAATGGGAATTATCTGTAAGAGGCAAAGCAGATATTTTTCCTCCTTTTTTAGCTGAAGAATAGCTTAAGTTTTTAGGGAAAAAAATAATAGACTATCTTTCACCCCAATCCTGAGAGTGATGGGGCAGAAGAGGGTAGATAGCATGCATAGCTTTGTAAGAAGAAGTAACGTTCCCCTTTCTTTCAAGATATAAATTCCACACTTTCATTTACAAATATTTTATAGTAAAAATACTGATCATTGTGCAAGCATTAGGAGTATTAAATGTACACTATGATAATAAATCAAGTAGTAAGGAAGGCATCTCTGCCTGCAGGAAGGCACTGATAGGAATCAGTGGCTGGCTCCTACCTATACCTTTCAGCTGGCACAGATATGGTAAGAGCTAGCCTAAATGTTAAAGATTTGTCTCTTGCTTCTGTTTTCCTTCATTCAACTTGCTTATTTTCTTTATTGCATGGAAGTTAATGTGTATAGAAGTGGGATTTTTTTTTTTGTTTAATTTGAAATATTTTCACTTTTTGAGTGTCTGTCAGGCACAAGTGACTTAGAAGAGCAAAGACTGAGTAACAGTGAACTAGAGAAGACTAAGAAGCTAAAGGGAATGAGGTTTAGTTCTCTTTTGAAATGCATAAGGAGTGCTGAAATTCTGATATCTCGTTCTTGTGAGAGATTGCAATAGTCACCAGAAATGGTACGTATATGGTAGAGCAATCAAGTGAAGCCAAAAAGTGACAATCTTCTTCCCTGGATCGAATCAAGGATAACAACTAGAAATTATAACAAGTTTTTGATGCCAGTTGTGGAATTTCCAGACATCACCTGGAAAGAAAACCTGACACAGAAAAGCAGGCAGGAGGACAAAAGGAAGGCAAGCATAGCCTAAGCACTTGTTAAACTGAATTGGCTTGTAGAGGTTTGCAGCCTATCCATCAGCCAAACACTCAATCGTGCATCTGAATAAGGCAAAATTCTGTAGCCAAACATTTCACTGAAATGCCAAAACCAGCACTTAGCTGAAATGTATATGCAGAGGTTTTTGTTTTTCTAGTTGCATTCCAGAGTTGCAGTCCAGCTGTTCTTAAGTATACTGGGTGTATTGCCACAGAGAAGTGGTTATAAGGTAATATTTTTGAGGCAATCAGAAGAATGCTACCTCTATGAATTTTCAAATATGAAATGTAAGATACAGCAATTTTTAACTGGCCTGAAAATGACAAGAAATGGAAATAGTTTCATCAATCAGGCTTAAATGCATGTAAAAATTATTTATGATATGCTTACCAACAGATAAATTATCCTGTGGTGAAACACAGAATTTGTTTAATAGGTAAACCTTGCTTTAATATGGAATGGAAATATATTTTGGACTGCATCTGGTCCTTGAATGGATTCAATCATGGAAAAAAAAAAAAAAAAAACGGTTTTGGAAAAGCAATCAATTATCTGTTCCATGACAGAAAAAAATATTGCCACAATATTTAACATGATCTTGCATTAAGAAGCCTTTAATTGTACCAAAGTGAAATAATTACCCTTAAACACAGGAGTTGTCACTGTCTAAGCAATTCTGCCATAACTTGTAAAAACACATGCATTTGGGAAACACAGGGTCAAAAAACCCTCTCTGCCTGAATTCTCATTACAGCCCATTGCTCCCCCTTACTGCTATTAGCCTTTCATAATGTAAAACATTTCTTCATTTCCAACAGATAATACTTTCAGTCAAAAGGTAATTTTTGAAGTCTATTACTTGCATTCTTAGTGAAGAGTACAATGTAGCATTTTGTTCTAATATGCCATTGAAATTGTTTGAGTAGACACACCATGGAATCAAATACAAAATGTCAAAATGGTTTCCATTAACTATGCACATTTGCACTGCTTCAGTTAATGGGCATGCTTTTGTTCTTCTCCTTCATCTTTGCATCTATAAGATGAAATGATTCAGTTAATGTAACTGAAAAGTACATTGAAAAGGTAGAGCAAATTACAAAAGCATCAAACCACAATTCCACCCACGTACTTTATTTTATAATGAAGTTTAATAATGACTAAAATTGTCTTCAGATTTAAACATCAGTCATTTCTGCAATTGTGGTTAATGTGAAAAATCTCACCCACAGTAATGTTTTAGGAAAACATGGTAGAAATTGTACATTATATTTTATATTGAGATGTCATAATGAAATCTTAACTAGATATCATTGAAATATATAGTATGTTAAAAGTAATTTGCCACTATGGGCAGGACTGAAACAGGGACTATGTCCCCATCAGCATGATAACAGGTAAGGGAAGTTCTTTTTATATTATAAAACCTCTATTGTGCTTCACCACCGTTATGGTGAGAGTCTCCTATACTAGGTATCATCTAAAATACTGTTATAACATCTAAATTACTTGTTTTGTAGTGATAGTGTCATAAAATAGAGAGTGTTTTATGAGAGCGAACATCAATGAGAATATTATTTTCTCAGAAGGACACAAAATGGATTCATCTTCATTTGGAACACAGAATTTTCTTACAGCAATAAGATATTTTTGAATGGTTGTCTTTCCTGCCCTTGCCTTGTGGGGCTGAGATATGCCACCAAACCCTTAGACCCTGAGTGGGCCATGTTTGGGAGCAGGATCCCTAAGGGAGATCACTGGGCTTCCTCCTGCACCCAGGCAAGTGTTTCAGCAGCACCAGCTGGCTTCGTGATTATATAGGTTCCTGCTGCAAAGAGCAAAACAGGAGAGGAGAAATATTCTCACACAGCTCTGTGCCTGGTTCAAAGAGGGCTAAACATTGTCCTTCCCTGGCTGAATGAATTTCTAGACGTTGAAATTTAATTTGGGTCAAAGTTGGATTAACTGCCATGGAAACTGTATTTAAGCCACTCTTAAAAGAAAAAAAAAAAAAAGAAACCCTATGATGTTCTGCATATTCAGGTTCTCTTAGTGCCTGAATGAATGAGCTCTCCTGATAATTAAATTTAAAGCCAGCCCTGCGCGGCACCTCTCTCTGAGGGCCTGTGTGGTGAGGAGAGGCAGCCCAGGCACAGGGCTGGGAGGGAGAGATGGCTGCCGATGCTGCCCCTGCCCCGGCAGCTGCCTGCCCCTGCTTCCTCGCCCCTTCCTCACCCACTGACAAGTTAAAGCCTACATTTGTTAGATTTTTGGTTTTCTCCTCGACATTAAATTTTCTGGCAGTGGTCACCAGATGGCAGTATTATATCATCAACCTCTTTCCCCACGGACCCCTTAAATCACAGAGCAAAAAAAAAAAATGGGTTCAAGTGGCCCATGGCTGGTGCCACTGAGCAGTGGTTCAGGCTGCCCCTGTGGCTTGCTAGCACTGGGCTCAGAAGGAGCATCCTGGCATGTCCTTTTGTCCTCCTAAGGCAAAAAAAGTCTTAAAAGAGGTGCCGTATAGCCTAGCCTGCAATTCCTAAGCTCAGGACTTTCCACTGCAAATGCTTCTTACACACGGTGAAGGCTATTTCTTTGGGGAATCAAAAAAAAAAAAAAAAAAGCTGTGTGTTTGTGGTGTTATATAAATTCAGATACAGTTAGTCTGACAGCTGAGCTAGAGAAGAGTCAGGTTTTTTCCAAGACTGATCAATTGCCGCTTCCACTAAATCTGATGGGCAATGTGCTGCTAAATATCAGAAAAAGACTAAATAATTTATTCTAGCTTGATTTATTTACAGTATATATTACTTCTGCAGAACATAACTTTTTATAGACCCCTGTACACCTGAATTGTGGATGACCTAAGGAACCAAACACTTGATTATCTTGCCAGCTGTCTGCTCAGACTCAGTCCCAATGCTCTCCAAGTCCAAGTTTCTTATAATGGACTTTTTTCTTTTCCAGTAGTCTGTATGGTTAACTTCCTCAATAAATTAAAATGTGCATAGTTTAGATGTCCATAAACACTGGGTGAGTCACACACACTTTCTGCGATGATGCAGTGTCTTCTGGGGCCACGTTGCAGCACAAAATATGTGCTCTCCACTGTTAGACACGTGGCCACAACCTGCAGTTAGTTTGTAAACCCTCCTTTTCTGCTTCTGCTTCAGTGCAGTTGCAAAAGTCCATAAGCAGAAATAACACCAAAGTTCTTTCTATATGTGACAAATACACATCAGATTTAAGGTCCTCTGTTCATTCACTTGAATGTCAGTTTTAATGGAAATGTCTAAGACTGCAAAAGCAAAGTAAAAAGACAACCAGTCCGATGGCCTGCAATCCTCCTTATGTGATTACTGCAACACTATCCCTACACAGATATAAGATGATCATCTGCTGCCAGCGATACCGGACCATAGCGTGGTATCACCAATACTGACATTGATGCTTCTTTTTTGTAGGTCTGTGTCTTCTTCAGACAATGATCAAAAAATGACAAGACCATCATTCCCAACACATCAGGCATCATATGCTTCCTCAACCTGGTGAACATAAGCTGCAAAGGTGGATAGGCTTTACCTAAATTATCTGCAATACTTTGGCACATGAATCCTGTTCTCAAAGGTAATCCGTTAAAATATCATTTTTCCCTCTGCACAGAGGAATGTGACATGGCAGAAAGCACCGTGCTCTTTAATTATCTGGATTAATTGTCCAAGCTTTGGACTAGTTCTGTTAAGTCACACCCACAAGGTTTTATGTGTGCCCACAGGCACAGCAAATAAGACACTGCTACTTACTCAGTTTTCACTGTATCCTGGAAAGATTCCTTGCCACTGAAGTCTATGGGTCACAGCTATTGCACTCAGGTCATTGGTTTTGTATACTGCTACAATAACTAAAGATACTCTATTCAGGGCTTAGCACCACATGATGAAAACTGGCCTGGGTTGCTGTCAGCTCCTCCTGCTCCCCCTATAGAGTATGCCCCAGTTAGAAAGGTGTTATTCCATAAAATAAGGGGAAGCAATTTGTTTTTCTAAGAAGTTCAAAGGTCAGGAGGGAAAATTCAAATGCAAAACCTCTTATTGCCAGCTCATCACTAGATGCAAACTACTGCTAGGTACTGGTGAGAGAAGAAATAATGAATGAAAGTAACCCCGTTTGGGGGGATTGGTACATCAGGTGCCAGCTACTGAACTACAGGATGGACCAAGATTCAGTTATGCCATACCCTCTACACAAAAAATTGGGTCATCTTTTTCACAGGTATGTTTTGAGCAAAGTCTAATCTATCAGATATTACTAATAAAAGACTCTGACATTTGCCCTTATCTAACTCAGTATCACAACATAGCTGATATCATCACATTAGAGGTAGGGTAGCATTGATTGCCATTAATGCCCCTGGGTCATACCATTTATTATTTACTTATTGAGCAGATCTATACAGAACAAGAAACTTGTCTTTGTCCCAAAGAGCTTGGTATATGTTCTGCTGGAAAAGCAAGTAGTAGAATTAAAACCTGTTCCCTGCTACAACATGAAACAATTAAGAAGAGCTGGATTCAGGCTAAAGGTACTGCTGGCTTACTCCTTTAACACAGCGACACTCAGGAGCCTTTGCGGGGTCTTTCCTGGTATACTTACTGGAGCTTTACCTTCTTGTCTTCAAAGTAGAATAAGAAAGACACAGAAAAAGAGAGACAAATGTGGTGGGGTTTCCCTCTTGGATGCTGACCAACAGCTGAAGCTGAGAGGGAGTTGTGCCAGTGCACTCTCCCATTGGAACCGGCTGATTTGTTTTAATGGATGAATGACAGTTCTGCTAGATAGTGTAAGAGATGAGTGTTTTAAGAGGGACATGAGCAGAGAAAAGGTAATATTCTCATGCATAAGGCTGAGAAGGAACTCCTTCCTTCAGCAAGAAAAAAAAGTCACAAAAGGGAGAATAGAAATGCATAGATAGAGCTTTATGTGAAGATGGAGACAGAGAAGCAGAGAAACTGGAAGCAGAGGGACACAGCAGTGCAGCACTGGAAAAGAGCACTACACTTTCTGCAATGAATGGGAGCCAGTGGGAAGACTTGAAGAGGATAGTGGCTTCGTGATGGAGGATGGATGCATCAGAAAAAAATTCCCTTCTTTCCTTTTGTTAAATCTATTCAGTTAAGTAAGAGTTTTGTGCCTTTAGTTGTGCTATCAGATAGTCTGTGCAACCTCTGTCACACCATATGCTTACAGAAGATCCACAGAGGTTTTTTATGGTTTTGGAAGCTATTTGCCAACACAAATTTTTGCAGTGGTTTGTAAAAGCAGCTCAGCATAAGGAGCAAGGATCCTTCTGTGTCTAAGGGCAGTACGTTGCAAAGGTGAGTAGGAAGCTCTCATCTAACACACCACACATGCAGGCACAATCTTCCTTTAGGAGCCCAGACAGATTTTACACTCATGCGTGCTTCTTAGCCTTCAAAGACTGGGCATAGAAATCAGTTACAGTGCAGAAACGGATCTATTTTAAACATATGTCAATCAATCCCATTTGCTGTTTGGAGTCTGTACATGGATTTTCGTGTTATTTCTTGGCTGTTAAAGTTGGTGCCAGTGTGAAGGCATTTGTTTTTCTAACACAATCTTCTATATTCGTGAAAGAGGACTTCAAAAGTGGAACAAAGCTCCTGTTGTCAGAACAAAATCAAAACTTTGCTGAGGACGTAGCTGAGGATGACAGACATCAGTTGCTAAAAGGTACCATTTTTACTCCCCTATATTAAATAAAAATCAAATTTGGAGAATTACCATCCTATTAAGCTATTTTTAAATGGAAATTAGATGACATCCGCAAAGGTAAGTGGGTTTTTTTCTCGGTTTTTCCCTGACACTTTCACTGAAAATGAAGCACGCAAAAAAAAAACCCCAATACAACAACCTCCCCCCCCAAAAAAAAAGCCAACCAAAAAAAACCCCCACCACACAGTGTGCAAAGTGACTCTTCATTTGTGCTTAGATGGTTAGGTGACATACCCAAGACCTGGTGAGATCCAACATGCTAAGCAAACATTTTTCTTCTGGGTTGTGGTGCTGGTGATTGGCAAAATAATATTTGAATAGTGAAAAATGTGACAGGATGTGTAATGTGCCATATGAATGTTAAAGAAAGATTAATAAGCCAGGAAATAGCACTCCAGTCTTTTTTAATGCAACCTAATTACATTGCCATAATATCCCATATGACATTTAGAAGAACTGTAAATCTAGGGGATGCTGATACTTTGTTTTTCTCCTTTTTTTGCTTTTCCTGAACTCTTTAAAACATGAATGTTATTCTCTACAATTTGCCTTTGCTTCTCATGTCTCTGGAGCAATCCTCCTATCAGAACAGTTTTCCTCATGATTGGCAAGTAAAGGTTTTTTCTCAAGTTACTTTAAAGTGCCACTAATGATATATTAGAGAAAGATTCTTCCCAAGTAAGAAATACGACTGGAGATCATAAGAGATGTCATTGTCAAATGGCTACAGCTGCATTCACATCCACTCCTCGGCAGACTTGGTAGGTGTTTAATGAAGAATATCTACTAAGAGTACCCCTACATCAACTTCTAAAGACCACGAAAAAAAATATAGAGCATCTGACTCAGAGTTTGCAAGCCTGGCTGGTTAAAGACAAGTCTTTTAGATAATTTTTTTTTTGTCTGTAAATGAGAATTTCAATAGTTGTTATGTCCCTTGCTGTACTACTATTAGCCATCCAATGCATGAATCTGGCTGAACATAATCATAAAGTAGAGACAAAGCCTTGAACGAGTGAGGGGAAGGGAAAAAAAAACAAATTACACCAATGTAGTGCAGTCAAAAAGAAACACAAATGGGCATCTTTCTTACAATACAGATTTTGTGAAATGGTGGAAATACTCCTATCATTTATGATTTCCTGAAGAATGGACACCTATTTATAAATGAATGGCTCTGTAATAACTCGGTGACACCTTCATAAATCTCACCAATGTAGAGCAGTGTGTGACACATCTGATGAGAAATGTGTTTACTCCTTTTGGATTAAAAATAGAAAAACACAATAGAACAAGTTCATTGGCAGGTTCAGGTGGCCACTTAGTATATAATAGAATCAGGAAATGAAAGTGCCCTATGGCACACCACTAGCACCCCTTTTTAGAGGACATCAGCAAGCGTGTTACTGTGGCTTGGGTTTTTTTTTCATTTTCAGCATTTAAATACCAGCAACTGTACCTCTTTACAATCAACTAAATATTTATTCAATTCTTCTGCTTGTTATTTCTTCGTTAACAGGGTTTTCCCTGTCTGCGCAGCAGAATATGTGAGTAACTTTGCAAATGTCAGAAGCACTCAATTTGGATCAACTGGAGGAAGCGATAACAAGACTCATAATCAAGTGGAAGTACAATAGTGGCACATTTCAAGCCGCGAAATAATAGATGGATTCAGAAGACTCCTTCTCATGGGATAATACCTCCATTTGTTCTTATTTTGAGATTTGCTTTTATTCACCATCTCAATTGAACAATGTATTTTTCTTTTAGCATCCTCTTTGGAGGCAGTAATTTAAATTATATTAGAACACTAATTGTTGTTTTATAAAAGAAATGTTATATTTTTAATAAAGACAAGCTCAAGCTAATATAAGGAGGGTTTAAAAAACTTTGGATTAAGTTCTGAGGGTCTCACACTTCTTACATGTCTGTGTTCTAGTGGCAGGGAGTTTTAACAGCATAGTGAAAAGTATTGAGCGCCCTGTTTGACAAGAG
Source organism: Nipponia nippon (assembly GCF_047370975.1). NCBI lineage: Eukaryota > Metazoa > Chordata > Aves > Pelecaniformes > Threskiornithidae > Nipponia > Nipponia nippon. The sequence continues at coordinate 40,827,487 of NW_028262290.1, read as the reverse complement.
CACTGCTGAAAACTATTCTGGCAGCAAGGAAGGATCACACAACCAAGCTAAACAGGGCTTTTATGAAAACTGGGCTTTTAAATATGAAATGGCACAATTTTTACTGTACACTACAATCTATAAAAGTGTTGCAACTGCATAATTTAGTAAGAAAATCTAGAATATTTTCCTCTTGTCTGCTGAATCTTTGGATTTCTAGTCTGTGGCAACAATAAAATGTCATTAGATTAATTTCATTGATACTGCTTACAGTTCTCTCTAGATCCTTTTGCAGTGCAATGACAGGTTAATATTAAAGTCTGGTTCCATTATTTTTCAAAGAGATTAACTGTAGAATATTGTCTCAAAATTACAACTCAGAGGTCTTTCTCCATTTCCTGTTTGCTAATCAGTTTGTGGCTTCTGAGTCATTCTTTCATTTCCAAACTGAAATGAATTAGATGTCTTCTATTGTTCTTTCTCAATGGGAAAAAAAATGTATATCAAATTTATTAAACATGATGGTCTTTATCCAGTAAGCCATTTTGCAGAAGTCTCTAGGTTTCAGCATGATTATTCATGTGATTAGAGGCTACAAGGTTGGGTCTCTCTTTGGCTGATGTATATTTTTATTCTCTTTGACCAAGGAGATGCTCTAACATAATTTCCAGTTAAAAACCTTTCTTAAGGGATAAATCAGCCCTCTCAGCTTTAGGTACCTACTATATCCCACACAGTTGACCGGATTCCCTCAGATCTGATGAAGGGAAGGGAACAGGCTCCTTCGGGCAGCAGTTTGGCACAGCAAGGTCAGGTTCAGATTCAGAGTCACACTTTAAGAGGAAGATTTTCCTTTCTCCCAGTTTGGTCGCTGTTTTAGGTACCTGAGTGATGGGAAGAAACCTCCCTTCATTTCAATATATCACTAGATATTGAATCCTCAGCTAATGTAAATTGGCATTGTTTTCTTGAAGGCATTGATGCTATGCTGATTTAAACCAGGGAAGAGCTGGCCTTACAAAGTTTCACTGTGCACCTACACCTCCATGTGGCTGAGCTTTCCAACCTTCACTTTCTTTTTAGAGTAAAGGATATTCATGAATGTCCTGTCATATGGGGTTATTAAGTTGAAGGAAAATTGGTTTACTTGTCTGGAATTGGGCCATGTAGGGCAAAATAACTGTCTATAGACAGCTCAACAGACAAGTCTTAGACATAAAGCTATATCTAAATCTCTTCCCTTGTGCCACCCTGGAACAAGTACATTCCCAAACCACACAGGGAGAGGAGCTGGACCTTTTAACACACTCCTGTCTCAGTTGCCTGGTCCCCGAGATCATTCTTTCAGAGTCAAGGATCCACATCCTAATCTGCACTGAGCTTCCCTTGGCTCTTTACATGCCAGGGAAATCACTGAGACCAATGATTTAGTAGGATTTGAAAAGGATCATGCATTTATACTGGCAGTAAGTGTGCTTTAAATTCAGTTAAACAGGATTTGTTTCAAGTTAGAGAGGGATATAAACCTTATTGCTTCTGAGATCAGCAAATTTGTAGCTGCTGGAGCTAGAAAGAACTGTTTTCCTCTGGACAGGGACACTGTGCTCCTGCCGTGTGGGGAGCTCTGTGCCTTCCTGCTAGTGTTGGTGTCTGCTGAAGACAATACCGGCAGCTCGGTGAAGGGACTTGGTTCAAATTTTACCTCAAAATAGGACAGCTATATGGCAAAGAGCATATCACATCAGATTTTGGCAGTAATCAGCGTGACTCAGAAGAGCCAAGAATCCTGGAACCAAACCTCAGTGCCCATCCTGCACAGCTGAAGCGCTTCACCATACAAAAATTTCAAGGAAAATTGCACGTATCGGTTCCTGACCTGAAAGTAGTTCCTTCTGATTGCTTCCCTGAGTCTACCTACAGATTATTCTGTTAACATTAACCTGGATGTATGATCTGCAGCATGGCTAAGGGATGAAGGTAATATTTCATGCTCTGAACATTTATCTTCCAGATGCTTGTGATACAAAATAGCTAGCAACCACATAAAAGGTGGCTAGAGAAAGAAAGGATAAATTGCAGTTATTAATTTAAGAAAAAAAACCCTACACACAATACATAAAAATTCATGTTCACTGCTCCTCCATCAAGCTCATTAACAATCTCCTACAGGGATAAGCCAATTTCCTCCAGGACTGTCGTCTGAAGGACAGGAGAATAAGGACTTTTTTTTCTACGCTGCCTGAGAAAATTTAGAAGTGTTAAGATCTCCAGTTCCTTCAGATCAACATGACATGAAAGCAGTAAAAGCAGCAGATGACCACTCTTCTCAGTGCATCTTGGTGCTGAAGAATGTTTTTTTAATCTTTCTGTCCTAATCTCCTCTTCTTGAAACTTTGGGCCAGAGTCTTCTAGGATGTCACAGAAGAAAGTCAATTTCTTGTGGAGAATGGTGAATTATAAGGAGATTTTCTGGTTTCTGCTCTGGGCTATTGTGATTGTTTTAGTACCTGTTATTTTTTAAAAAAATACAAATAATATTATTCAGACTCTATCTGTTGAAACAGAGTATGTGCTTTTGCTGCCCAAGAGACTGGAAGTATAGTCTACAAATATTAAAAATCCCCAGACAACATTATTCTCACCACTTTGGTATAATAGAAAGTAAATTATTTTTAAGATAAGTGGCCTGGATGTAGAGCCTTGCTTTTATCATTTTTTCTGTATGGTGTGATGGCATGGTCACACTCTACTAAATATAGACCTTATATGAAGGGGAAAACCAATCTTTCTGTTTTCACTGATCTGCAATAGCCCATCCACCATGGAACTCTCTATTTCCTTTGAATGTGATGATTTTATTATGCAGAAATCTAGCACTACTCTGGACTGGCTAAACCATAAAAAGTGAATGTTTCTAAAATTGCTTTAGAATACATTTATTTTCAATTTATATAAAAATGTTACAGTAAAAGTGTGGGGTGGATATATATAAAATTTCTAACAATCAATGCGGATATAAACCTCATGGTTTATATTACAGACACACAAATCACACGTTCAAAAAAACAGGCTTTCAAAGCAAGCCCTCAGTAGTTAGGAAATGTCAGAATTAAGGCTGCCATTGTAAGGTTGCGTGCACATTTTTCTATTATTGTCTTTAATTATACAATTACAAAATAATTTCTCACTCACTACCTACCTCATTCAGCATGCAAAATGGTGTTAAGAATAACCTAATCAATATTCTATTTTTTCCTTATTGTTCAGTCTGCAACCTCAGGCCATATTTGTTGCTAAAATGTAGGCTTAGAGATGGAAAAATGAATTTTTCTTTTTTGTGACACTCATCACTTCCACAACTGAGTGACACATAAATATTAATTAATTGATTTTCACAACATCTTTATGAGCTGAAGAGTGGCATGAATATTATTTTATAGCCAGAGTGCCTGAACACATATGTGAAAACAAATATTTCCACTGATTAGCAGGCAGAATTTGAGACACAGGAAGATCAGACCCCTCAAAGCACTTAACGTCATGTAGCAGCTTACATAATCCTATTGACTTTAGCCGAAGTTGTGAGTTCCTAGTACTTTTCTAAATCAGATTCCCTGGTACTGCAGTAACAATTAGTGATGAGCTGTGAAAACTCCAATTTTATGTGATCCTCTTCTCTTTAAGAAAAGGATTTGAGCCCACAAACAGGGAGCAGGGTATGGAAACTGTGCTGGTGTCTAACAATTGTACATTGGCTGCAATTACGCTGCTGATGCTATGCAGTTTAAAGGCAGGAGGAGGTTTGTAGATAGCTGCCTGCGTGAAGCATGAACACACAAGCCAAGCAACTGTAGGAAAGTGTTCTCCAGGCTGTATTCAAGGGACTTTGGCCTTATTTGTTTCAGTATTTTCTTGAGGTTCCTATTGTAGGTCACCAAACAACTGCAACCGGCGAAAATAAGTTCTGCCAGGGCTGCCTTTGTACACAGCATTGCTCCACTCCCAAACTCTTTCTGGACTTGTACTGAGAATTGGAGGGAACTGCAGGAGATGAAAAGGGCAAAACAGCATGTAATAGATGTCACAATACTTATTCAAAAAGGAATTTTTAATTAAAGTTGCACAGTGAACCTTAATTTTCCAGTTTCCTCATTTCTGAATGTTGAATGTAAATGACGAATGTAAATGTTGCCAGAAGAGGTGACACCAAAGGTGAGCCTAACCCCATGTCTCCATTGGGGAGTGTGTGTAGAGAGTGAGCCAACCTCCATCAATAGCTGACTTCTTATTCTAGAGGTTACAGCTCGTCATGTGTATTAGCCAACAGTGGATCTAGCCTGCATGAATTTCTCTGATCCCCTTCTAAACTAATTTTAAAAAGTATACCTTTTGTGCATGAAAAGTATACCTTTCGTGTCTTTTAAAGTGTGCTTTGACAATTTCATTTGGTGGCGTTACCTGTAGTATGAGAAGAGTTGTTTGCTATTGATCTTCTCTATTCTACAAATCTTTCTCATATTCTTTGTCACCTTTTGTTCCAAATTCAGATTATTTTTTTATTTGCTCTGTAGCTATATGAAAGACAATACACATCTCTGTTTATTTTTGTTGTCTTTGTCTGGATCCTTGGTAATTCTATTATACCTTTTTCTTTTGCTGTGGCATGCCCAGTACCACAAGCTCCATTTCTTAAATTTAGAATAATGAAATCTTGAAATATTAATAGATCATTAATATACACTGAGACATGATTATGCATTCTGTTAGGCTCCTAATTATTTTCCTAATTATTCTTCGAATTCTAGTTACATTTATAGACACTGCTGAACTGTTGTTCTGAAAAATAGTTTGTGGCGACTTCAAGATGTCTTTCCTGAATGATGGTAACTAAAGTGAAGGCCACCATATATTAAAAGATGTAGGCTATTTCTTTTCCTAAGCTTTATATTCCACCTTATAACATTTAATTTCATCTACCTTTTTATAATCTACTTATAAGTTTGAGTTCCTTGACAACTTCTCACAATCAGCTTTAGATAATCCCAAATAATTCTGTATCATTTTCAGATTTTGCTTCCTTATCATTCAAGTGGTATCCATTTATGAATATATTGAATTGCACATTTTTTATACGCAGAATATATTTGAGCTCCCTTCTTTCTGAAAACCAACTACTGACTCCTACCATCTGTTTCTTATGTTTTAACCAATTCTTAATCCACCACGGGACATTTTCTTTTATCCCAGGACAGCTTAGTGTCTTTCAGTGATTTTGCAATGAGCCGTTCTCAAAAGTTTTTTGAAAATGCCTGTATGTTACATCACCTGAAGCATACAGTCAGTGGCTCCTCTAAAGATTTCTAACGGATACGTGAGTCATGACTTCTCTATGCAAAGGCTATGTTGGCTTTTCCCTAGTATATCAAATTTTGCTATTTTATTACTCAGTTTGTTCTTAGAGAATGGAATCTTCCTACAAATTTGCTCTTATATAATTTATCAGTTTGTAATTGAGTTAATCTAGAAAATCTTATAAAATATTTGTGTCATGTTTGCCACTTTCCATTCTTCAGGTAACACAATTTGTTTAAATAACAGATTATTATTCACAGTTCAGCAGTCGCTTATTAATAATAAGCAGTCGCTTATTTCAGGTGCTTAAGAATTCCTGAGCGAAACAATCCTGTGGGCTTATACTCTGGAAAAGAATAGTTCTGGGGTAGGAATCTCTCTGACCTCTTCTGGAATAAATGTTGACACAAAGAATTAATTTTGAGACTTTTTTTTCTCCAATAGCATCACCTTAGCGAATGCTCCTTTTACAACTTGATCGACTATTGAATCGACATATTTTCTTGAAGGCTTTTTGTTCCCATTTTTGGAGAAAAAAATGTTTTAATTTTGTTATCTTATTGGATTTCCTCCTGTGTGATTTTATGTGTGACCTCTTGGGTTTTTTTAAAAGAAGAAACTGGAGGAAATTTTGTCCTGTGGCAACAAATGACAGAGCTGGAGAACTTTGGAGGTTTTAGCAGAGAGCAGATAGCAGCAGTGTAGTTCTTGCAGGTCAGCTATGGAGCCCTGAGATAACAGTTTGCCATTGTATTGTCATTTTTACTAGCAGCAGAACAATAGTGAGACTCAGGACACTTGTGTTCACCCAGCAGTGTGCATATTGGGCAAGGAATATTCTTCCCATTCCTCCCTTCTTTGACCTCTTCTTTGACCTTGACCTTTGATCCTTATGTCAGCTCATTTGACCTGTTTCGGTTGGCTTTTTCCAAGAATTGCAACCTGAAGTCAACATTCAAGATGTAAAATATCAGCCCATACAAGCTGGCAAATTTAGAAGTCACTGAAAACAGATCTTTATAATGGAAAGCATGAAACTGGCATAGTAAGGGACAATACTACCAGTTCTGCCTAAAATTGTTACTGTTAAAGAAACCCATTTCTAGTTACGTGCTTTCAGGAGCATTAATGGGGGGGACCACAGTATGTCAATGGTGCTATGAGATTATAGCTTCCAAATTGTAACTGATTCTAAATACAAATTATTTCATCCAAGCAAAAAACATGTCAAAATTCAACATCTTTGCACTATCACTCCACAAGCATTTTTGCAATAAAGGCTCATTTAGCTTCCTTTCTACCACTCCCTCTTTCTCCCTCTCGCTGAGCTTTACAGGAGCTTCACACTGGAAATCACTCCCCAACTACTTATTCATATGAATTCTATGCTGTGTGCTATGAACACTTGCCAGGGATCTTTGGGAAAGGATTGGTGCTTTCAGAGTCCTAACTTTCAGGGAGGTCCTCTGCAAAACCGTGAAACTAATCTGAACCTTACACTTAGTTCAAGTTTCATTCTCTGACCTTGCACTGCAGATGCTATGAATAGAACATTGTCCTCTCTGTGCAGTCTCAATAACTGGACATTTTCTGGGTCTGTGGATTTGTACAATGAGATATCTACTCCAATCTGTGTGCATAATGCTCCAATGCCTGCCAGGAATGGCTACAATATTGACGCCTTTCAATGTAGATCACATCATTCACAGAGCAGAGTTCAATAAAATGATACTGTAGTTAACAAGTTTTATAACACAAAGTTACTTTAAAACATGGAACTAATCAGAAGGAAGCCTGTTTATGCATGTCACAGTTACATTGAATTGTCAATAAATAAACAAAGATTTGCTTCACCTATTGTCATGTATATCAAGTAAGTCATTAATCTAAACTAATGAAGCTTAAGATATATGACAGGCTGTTTTTATGGAGCACTTTCTTAATGATATGTTTGCTTTTCAGTATAACACCAAGAGAGCCCATTATCTAGAAAGCAGCACATTATAGCCAAAAAGCCTTGAATCTGCTGCTTCTCTCTTTGTTCCTGGCTCACAATAAGTAGCACTTACACTTACATTTTCATAGAGCTCTCCTGGATGAATAGCATTACTCAGAAATGAATAAAAAAAATCCAGATAAGAATTGCAACAGGAAAATAATGTGTCCATTGTTTGATCTCTAGCCAGTTAGTTATTTTGTTAGATAGCTAGTTAGTTAGTTTTGATCTGGCCTGGAAGACAAAAATGAAGTCTGGATTCAAACAGTTTCATATGCATGTTGATTTTAAATTTATGAGAGTATCGATTTGCAAAGCTTTAAGTGATTGCTTGCTGTTGACATGAACCTACCTTTGTTATGAGGCAGCACAGAATAAACCCACTAAAAGTGTTTCAGAGAAAGCAAACAAATTCTTATGCTTTCCTGCAAATTTCCAAGAATAAGATTACTGGCTTTTCTCCATGGATTTGCCAGTTTGATATTACAGAACAGAAAAATGAAATGGCAATCTGTTTTTCATTTCCTTCTGAAAATGGTCAGAATTAATACAGGAAAACCAACTATTAACAGATCAGCTTCATTTCCTATTGTACAAGGTGCTCAGACATAAGCATCTAGTGCCATTTTAGATGCTCCAGGGTATGAGACACATACCCAGGACAAGCAGCTGTGACACCGCTGTGAAGAGAGACCTGTACTTGCACAGCACCTGGAGACCAGATAACATCTAGAGCATCTTAGATGGCATTAGACACCCTTGTTTTGGCTCCTGAATCAGGCACAGGATGCTTTCCACATTCCTGTTTTTGAGTAAAGGTGTTTCCAGAGGTAGATGCTATATCTTGATTGGAAGGGAACAAAATCTCCCTTCAAAATCTTCATATTTTTCTTGGTAGTCTGTATCAGAAATTAATTACCTCACTGATAAAAATGATTGCCTTTTTTCTAATTTCACTTTAACTCTTTTAACTCTTAGCCATTATATTTTGCAGTGCTTTGCCAGAGTAAGGACCCGATTGTCTTTCTGTTCCCCTGACAGTACTGAAATGTTTGAGTGTTTAGTGCTCACTTCACTCTGGGACCACTGAATGTCATTTCATACAAAAGAAAATCTTGTCAAGTGTTGGAGAAGATGTCTTTTCACATAAAACATAAGTTTGTATTGATGTTACAACTTCCATTGAGCCAGGCTGCACAAAGGTGGCGTGACCATTTGGGGAATACATATGTGTAAGTATATATATATCCCATTTTTATGTTGTGAGTTCTTTTCTAGTTGTAACCTTTCATTCTGTCTTTGAGTCTTCATTTTATAGCAAGAACATGACACCTTCTGGAGTCACCATTCCTGGTGAGCTCTGAAGTGACTATACCCAGCTAATCATTGTTGACTTTGAAGAGGTCTGTATTCAGATGATAACAGAAAACTGAAGTATGAAATACTTTGGTGGGATTTCATCAGAGCATTAAAAAAAAAAAAAATAAGCCAAACAAAAGTACAATGCAAAACTCTTAAATGCAAACTTTCGAAGTCAGTGGAAACCAATAAACTGCCAGATGCAAGCTGATCAGGCTAAAAAGACTGAGAGTTGAAATGGCCAATATAACTCAGATCAAAACCAAGATTTCTCTGGGTGACAAAATTCTGCATTAATGACTGAGTTCAGGAGTTTGATGGCTTTCTACGTGTGTAACTTTCCTGTTCTTGTTCTACTGCATATTTTGTGTGTGTGCACATCCATATAAGAAGTTACTTAGCTGAGCTTAGTTCCTTGCTTTGTTGACACAATCAAGGTCACCAGAAAAATTGGTTCCTACAGCCAAGTGAATGAGGAAGGTAAAGGCAGAAGAGAGGCTAAGCAGTTAGTCTAATAGCTAGGGCAATTCTTGCAACATCTAGACAGCTGGATTATTGTCTTCTAAAAATGCCTCCAAATAGTATCAGCCATGGCATTAACATCTGAGAGATCCAGAATTTAAGAGTCATTACACAGACCAAGGAGACTTAGATGATCATGCACTCAGTGTTCTGAATTTCTCGTTAGAGACTCTTTGCACCATGGAGGCCAGGAGGAAACAGGCTGGAGGAAACAAAAGGAAACAAAAGGGAAAAATTAAGTGAAAAAATTAAAATAAGGTGTTTGACTCCTAGCTGTCAAAAGAAGAATACCTAATGATCTCGTGTGGTTTTGGAACTTCCAGGAGGGTACAAACAAGAAATTAGTTGTTCAGAGCCTGCTTCTTTTATGTCTATAAAATCATATCTCTGAACAGTTGCTGATAGTACCAAACTATTCCCCTGACATCAGTGTCATTTTGATTTAAGGTGTCAAAACAAGGTTTCTTAGGAGGTCAAAACCTGGAAGGAAATATCTTGCATATTACCTGAAGTAAAGTTTCAAACAGACATGCACAAATTTTTTACATCAGAACAATTTTCTGAAGGAACATGCAGTTTTTGTAAATTAATATGTTCCGTGGGGATATTTCAATTAGATTTTATGTCTTCCAATTCCATTGAGAATTGTTTCAGATTGCTTTGCCCAGATTGAAATATTTCATTGAACTGAGGAACTTAAAATGTTTAATTTGAAAAACTTCTTAAAATTGGCCAGATTTCTTTGCAACATTGAAACCCTCTTGTTCCTAAGGACTGGCCTCTGCAGAACTATTTTTTCCATAAGACAGTATGACAAAGCTGACAAAGATGGGCAATATCTCAGTGACGTAATGTTGAGTGCATCATGCAAAATGTAGTACCTCTACAAAACTTGAGACGTTCTGGTCAGCTTGAAATTTTGACCATCCATGACTTTTACGGACTTAGGCCACTGTCTGACAAAGACTGAAGTATGCAGTTAACATCAAGTGTGGATGTATCCCATTACATTCAGTTGCATATGCATTACACAGATGCAGCTGAATGGATATGTATGTTTGGATGTTAAGGCTTTAGCGCCTTGAGTAATAGCACTCTTTTAGCAACCTCTTTCAGGCTAACGTAAATATGATGGCAATCAAACACTGAGAATATCATAGATTTTCAGGCCTGAAGTAAAAATTCAAAAGAAGCTATTCTATACACTGGAAATATGTTATTATAGGAATTAGATGATATCCAAGGATCACTGTTCAGTAATTATTTTTCAAGAAATATCACTTTCCAGATGCAAAGCCTGCACAGGCATTTACCATTGTTAGGAAACCTTCCATTACAAAACCTCCCTGCCCTTCAAACTATCCTCTAAAATACCTCATACTTTTCTTTTCCTGTTTTGGACCATAGAGATTTCTTTGCACTGGATCCTTAGCTTCTATGAACAGAAATAAAACATTATTTCAGGTCTCTCACTAAGTAGAGAATCTAGTCTTCAGAACTGCTGTAGGACTAATTCAAAGTAACTGAGATTTTCATTTAGTATAAGCCATCTGAAAACACAATCCTAGCATAAAATGGTCCTGTGAATCACTATAGCCAATCTGTCTGAGGTTTGTTCTCATTCGTAAATACTTTGTCACTGATGTAATGCATGCCGTTGTCAAATTCCCTTATGTATAAAGTATAAATATTGGCAGTTGTTCAGTATGAATGGATATGTGATAGATATTAAAGAAAGCAAGCTCTGGAGAGAAAGTGGGTTTTTTTTCAAAGCTCTGCTATAACTTTGCAATAAGAGGGTTTTTTTTTACTTTTTTCCTTTATTTTCTGGGATTAAAAAAGAATCTGTTCTGTTTACTGCATAGCCATTTACATGATGGCTTTGGATTTTCAAGAAGACGAAAAGTCTGTTTCCATTAGCACTAAAACCAAAGAGAGGCTTTCACCCTAGAAATGTCAGGCACCATTACTTTCTGTAGAGTCTGAAAGCAGTGCATCTGTTGATGTCAGAAATGGGCAATATGTCTATCCATAGAAGAGCAATGAGGCCTGTGAAAAGAATTTATAAAAAGCCAGGCAAAATTGTTTTCATAGACGGCAAGTATCAGCACTGGTAAGAAAATACCAAATTTCCCTTCCTTATGGAAGAAATACATGACTAAAAGAAGGCACTTGAGCCGAGTTATTTATTTTGGGGGAAAGAAAAGTAAATGCTTTGTATGACTGAGGCAATGTGATTTCCAACATTTGTAACACACTTCAGATGCAATAGATGAACACAATATTGGCATGTGATATTCCACTTCAAGCAGCACTTCAAATAACTAGTGTTGACTTGAGCTAAATTTTTTGTTGATGTTCTATACTCCAAAATGCATTTTTTCAGAAAGATATTATGCTTAAGAGACAGCTGTTAAACTTAAATGTATATGAGAAAGTACCAAATGAATAAAATACCAGAACTGTTAGCATGTGAAATTAACCATATAAATTTTTTACCATTTAAACAATTCTCATTCATATAACAGACTTGCCTTAACTTGGGTAGAGGTATTAATGTATCTAAGGCTTTGCAAAAGTATTCTACGTGCATTTTCAACTTGTATTCAAGCACAAATCTATGCATGCATCCTTTTGTTCTCTTTCATCTGGACTGGACACTCATAAGTAGCTGTTATGTACTTCACTTTTTCACTGAGACCATGTTCTTCTCAATAGTCAGATGCCTTACATGCATGAGTTTTTATAGATTCTGTGTCTGAAAATAGGCCAATGTAGAATAATCAGGTCAAAGATTATGTGGTCCAGCAACATAGATCCTCAGATCTGCCTTGCTATTTAAACATGTTTTAAAACATAGTCTGTTTTAATAGCATAAATAGCATACATAATAGCATTTTCATGTATTTGGGTTTGTGCTGGTTTTGGCTGGGATAGAGTTAATTTTCTTCACAATAGTTAGTATGGGGCTGTGTTTTGGATTTGTGCTGAAAACAGCGTTGATAATACAGGGATGTTTTCACTGTTGCTGAGCAGCGCTTACACAGAGTCAAGGCCTTTTCTGCTTCTCACCCCACCCCACCAGCGAGTAGGCTGGGTGTGCACAAGAAGCTGGGAGGGGACACAGCCAGGACAGCTGACCCCAACTGACCAAAGGGCTATTCCATACCATATGACGTCATGCTCAGCAATAAAAAACTGGGGTAAGAAGAAGGAAGGGGGGGACGTTTGGAGTGATGGCCTTTGTCTTCCCAAGTAACCATTACACGTGATGGAGCCTTGCTTTCCCAGAGATGGCTGAACACCTGCCTGACGATGGGAAGTAGTGAATGAATTCCTTCTTTTGCTTTGCTTGCACGCAAGGCTTTTGCTTTACCTATTAAACTGTCTTTATCTCAACCCACGAGTTTTCTCACTTTTACTCTTCCGATTCTCCCCCCCATCCCACCGTGGGTGAGTGAGCGAGTGGTTGTGTGCTGCTTAGTTGCCGGCTAGAGTTAAACCACGACAGGATTAAAAACATTAAAAACCCACAGATGTACATGGAAAGGCTGGTATTTTTCACAGCTATTAATTATTATTATAAATTTATTTTATGCAGCAAACTAAACTGGCAGTGATTTTAGGTATATACCCATATCTGTTGCAAGTACATCTGATGACTGTAATTGCCATCATGGCCATGAGTCATATCAAAAAGGGATTTTTTTCAAAGCTGTGAAATTCATTCTCTTCAACTGAATTATAGATACTTCATTTTAAATATAGGCTTTGCTTGGAAAATTCTTGTAACACAGCTCTGACCACCCACTCAATAGTTTTTATTACTTTTGAGCTTAAAATAAATATAGTAAAAAGAAATTCAGAAATTAGTAAAATAAAAGGGTAATGCTGAAAGACAAGACGCCCTTGAGAGTTCAAATAAAGATCTAACTTAATCATTTTTTGCAGTCATTAAAGATAGTATGATATGGGACACAAGACCATAGCCCTGGTAATCAGATTGTTGAGACGAAGAGTTAAAATACCATTATCAAGTGTGCGAAGGACTCTCTGGATTGTGCCAGGAACATTCCTCGATTGTCCCATAAGCTGTTAGCATTTCTCTTTATAGTCTATTGGGAAGAGAGAATCAGATTATGTAGATATTGGACCCACTGCCTGTATAGTAAAAGTTGCATTTACTTCAAAAGGCCTGAATTTCACTCACTGTGTCTAAAACCACTAGTAACAGCTATTCAGGAACTTGGGTAAATATTGCTTAAAATTATGGAACCTCTCAGTAGGGTCATTTAAAAAAAACATGTCACGAATTCACAAGTGCACTGTGTTGAAAGTATTATGGTAATCGAACTGTCATCATAGTGCTGTCAGTGTGCATCTGTGTCTAATTGAAAATACATTTCATTGCAGTTTTAGCCATAAACAGCATGTGAAAAGCCTTTCTTGGAGGACTGGGGGATGGGTTCTGCAGCTTTTGGTACTTTTTTTGGTTTTGGTGTGAGCTGTAACCGGAAACGAGAAATCAGAAGAATTAAATTAGTAAAATTAGCCATATACTTATGAATTTCAAGAAACTTTGGGTTTAGCTGAATCTTAAATTGATTTTCCTGTCACTAATACTAGCATTGATCTGAGCAGGAGAAATTTATTAACAATTTTCCATTGTAGATCATTTTAAAAGAGTTATGTACTTTAGGCCTGAATACCACATGCAATAATTCATAGCAGAGCAATCCATATGCTACACATCTCTGTTAATCTGTCAAGTGAAAATGCTAAACCAGGAGCAGATGAGAAGAATAGATGCATTGTGACAACATATTTTGGATTCCTTCTTTGCTTTTCTCACCTAAAAACTTCTACATGCTAGATATTATTCTTAAGTAAATACTAATTCATGACTTTATGTCTTTTCCTGACGAGAATTTGTCTGCTCTCACCAAACTCTCAGCAGAAATTGCCCAAATCACCAGTTCAATATTCATTACAGGTCATCCTATAAGTAATGCAATATTTATTGCTAGCTCTAAAGAAACAGAAATTAATTGAGTAGGTGGTAAATATAAACATAAGTCTGCAGGGGAATAGATCAGAAAGTATGGTGCATATTGCCTTAAACTCTTCTTACAAATTAAAGTTACAGAAAGCTGAGATACTACCATAAGAAAATTTTGGCTCACTCAGAGAGCCAAATTTACTTAACTTTTAAATCTGAATAAAATCATAAGTATTGATGGTTTTGCATTAGTGACTGTATCTGGTAGAAGTCAGAAGGGCACACATGCAAGTGAGTCTCAGCCTTCTAGCTTGAGGACCTAACCAGAGCATGGGTTGTTGGCAGTCCATGTGCCCTTGTCTCCATCTTTGCTGACTTAGCTGAATTTAGGACACAGCCTAGGTTCACACACTTCTCCATGAGCCTGCAAACAGCCCTGGTTTCCCCAGATTGAGCACAAACCATGTGAATGTCAAACCCCTATTCATGATCACAAAACATAGGCACTGTAGTCAAAAATCCTATATAAGGGAGCCCCTTTCTGGTTGTAATATGGAAAAAAAAAACCCAAAGCATTATTATTTTAACATCAGGCAGCTTCCTGTTCTCATGTAAAGTTAATCTTGTTATAGCTGATGTGAAACAAAAAGGTCCTCCTTGCAGCAGTTAGCCAAGAAGTCTTCTCTTGCCTATCAGAAACCTGCGGAGTCCCGCGCTTCATTCTCTCATGTTACCAATGTTTGGCTTATTCATTTCTGTTAAAAAAAAGAGTTTTGCTTATTATTTTCAGCTTAGTCTCTGGTTAAGGAGATAGGCATCCTAACTGAAGAGAGGGACAGGGTCTTCAATACCACTCTTTCTCAATTGCATGTAACCGAGCAATGAAATGCACAAGGCACATGTTGACCATTTTGAATCATCACTCAGCATTCACTAAGCCACCCAATTATCATGTACTAATATGCCTTATTAAGACCGATTGCAGTTGCTGTGATGACTTTTAGACATACCTTCACTCTTCCATCCATCCAGAGAGTGAAATTATACTTCCGCTATTACCACTTAGTTCCTTATCAGTCAGTCATGACTGTGGGCTTTATTAATGCAAAATAATTCTCTCATCCTCTTGTCTCCTGACATCACTTTCCCCTCCCATTCAATGGTGTAAAGCAGTGAAGAAGTAGTATAGACATAGCATGTGTCAGATAATCATGGTAGCTACCAGGCAGCCAGATCATCAGACCTTTCACGGAAGCAAATAGAATTAATGATATGAGGAGGCTGATATCAGATGAAGATGCTTTGTCTAGGATAATCAAAATGAGCTTTTACAGGTTAAGAAGAAAGATAGCTGACTAAAATATACACTAGAGAGCATCCATAAGCCTGCTGAGGAATATAAATAAACAACAAACAAATAATGAAACCAGATGTCAAGATTTATACATAAATTGTTAGCAGCTCTATGAAACCTACTTATGTGGTATTGGAATATTGCTGTATTTCCACCCCACCATCTATTTCCTTGGCATTTTTTTCAGATAGACAAAACCCTTTTTCTAACTCTTGGCAAGGAAGGCATACTTAAATGTTGGCTGTAACTAGACAGAGATATTTCTGGATAAAAATACGACAACCGAATACTAAATTCCATATTTAAGCACTCAGAAATTAGAAAATTCTGAAATGAAGGCTACTACTTCAGTAGTGGTCCTAAATCCATTAGTTACAATTAACCACTTAAGTACAAAATATTCAATTTAAAAACATCGGGTTTAATGTGCATGATGTGCACACACATTATAAGTAAAATATCTGTTCTGCTATCCAACCAAATTTTAAGATTCCGAAACAGTTTGGTATAGAGAACAACTATATTTTTATAAATATTACAACTTTGATATTTTCATGGATATTTCAGAATCAAGGTCCTTTAGTAAGCATGTTATATCTTGCACTACTTTATTCATCCCCCATGTTTATGACATGCAGCTTTAAGTACTATAATGGTATAAAGTACATGGTGCAAAATTATTTTAGTGTGGCCAAGATTTTTACTTAACATAAAAAATGTAATATGGTCTACCAGGCAGGTTTTTCTCTATAAGTTCTTTGGAAACCTATTAGTGAAGAGACTAACAAATGATCTAATAGTTGCTAAAGTTTCTTAAGAAAAGGTTGGTGTCTCCATACCTGGGCAGAAAAGAGTATAAACAACTGCAGAGTTAATACAGGTAAATGGCATGCATGCTTAAGCTTTGCTTATGGTAGAGACTCAGAATTTAGTAATATAGCATATTCCAAAAAGTCAGAGCTATCCTTGTTTCAACTCTCTACAGCATTTGTTACAAAGAAGTAATGGTGTAGTTGTTCTGGATGAGGGATTCATGAAGGGACAGCTGCTCTAGTACCTCAGCTATGGCATACATACTCACTCCAACAGGGCTGCAAAGCAGTAGCAGAACGTCACTGAGTAGCTCAGGATGAAGCATTTCTGGAGGAGCCTATAGCTAAACAAGGACAGTACCACTGACTGGTGATTACTGTTTATGCAGAAAGGTAAACCAATGCCTGTATTAAACTGCACAGAGAATGGAAAGCGAAAGATTTCAATCTAATCTAACTCAATGGAGAAAGAATGCTGAAAACATGAGTGGGTGAAACTAAAAATTAAAGAGAAAATTAAAAGAACATAATGCTAATTGATATTTAACTTCTTGATTCAATGTACAGCAGCTGTAAAAAAGGTGACAAGTTGTCATCTTGTACTGAAAGTACTAGGTATTGCATGTGGCAAGATTTTGGTAGCAGGGGGACTGCGTGAGTGGCTTCTGTGAGAAGACACCAGGAGCTACCCCTGTGTCAGACAGAGTCAGTACCAGCCAGCTCCAAGATGGACCCACCACTGCTCAAAGCTGAGCCCATCAGAGATGCTGGTGGTGCCTCTGTGATAACATATTTAAGAAAGGGTAAAAAGCACTGTAGGCAGCTGTGAGACAGGAGTGAGAATATGCGAGAGAACCAAATCTACAGACACCAAGGTTAGTGAAGAAGGAGAGGGAGGAGGTACTCAAGGTACCGGAGCAGACATTCCTGTGCAGCCCTTGGTGAAGACCATGGAGATGCAGGTTGTCCCCCTGCAGCCCATGGAGGACCACAGACCATGGTGACCCCCATGGAGAACGCCACACTAGAGCATGTGGATGTGCCCTAAAGGAAGATTCAGCCCATGGAGAGCCCATGCCAAAGCAGGCTCCTGGCAGAAGCTATGGCCTGTGAAAGGAGCCCACACAGGAGCAGGCTTTCTGGCAGGGCCTGTTACTCCGTGGGGGACCCACACTGAAACAGTCCATTCCTGAAAGACTGTACTCTGTGGAAAGGACTGATGCTGGAGCAGTTCTTGAACGACAGCAGCCCATGGGATGGACCCACACTGGAGCAGCTGGTGAAGAACTGTATCCCATTGGTGAAGGACTTTATCCCACGGTAGGGACCCCACGCTGGAATGGGGAAAGAGTGTGAAAAGGAAGGAGCAGCAGAGAAGACTTACGAACTGACTGCAGCCCCCATTCTCCATCCTCCTGTGCTGCTTGAGGGGGAAGAGGTAGAAGAGCTGTGAATGAACTTGAGCCGGGGAAGATGGTGGGGGAAGAAGGGGGGCACAGGCAGAAGGTAGGTTTAGTTTTGTTTTTATTTCTCACTATCCTACTCTGTTATTAATTGGCAATAAATCAAATTCTTTCCCCAAGTCAAGTGTGTTTTGCCCAAGACAGTAAATGGGGAGTGATCTCCCTGTCCTTATCTCAACCCATGGGCTTTTTCATTGTATTTTCTCCCCCTGTCCTGCTGAGGAGGGGGAAGTGATTGAGCAGCTTGGTTGGTACCTGGCAGCCAGCCAAGGTCAACCCACAAGTATATGCAAAACATTAATTAGCTCTCACTCTGAGAAGCCATTTTTGTGATAATCTAGAGAAATATGGATATGAATTGAGAGTAAGGGGATTCTAAAAAAACTAGCTTAGCTTCTATGCATGAGTAGAATGACAGGAGTCTTCAGAGGAAAACATGAGGTGGCATTAGTGAAGTACGTATCCCACTAAATGTTACTATGAAATAAAACTTGATGAGCTGCTTGTGATTGCTCAATAAACCAAACTAGGAGACTACTATTTAAGTGAAAAGGGAACACATAAGGAGAATGTATAAACTTATTTTATAAACTTATAGGTCTGATGAATAAACAAATAATCTGTTGTGACTCCAATTAGGTGCTGTTAATGTTATTAAGACAAAATTGGAAATATATTTTGGAATCCATTCACTTAAAGGGAATTATTAATTAGTTTTGTGCTTAGGAATGGTTTGCTTTAATTTGTTGGGAAGAAATTTTAATCAAACATTTTTATTTACTTTTTGCAAGAAACTTTTCTGCCAACAAAAAAAACCCAAGAAAACACAGAAGTCCCTCTTTATTTTCTTTTTCACACTAGCTGTCACATATGTAAGAAGGTAATAAATAGGTAAAGAACTGGTCAGGTTATACACCTGAGCACAAATAGGCAACTCTGAAAGGATGACACATTGTCTAGAAATGATCTTGGTGGAAGTAACAAATCCGAAATCTTCTGTAAAGGTTCTGCAAATGACACAAATAAGCTTCAGTAAGTAGAAAAACTACCTCCTACATTCAGATTGGACCTGTTCTTCCTTCTGAGGAGGTCAATAAATATCTACTGCTTTCAGAGCCCAAGGGAAACTATTTCCTCTAATGAAGAAGCAGAACTCTCCTCTCACACATGTGTACAAGCAGGCATCCACATGTTTCAGTAACCCAAAGTTATGAGAAGTCTTGGTTATTTGTCATCTCACAGAAGTCACTCGGTCCCCTGGCACCCAAGTTCCACAGATACCAAATGCAGACAATGATGCTCATCCTCGCATCTCACTACTATGAGGGCAGATGCATAAGTAACTATGAGGCTTTTAGTTGTTGCAGTGAATCAGGCCAAAAAAAACCAGGCTGTTATTCCCAGTTCCTGCTTTTTGGCTTTTTTTCTCACTTGACAGATAGCAAAATATCAAACCCAGCCTGCACAGCAATGCTAAGGTGCGTTAGGTGCCCTGGACTCATCTCCTGCAGGGAACACCTGCAGGTGCTCTGTCTGCCAAGGGTAACAAGCAGTGCCATCAGCTCCACATGCCCCATCACTGTACAGAAACATGTGCCAGCTCCTCAGAGAGCCACAAATCCAGGGATCAGTAGATTGCTGGCCAAAATGAAAGGGCAACAGATTGTCACTAAAAGGAAAACAGGTCAATAGATCTAACTAACCCTGATAATCTTCCTTCTAATTTGGTGAGTTTCACTAACAGATTTCCTTTACCTTTTTTTCTGGATGATTTCACACACAAAGAACCCATTTATGTTTGTACACTCAAGCTAATGAGATCACCTAAAAAGATCACCTCCAGTCCCAGCTTGGAGGAATCAGCTGAGGAGATCTGTGTCGGCTCACAGGGTCTCGGGCTACAGCTGGAGACAAATGATAGCAGGCTAGGTAAACACCCCTTAGGAAAGGTTTAGGTATAGCTGATCCTGCTGAGGAGGTGGGCAGATGAAGTCTGGAGGTTATTTTTAGCTATGTTTTCTAAGATTTTGGGAAATACAGTGATAACATCCATTTCTCACTAACAACGGATATTTGGGCTGTAGAAAGGCAGTGAACAGCCTAAAAGTGAAGATATTATCACTAGTGAATGATATGCCTACTGAAAATCCAATCTGTAGACAGCCTGTAACTCTAACTTTTCTTAGTGAACATTTTTATTTAATTTTAGCTACATTTTATTTTTAAAACTCAATTCACTCACAGTTAAGTAGCTCACATTCTAGGTTTGTACATAGTTCGTCTGGTAAATGCGGGAGAGATGCTGGCAGCAAGCACCCACCTTCAATGTTTTGATTAGTTCTGCTTGGCTTCTATCATCAGTTGACTGAATGTACGATTGTGCACATTAAACAGAGTAATGTCTTTATGGTGACTTGGCAATTATTTAACCATTACATTGCACCCCAAACTCCATCTTTCCCATATAAATAAAACAAATCCATCATTATACATCCAAAGTAAGACGGAATTATTATCAGACACATATAATTCATAGAAAGACATAATATCGCACTTTTCATATGCTTCAAATTGAACTTGCAAATGCACATCCTGCTGTGGAAAGAACTTCGCACACACGTTTTATGCTGGTTTTCAGGAGTTATTACTGTTCAAAAGTGCTCAAAGTCTGTTGGATCTGTAGATATTCTGAGTCTCTAAGTCAGGCCCCACTTACTGTGATATCAGTAAAGGAAAGGAGAGGATGAATTCTCTAAGTTTCCCTGCAAGGCTTGCAGAGCTATTCAATTATTTGTAAAACGTTGGGTTTTTTTTCAAGTGGTGGATAGACCAGTTCCTCAAGATTGCAGGGTGGAGGGAGACAGACCACGACTTGTGGTATGTCACAGCAATCAGAACATGACTTTTAGTGTTCCTCAGTGCTGAAATAATGCTAAAAAAAAAAGAAAGTGGGTAAAATGTAATATTTTTATGACATGTACCAATCCACAGCAGGGAGGGCTGGAGTTGGACTACATGACCTTTAAAGGTCCCTTCCAACCCAAACCATTTTGTGATTCTTTGATTTCTGAAGTATCTTCCTAATTTTTCTGAACTCCTTTACAGATAAACCCTCAGCTTGAGCCGTGTAGGTGTGCTGGTTCTAGGACACCAGGCACACAGGGATAGTGACACTGTGTCAGTGAGGCACCTGATTTGTACCTGAGCTGCAGTGCTCGTCTCTGAGCTCTCTGATCACTAAAGGAAGAGAGGGAGGAAGCCTTTCCAAAACCAGGAGATTAATTTGGTGTCTGGGGAGACTGACATCTTAAAGTTGATGAATAAGTAAGGTAGTTTGTTTGGTCCTGTATCTGTCTTACTTTCTTTCATGTTTGCTTGCGTTCTCAGGCCATAATTAAAGCATTGGTTGAAATAACTTGGGGTTTCATAGAGTGCTGGTCCAAATGGAGAAACTATTTCCCATGAGCTATGTTGACTGTTCATTCAAAAGGACTGAGTGTTGAAAGGACTATTCATTCTCTACATCAGGTTAAACTTATCTGGTCCATCTTTCATCTGCCTACTGAGTTTATTGGGATTTCATAATAACTGAATAAGAGTTTATTAAATTAATTTTATTAGAATTGGCAATAAAAGTGTTTAAAACTTTCTTACCCTTCCTTTTGAACCATTCTGTCAAAATAAAAAAGATCAGTACTACAAAAATGTACCCATAATGTTTTAATAATCTATTAAAAGATAGTGTTCTTCAACAAATCTTTGAAGCAGCTATAGCACCTACTGCTACCCAATTACTTTGTGTAGGTGGGCTCCTAGGCTGTGCACAGGCTTGTTGAAGACAAGCAGACGGTGCCTGTGCTTTGCAATTCTCCTTGTGTGTATTTGCCTGCAGGACTGGGACTGTGTCTTATGTCTTTGAGAAATGCAACTGTTCTAAGAAAGGTATATATCCAGTTTATCACTGTTGCTTTAAAACTTCAGAATCTGGCAGCAATATGAAAAAAATATTTCACTCTTTGTCAGTGTTTGTTTCAATGCTTTTGTGGAGATGTGGCAGCAATTTGCAATCAGAGAGCTCAGTGCAGTTGGAAATATTTAATTTCCAGAAACTGGAAGTTCTGGGCTTCTGTGGAGTCCTAAAGCCTGAAGTTAATATATCGGCCCCAACCTTGCTTTAATTTAAGTCATTGGCAAAATTCCCATTGACTTCAAGTGAAGCAGGACTGGCCCAGTTTCAAAGAAGGAGTATTATTATGTTTAACATTTGAAACCCACAAACATAAGGAGCAGACAACATTATCGTGATTGAGCATTTTATTTTCAAATGCATTTGACAGTATACTCAAACAAAGAAATGTGGCTTATCTTTTAAACTTTCAACTTGCTGGGTTGAGCAAAATGGGAGCTGCTTTCAATTAAATAATGCAATGAAAAGTATTGGGACAGAATTGCATTTGGCAGAAGAAAATACTGTATTTATCTCATTGTAATCCAGTCACTGGTTTATGGCTGCGGAGTCCTCAAGCAGATATCATAAATCCACATGATGTACTTGCGTGTTCTAGCATATTTTGCATTCGGGTCTGAGAGTTAGCTGAAAGATGTGTTAAAACTCATGTAACCAGGCAGCTTCCTGTCAGCCACCCATCTGAGAAGCCTCAGAAGTGTTAGTGATTGCAGTGAGGTTTTGAATGAAGCTACACACCAGAAATTGGCTCCAGATATGTCCACTACAGAGGAGAAGACCACGTGAAGTACAACTGAAATTTCCCACAAGCAGCTAACCAAAAACACTTTGGAGGTTTCTGACATCACAAGTGTGAAAGAAATTCAGTTTTAGGGGCATGTAGGTAAACCCAAGACCTAAAAGTGTTGCCAGGATGAAAGGCTGCTCTAACCAACTCTGTCTGGCACCATTTACCTGAGTGATGGAGTTTCTTAGGCATTGTCTTACCTATTGTAGCCTGTGGGGTGTTGCCTACTCTTCAGCTGCGCAAGTGACAACACCTCATTGTGGACACTGTGCTAATGAAAGGGCCAAAGAGAGATGTGCCAGATGCTCCTGAGGACAGTGAATTGGATCCTATTTTGGGTGTAGATACAGTTCAGCAGGAGAGAGGAGGGGGATGCAGGCTTCCCCAGCCCTGCTTCAAGACTCCTCTGGAGGTTGTGCTGCTTTGAGGCTCAGGTGGAGACACAAGAGGTGTGGGACTGCAGGCTGGGTCCATGGTGGCAGCAAACAGCAATGACTTCATCGCAAGGAATGGCTGGACTAGACCAGATGTGCCTGGCTCTCCTGTGTCTTCATAAACAGGGATGTCAGCAGCAGTCTCTTCACCAAGCTGCCCCGTGGAGCCTCTGGTGTCTGCTTACCCAGTGTTTCTGGCTGTAATGGACTTGCTTGGGATACAGCTGGGCACAGAGTCCAGAGGATAGTGTTGGGATCTGTGCATGAATGAGGACGGATATGGTCAGGCTCTAACAACAGAAAAATACTAATATTTGAACTGTGCTTTTCATCTGTGCCTTAGATGTTGATTGAGTTTTTCTTGCTCAGTTGTGTACACATATGTATAAGACTCCTATGGTGTGTTTGAGTTCCTTTTGTATTATTCAAATAAAGGAAACAGAGAAGATTCAAAGGCAGTCAAGAGCAGGGATGTTATATCCTAACTTCTCAGAGCTAAGGGATTTCCAAGAATGTACAATGAGAATCTTCCGATGACAGCTTGTGAACTGCATGGGCCAAAGTGTGAACAGAGACTTGTGCTGCCAAGGGCTCCAAATTCCCTCTCTATCTGCTTTTGCAGAGACAGAGGGTGAAGAGTGACTTCCCACTTTCAGAGGAAGTGATCAAGGTACCTGATGTGTTACAGGTCTGACAGGAGCTCCATCAGTCATGGACAGATACTTAACACTGGCCATGAGAAGACAAGAGTATGAAAAATTACCCAGGATTTGCTTGTTTGCCGTTAGGAAGAAGTAACAAAAATGTTCATTTTATAACTTGCTGCTCAATAAACAAATTTCCTGCAACATTCAAGCTTCTTACCACTTGCATGCTGAGTTCAAATTGACAGGATTAAGTGGCTAGTGATAGTACCAATAACTGAAAAAGTGTTTGATTGGTTAAAAAATGAACCGTAGTACACTCCCAGCTGAAAGAACCTGATTGCATTTGCAATATGGAAGATGAATCTGTTCATCCACTGCTTTCTACTACAGCAATTGCAGATGTTGTGACCACTGTAACTGAAGGAAAATTATTCTGCTAATTCTTATACTGACAAGCCCATTCAAATAAACGATAACTGCAATTTACCATATATCCAGAATAACTCTTCTCTGCAGACTTTGGCATAGACCAGTAAGTCTTTCCTTAATCCATCTGATTTCATGTTTGTTTATCATAATACAGAGAGGACATGTACTGAGTAAACAGGTTGTTTTAGAAAGTTAATAACTCCTGAGTTATTAGATGAGACTTTGTGCCTAAACAAACACAGAGACATAAATGAGTTAACTAGTCATAGTCAGTTCTAGGAAGGAATCACAACCGCATAACTCAGTTTATCCATGGAAGATAAAACTCCTGTAAAAAGTCATTTTTATTTCATGGTGCAATGACAAATAATTTATTTTAAAATATATTTTTAAAGGCTTGATTCTATTCCACTGAATGGGGTGGTTTGCCACTGAACAAGACACGGAATCATCAGAGTCAGACCATTAATGAAGTCTGAAAACAATTAATGCAGAAAGTGTATTCCTGAATATTTTGCTATATTATACACTTTCAGAATGTACATTTTGAAGTATACCTGTCACTTCCTAGAAATACTCAGTGCCTGTAATGAGGGGAAAAAATGCTAGGAGGAAATTGATTAGTTTTTTCAGTTAAAAATACATACTTTCTTGTTGATACAGGAGGTAACCACTAGCTAATCTTTGACATTTTCCTTTGAGAAGATTACAGATCTTTCTCTAAAACACCAATTTTAAATGCTGTCTTGTTATCTACAGTTGATGCTCTTACCATTCCTTTTTATAGCAACCTGTTTTGCAAGTGGCTTTTGAGTCAGTGCCTCAGTCTAGTAGCCATTGTCTTTTTGAACACTCTTTATTCTGCCCAGTGCCTAAATTGCTGACTAACCCAGATCTAGAAGATGAATCACTGCAATGGAAAATATTCAACCATCAAAATGGCTGCTGTCTTTGCAAGAAATTGCATTAAAGACTAGAAGTGGCCTAGCTTAGATATTCCCAGTATTAGCAATGTATTAAAGAAATCAGAAATGCATTTACCATTTAATATGTTAAAGATTCAAGAGCTGTTGGGATAAATGCGTCAGAAAATACAGCACATAACTTCCATGCCTCTCTCTATGTATTCTCTTTTTCATGAACTGTTGTTTACACTGAAATTTCCTGTCTCTGTACAGAAGTTATGCCACCTCTGCTGGTAAATCTGGCTATTTTAATCTGTTTATGTGTTGATCCAGCAAAAATGTGCTTGGTACATCCTCTGGTGGCAACACTTGGAAACATCAGTTGTGTGTGCAAAGAACTCCAGAATCTCCAGTTTCTGTCTTCGTGTATTAGAGCCGCCTTTTCCCTGCTTAGGCAGAGGAGACCTGGTGGGCAAAAGCATCCAGAAGGAGCCATTGGGGAGCAGAGGACCACCTCCATCCCAGGCTGGGCTGCCTGTTCAGACTTCAGAGGGCTGATGGCATGATCACACCACAGCTCTCCGTTTGCACCCCTCCATGCCATCTTGCCACCTCAAACTATTAACGTTTTATGGAACAGATGCGAAGTTGTGTAAGTCTTGATTGTGGTTCATTTTCCCCAGTGTGCCCTGCACGCCTGAGGAAATCGCAGCAGCCCTTTGTGAAGTGCTGGCACTCAGGGCAGGCACAGGTGGCAAAACCCCATGCCAGGGAGGGAGGTAATATAGATGAGAACATACTCCCCGCTCTCTGTATTTAATGCAAACAGGACAAATTAAGGATTATTGAAGCAGTTTTGCACTAGGATGGACGAGCCTGACTGAGCAGAAGGTGGCTGCCTGGCCATTGAGAAGCAGCACCATGAGGTCCTCTCACCTCTCCCTGCTTCTTCTTCCCAGGCAGCCCAGGCACTGCTCCTCCACACCACTGGAAGCCAGCAAGCAGGACGGTGTCACTTATGGACTAATAATGTGCACAAGGAACAAAGAAAGAAATATGAAATAGGTGTGAAATTATATTAATTTAAAATTGGCTAGCACGTGATCATTTGAGGAGCGTGAGTAAATAGCTCCTTTTCTGATCAAGAGGTTTTCTGTTTTATCCAAAATATAGTTATTTGCTTTTCTTCTTTTCTACCCATTTAACTTCAGGAGATGGGCAACATACAAAATGTTTTACTGTACTACTTTTCACTCTAACAGTGAAGGGGGATTAGTTACTACTTAATCAGCTGCTTTCTTCCCAAGACACACTGACAAGGCCCATGAAATTAAGCCATGCAGATTTCTCAGTCTCGGAGAGTGGATCGTGTTGAGGGTGAATTTCTGTCCTCAGGGGTAAGCCCCGGGAGGGAGGCAGAGACAACCAGAAAGAGGGGCATCAGGAACCACCAGATGGTGGTGCCAGGTGGGACCAGTAGCATGTGGTCATCACTTGCACCGCAGTCTTCAGGTGGGATGGTGGCTTCTCTGTACCACAGAGATTGCAGACTAAACAAAATGAAGAAAAGTGTCCAGTGCAGAAAATAATGGAGGTGGGCACCAGGCTTTCTTCAGAGGCAGATGAGATCACAGCCTTGAGGTGGGTAATGGTCTGTTAGGCACAGGACAAATTTCTGGGTCTCTGCCTGAGGGTGCTGCCAGGCCTGTCCCTGTCCCCAGGCAAGTGCCTGATGCTGGGACAGGGGCTGTCCCGGTGCCCCTGGCTGCTCCACTGAGGTGGTGGGACAGGACGGGCTGCCAGGCCCTGCCCTGCCATGCCGGGGAGCCCCCAGTCCTCCTGGTACCCTGCTGCACTACCATGTCCATACTCTGAAGGACCCAAGAGGGATGGGGCCAAGGTAGGGGTACATGGTCACTGAAGCTGCATGTGGTTAGCCCAGAGGAAAAGCTTTCTAAGGAGACAGAGAAGGCTCACATGGGAAGCTCTCTAAAGCAGGTTAGACAAATACCCATCAGCTACCCTTGCCTCAGTGCTGGGATAGAACTAGACAGTGCGGCTCAACATCCCTGTGTTTTTACAGCAGCAACAGGCTCATGTACAGCAAGGGAAGACCTCTTCTCGGAGCAAATGCTCCTGTCCAAGCCTGCTTGAAGGTGCCCCTTTGGACTTCACCCAAGTAGGGCCCATGGGAGAGAGAGCAAATCATTATTTTGGCTATCCTTTTACAACCCTCCTTCAGTGATCCAGGAAGGATCCAGCACTTTCATTAAGTCTTTCCAGCAGTGAAACTTCAGACCTCCAAAAGGCCCATCAGGGCCACTGGGGTGGCTCTACCCTTCTCTCCCAAAGCAGAGGTGATCTGACTGCAGGTACCATTGAGCCCATCCACTTCCAGCCATACCAGCAATCCCTTTTTCAAGAGACTGACTACATCGCTAGGCAGAACCAATGCCATTTTGTAGTAACTTGCTGTGAGCAATCAATAAGTAGTGCCTGCAACCCTAATATTTAATTATTTATTTGAGTATTTAAATATTTGAACAAATATTTATTCAAACTGCATTATTAGAAGGGCAATCTATTAGACACTCTGGGTTCTAGTGAATGTCTTACTACAGCTCTTGCAAAAAGAAGACTTGTGCAAGTCTATAACAAACATGATAAGCAGACAATAAATAGCTTCCAGGCCGTCTACAACTGCTTAGAGGTAATTTGCCTGAGGTACTATGTAAAAGACAGGTCCTGAATAGAGTATAGAAGTAGAAGTGAAGCATTTGGACCATCATTACTGATTCTCCAGTACCTGGAAAACAGGAAATAAAGAGACATTTCTTGTTTAAAAACACATATCCCGGAGATCTGTGAGTCAGAAAAAGAGAACAGACCCATTCGTCCTGCAGCCAGAGCTGAAGGGCTAGCAGGAATGAGAAAGAGTGGAAACTTATTTCTGTCAGGTGATGCCTGAACATGCACAGAGGTAGACTATTTACTAGATTACAAAGGTGACTCAGTCACTTTCAGAGGTAAGTGTTACACTTTGGCCAAATCCAATCCTTATACCATCAGATCAAGGGGTCTTACACACTGAAGTGGGCAGAAAGGGATAAACATTTTTCCCAAGAAGTGCATAAACTCTTATATGTTATTAATCCCTCATTTTATAATTTTATAATTTTATTAAAAACTTCTAAAAGTAAAAAGATCTTTGTCACTCTTGGTACATTCACAGAGAGATTCCTGTGTCCCTGTCGGAAGTGGTCAGCACCCTTTTTTGGCTCTTCACTTAAGACCCATCACCTGATTGCAGTGAAAGGAAAGATTCTGGATTTGTTTTGACTGATTTGTGTCCTGTCTGTTTTCCTTCTCATCTTCTCACTCAACTGTCCCCCTAATTGTACACCTAATCTGCAGGTATACAAATGAGCAGGGATAACTTTTATGTCATGAAGTTCAGAGTTTGGCATCAGTTCTGGCTTTCCCCTGGCAGAGCTAAAGGAGCTATTCCTTAGGTTGCTCTTTTATGCAGTCTCTGGGGATGGTGGTGCTCTCTTAGACTGCGTCTCCATCTTGTGTCTGGCTGAGGCATGAGCCCTGGATGTGCCAAGCCTGCTAACCCTTTGCAAGAGTGGTCTGCCTCCAATGGCCAAATGCAGATCTCAGCTGGCAAGCAGCAGGCAATAGAGTTACCCATTGTGGCAACCATCAGCCACAGCTGTGTCTAAGCCATGGCTGGTGCCTTACCCTAAGCTACAGACACTGAGCCAGATGTGGGAGGCAGCACTGGCAACCTCTGTCTCCCAGTCAGGCTGATGATGGCAGCCACACCACTCGGCTTGTAGCATGGAAATGGCAGAGGAGTGCTCTCACAGACAGGTTGAGCACGGGCAGCTGCTGATGCCTGCCTCTTCCTGATAAGACCACTGCTTGCCTAAGCTCCTCTTTCTATTCTGCTGGTGGCTATTTGGCTGCCAGCATCAGGAGAGTGGAGGGCTGCTGAGCTGAGCCAAGCAGCACACGCACTCTCTGCCCCATGTCTGCTGGCAGAAGGGAACAGGCAGTACTGTCTCCCGGCAAGGTCCAAATGAACGACTTCTCCTCCTCAGTTCATAGGAGAGTGCCTGCACTCCTGTCTCCTAGAAAGCAGTTTCCCAGAAGGGAAAGAGCAGCAGAGCCCTCTCGTACCATGCTTCAGGGGTGAGTTGCAAGTAGCAACTGAAAGGCAGCTGGGAGCAATGTCCTAGGGTAAGCGTGTCTCACCAGCCTCTCCCTATAGCACAGTATGGATCAATGTGTTGGGCTAAATATCCTCTGAAAGGAGGGGGTTCAGGGAGTGCCAAGACTCAGGTTAAGGATGGCTGTTTCTAAGCTAGGAGGTTTGCCAAGGTGCAGAATGAAAGAGTGACTTGAGATACAAATCCCAGACACACTCTGCCTAAATGATGTGTTGACTGTATTGGCCAAACAACATTGTATTACTGGATGCTTCACGTATTTTCTATCATGTGGCCTTGATATTAAAGAATGACAGGAGGTTATTGAACACAATGTGGATTAATGAAGGAAATTCTACTGTCTGGGTCATTCAGCGATCAGGTGAAATTACCCAAAGGATTCTTTCTGGTCTTAATATCAGGAAGTTTATTACTTTGCTGACATTGGTGTTACTGAGACTGTAGTTAGACAAGATGGTAAACCTGTTTTAAGATGCTTATTACAAGATCAAAAACCCTGTGGCCATATGACACAAAACACTAAAACAACTTCAGTCTGTCAGTTCAAATTTGTTCCAAATATTTTGAATTCTTAGTACAACTTCAATCTGTCTTGACAGATCAGTTTTTAGCTCATCCTGCCCACTCTAATTTTATGCCGAATACACATCATCTGTTTACCCATAGTTGGGATAAAGCCTGGCATATATCCATACCCTGTACTCTGGCTAATTCATCAGAAATATGCCCATGCCTCATTCAGATCAGATTTGTACCACGGGATGATCCAGGAGCACACAGATCTTACGCTGTGGAAGCACAGCCCGCGTGCGCCTTGTTGACAGAAATGGTATGTGACAGAAACAGTCTAGGAAGAAAGTAAAAAATATAAAAGCTGGAGGAAAGTTGATGAGCAAAGAAGGATGAGATCTGACTTAAAAAGAAAAAAAACAAAAAAAAGAAAAAAAAGAAAAAAAAGAAAAAAGGAAAAAAAAGAAAAAAAAGAAAAAAAAAAAGCACATGAAACAAAAGATGTGAAAACCATGCACAAAGACTGCATGTAATTTAAATACAGTTACACACAGTACCAAATGTAAAGCACTGAGAATACAGATTAACGGTAATTCAAGACTAGGCAGAAGGTCAATGCAAGCTTCTCAACTTGATGAAGGAAACATTGGGTGAAAATCTGTGGTCTATTTTATGAAGACCAGGTCAAATAGAGTGAGCCTTTCCGCTTTAATGTTGGTTGGTCATAAGTAATTGCAAGTCACTTTAATGAAGCAGGCTGAATTGCACATAGGAACTTGAATATCTTTTTACTACAGCTCTGAATGTAAGGCTGTAGAGCTGGGAACAAACAGGAAGAATGGACCGATAAAATGGGAGGACTCTATCTGGAGGAGATGAAGAAAATCTCATTAAAATCTAATGAAAGACAATTTAAGAGACTAAGGAGATAAAAAATACTACATGATCTCATTAAATTAGTAATTGAAAAACTCTTGAGAGCAGATTTAGGCTTGACAGATTTCTAACTCCTTTCCTTCCTCTAGCAAAATGTCCTCCTCTTACAGGTGCAACTGCTTTGTTTTGGGCAACAACAGCTCTACCCCTGCATGTAGACATCCATCACAGCTAGAATGCCAGCTGGAATTCATTGCTGGGAAGGAGACCATGTTATCATTTTTTTCTCTCCTTCTCCCAGTTGCTAGGGAAAGAGACAGGCATAAGGAAAGTGAGGGGAACAAGGGTATCTCATCACCTGGTCTCTTGTTGCCTAATGAGCTTGCCAAAATTGAAGATATTTGGGTTCTTGCGTCTTAGAAATTGGTGGGAAAGCAGCATTATTAAAAAACTGTAAAAGCAATCTCATCTATATGTCGCTAGATGTCTTTCTATATGAAAATATTACCAAAGTAATACCAGATTGCTCTTTCTAACTGGCTAATCAGCAAGAGGAGGTGTGTATTTGAGATCACAAAGTCTCTCCTGTTTAGATAGAGTAATGTAACCACAGATTATCACTCTCTTCATTTACAGGACAAGTACCAGATACTTTCTCACAGAGCATTCCTTTTTTTTCTCTCTCTCTTTGAGAAACAAAACAAATTACTTAACAAAACAAAAGTAGAATACAGGTTGGTCTAGAAAGGAGCTGGAAGCTAAATGAAAAGAGAAATTTAGCTGATATAACAAAAGTCCTACAGAGTATGACTAAAACTGGTTAAAATTTGAAATCTCAATAATTTAGGGTATTCTGACATAATTAAAATTTCATTCTCATTCAGAAAAATACTAGAAATGTCAAAAAGGGCACTTTCTTTCCTTGCAGGTGAAACAAAGACCCATCTTCCAAGAGCTTCACTGGCTCCTTACTTTTGAGATCCCAAGATTATGCACATTGTAGGTTCTTCTCTCAAGACAAATCATCCACCCAAAATAATTTCAGGGTCTTTGTGAAATTAAAAAAAAAGGTGTTACTGTGCAGAAATGCAATGAACAACAGAGTTCAGCACTCACATAAATGGACAAGGGATTCCACTCTAATTCAAAAAGAAGTGGCAATGGCAACCTACTGGTCCACTTCTTAAAAATGCAAAAAAATGTCCTTGTAACTCTGTCCTTCAGCTTCACAAATTTGACACCCACTGTTGTGGACAGTGAAAGAAAGTTTCTGCAGCTCATAACTGCAAGACACCAATCATATCTTCCTTCTCTGCACTTACCAAACGAAAAGGGTGTGAAATGAGCTTGTTAGCCTTTTAGAGATTAAAAACAAAGTTAATTGTGATGGAACACTAACCACAATTATGGTAATCAACTCTAAAATGAGAATGAATCCTTAATATTAGATTCAATTTTTGTTAATGAGAAACTGGATTTAAGAACTGTTACTTGATTAACTAACCAAGAGATGTAAAGAAGCAGGGAAAGCCTGAACATAATACACCACTCAAATGCTTTTGGGAAAGGGTAAATACTATAATATCAAGTAGCACACAAAAAGCAGCTGTGCTCTGCAGCCACCCACTATTAAATGCATTTGGGAAAGAACCCACACCAGCAAGGGAAGGTGTCTGATCAGGAGAAGCAAGAGGAGGAGGTATCTTGGAGCAAGCAAACAAACGCAACATGAGATAGGTGTCAAGAGGCCTTGGAGGGAGGAGGCAGAGTACAAATTTAAGGGTTATAGGACACAGTAAACAATCCATTAATCTGCCTCTATAGTGATGCTCATTTGAGGTACTGCAGGTGCTGCCTCTGCATAAAGCAGTAATTTTCACAAATCTTCACAAACTTCAGTTGTTCCCAGACTGTGAACACAGATAACAGGGACCTTTGAAGGTGGGTGTCTGAACTCAATCAATAGTCACTTTCCAGGTGGTGCCAAAGGCCTTGAAAGCAGAGGATTTTTTCCCCCATCCTGTTGTTGGCATTTCAGCACAGCGAGCACCTAGGAAGGGCTGCCCACCATTGTGCCTTGGGGAAATCCTATCAGAAAAGTGTTTATGCCAAGCAGGTATGTAAACATCTGCCCATGCAGTGCACACTTAGGGTGGGCTGCCCTATTGTTCAGGAAAGATGTGTGCATTGCTTTAATGTAACAAATTATTACCTTATTGTATTATTACGAAGGAAGGCCTTGGGGACTATACCTGGGCTCAGAGTCTCACAGCTCTCAGCTTTGTATTTCTTAACAGCACCAATTGCATTAAAATCAAACAGATGAGCTCCATTTTGCAAGTAAGAAGCAGCAAAAACTAGTGGGACTCCTGAAGAGTTGGAGGCAAACCAGCACCAGGACTCATGGTGCTCCTCAAAGCCACTGGTGGCCCTGCTGCCGCAAGCCCCAACGCCACAAAGATCTCTGATGCAACTGCAGTGAAGCCAGGAGAGTGGTGCCCTGAGCCATGGGTGCACCAAGCACCCACTGAGGCCGGAGGACTGACTTCGTAGCCACTCTTACTCCCTGTGACATAGCTATCGCAGCCTGACTTGCCACTGTCTTTGTTGCAGGTTCCTGCTGCTTCGTGGTGCCACATGACCGGCTTAATTGGAATTCATGATGACTTACGTAGTGGAAATTTGGATTTGACTTCCAGCATTTATTTGTGAATTTTATCTGAGTAGATGTGATCTCGACAGATGGCTTAATCTATAGTTTTCTTTCCATTTTTAATAGAAACCAGCCTCAATTTTCATATATGTACTTTTTCTTGCAGAGTATCTCTTTGCCCACAGATCCCTCCTTGAACAAGGGGCATAGGTCAGAAAAAACAGATGTCAAATTATGATGCAGAGAGAGACATACACAGAGACGAATTTTCTTTGTTTGCCTTTTATGCTGGGGAAAAAAACCCTGCCTGAAGCTCTATAGTATGCAGACATCTAGTGGCTGGATAATAAAGTGCAATTAAACATCTTTACAGGACACCTGTAAAAATTTTGCACAGTCACATCACCATCTGAAGGCCACATACCTCGAGTCCTGTTGAAAACAGATTCTTTGGCTTTGCAAGTCCTTTTTTCATTCATTACGGCCCTAGTCATGGGTATTTTGAGATGCTCTGGCCTCGTGTGTTTCTAGGATTTACTGGGGTGGGCAAAACAGAAAACGCCAAGAAATCAGGAAGGTTCAAAATGCTGCAGCACATCTGCTAAATCACAGCCTATAATTTCACACTGAGACTCATGCACTTGATAATCATTACCGGCTTCCCTGCCAAGAGCACACAGCTCTCAGGGTTTTTTGTGTTTGTTTTTGATTTGTCTCTTGAGCAAACATCTTATCTATGTGAAATACTACATGTTTCTAAGCCATGAATAAATCTTTCCGCTACCTTTGGCTTGCACTTTTTTCTTCTTGCTCAGCCACACATACGATTACATAACTGAAGAGACCAAGTTTTTTCCTAATTATGATTCAAGATAATAAATTAATTTCCAGCTGACCTACAGTGCATCAAAAAAAATCTGGTCTTTTCACAACATGAGGTTAAACACACATTTTCCAGAATTGCTTTATACCTGCTACTTAAAATACTGCTGAGGTAGTGTATCATATACAGTTGTATGTGTTTCACTGACTTATCATAGCTTTCATCTGTTTCATGCTCACCACTGTCAGATGTTTACATGGGAGGCACTTCAGAAAGCAGTGTTTGTATTGTATATTTGTATTAAAGCCTAAGGGATGCATGGAGTTTATGTCTATGTAAGATCAAGAGGGTTTTGTCTTCATCTCAGACACAAACATCACCTTAAATAATAAGCTTAAGAGTTGCATATGCACTTGAAGCTCCAGCCTTCTCCAGTGCTTCACTTTTAAAAAGAATGGAGTTTGTGTTATGACCTTATTTCTTTATTGTCTTCTAGGGGTGGGAGGATAACCCACCACAGGGAACGCAGTGAACAGTCAGGGTTTGGAGTAAGGGTTGATGTGTGCTGCCCTAGGAGGAGCAGCCAGTTCCCTGGCACTGGTGGGAGAGCAGCAGACTCGGGAACAAGGCTTGCTGGACATGGTTTCTAATCACTGATTTGGGAGATGACTGTGAGTTAGCTGGTTTTACCCAACCCAGAATGGATCACTTCTAACACAATCAAGTTGACATGGAAATAGAGAAGGAATATTTCCAACCACATCCCTGGTAGAGAAAAAGACACTTAAGGAAGTTCCTTTATGCTGTTTTTGCTTCATGCTATCTTTATGCTTTCTTTTTTCTTTGTTATTCAAGGCTTTAATAGATTATTGTGTACTTTATAGGGCAAGTTATTTTCAAGTTTATCTAATATTCTCAGGCCCCATCTTCAGTTGTTTGCCTGATAACTGGAGAGGAGAAGGGCCTCTTTGGATCAACATGAGGTCAGGCTCTGGGGAAGACCAAGCAGAAATGAAGAGCTGCTACTGCCTCTGTACACAGCGTGGTAAGAACACTGGTGACAAGGATGTGAAGATACTGGACAGAAGGGTCACAAAAAAATGACCCAGCAATGAAAAACAAACCTTGCAACAGAAGTCATCATCTCAGCAATTTTATCAGGGAGAAGACTGAAGAGGTGACCTGACTACTGAGACAATGTTGGGTTTTTAACTTTGCAGATAAGGTCATAACAGGTTCTCCTGGACAAGGACCACATGTGCTGCAGGGCAATATGAAGAGTCTCTCTCTAAAATGGCTGACTGCCGAGTCTTTTTCTTATTCCTGGCATCATATGGCTAGTCAGTCTATGATCAGAGAGAAATATCCCTCAGGTGATACAGGGCAGAAGACATTTGCAAAGTGAGTGTAAAGATAAGTTCATTAATACATCTGAAGCATTCAAACAATTACTGTAAGAGAAAAAGCCCCATGAGAAAATGGATGATTATGTCTTCAGAGGAAGTCTTGAACAGCGTTCAGTATAAAGGACCTGAAATTGGACAATGAACAATGGGGAAAAGAGAAGGGAATAGGACTTCAACACATGTTCACTAGGCAAATGGAAAAATATCCAATCATACAAATACCAACAGTATATGGACGGTGCTGGTGAACTGGTGCTAGGCACACAGTCTTCATACTGGAATGTCTTAGCTTTAATTAGAAGTTCTAAAATTCACTTTAAATTGCCCTTGTTTTAAAAATAGGTTTTCTATGTATAGCATTCTAAAGATATGAATAGACACACAGATGTGTGCTTACAATGACAGTTACAGTTTCATAAATACATGTGCACATAAACACTTCCAAACACGTCCTGCGTGGTCCAGCCTCAGGAGACGTAGTGGGTGGTTCTCCAGCTGCCTGACATTTCAGCAGGCAGCACTGGTATATAAAGGAAGAACACAACTCAAAGTTTGACTCCATGGCTGATGATGCCACCGTGAAACCCACCCAAGGAGGGAAAGGCAGGCCAAAATTTGTCCTCTTTCCAGAGCTCTCAACCCTCAGAGAGGGTTTTCTTCTTTTCCTCTGCAGGCATCATTCACCATGGGGTTCCCCCATTTCTACAGGGAAGGAAGCTTCTCTTCATTGTCACTGGAGTTGATGTGACAGCCATGAAAGGATTAATTTGCACAAGGCCACTACTGCACCAGTGCTGTGCCTACCAGTCAAACTCAATGAAGGCGAGTCTGAGAGTAAAGCAGCTACACCCTGGCAGGTTCTGGAGAACACTGATGTGTATGACTTCTTGTGAAGCTGCCTGTGCATGGATCTCCCTCTCCTCATTGCTTCTGCAGTCTCAGCAAAATTCAGCTGAAATTTCTCAGTATTTTTTTTACTTTATGTTGCCCTGTTGTTAAGCACTTTTAACTCTTCAGCAACTGTAGCCTTTGATTACCCTCTGGGATTCAGGAACACCAATGAATCAGCCTTTAGGAGACAGACAGGGATGCTGGCCAGGGACCACCCTTACTTCCTCTTAGACTCAGTGTCCAAGTTCACGCCTGTTTCTATACACAGCTACCATACCATGCTTGCCACTGTCATGTCTGGGATCAGGCCTATCCTTTAACCCACATCAGTTTATGCCTGGTCACCTCACAGGTGTATTTTGGGAACAGACTTAGTATTCATTATTGCTCCACCCGTGCCTTGATTTTCAAGCAAAGGAAACATGGGAGCCAGGGCAGAAGGCAGCCGTAGGGAAGCATGTTGCTGTCTAAGAGGCTCCTCTGATCTGAACAGGCAGGAGCCCAGGATCACAGCCCAGGGTGCAAAGCGCATCGCACCATAGTCTGAAGTCAAGCTAAGAGCTTAAAGCCTCTAAGTTTTCCTGGGAGCTCCAGAAAACTACAGCGGAACCCAAAGAACATGTCACCTGCAGAGGGAAGGTCATTGACAGCAGACATCCTGCCCCAACTCACCTGCCTTCTCCCAAGAGCTGGATTTCTTCTCATTCCCAATACCTTCCTAAAGTTTACCAGAGGGCTGGAGAGCCAGCTTTTGCCTTGTGAGGCACATAGCTGCTTTCAAGTATTATGTTATTAATTTCTTGATCAACAAGTGTGTAACTGCTCAACACCTCTTGGAAACTTACAATTCACATTTCTAATAAACCTTTAAAATTATGTGGAGCATCACACACACATTAATACTTACCTTTAAAAATACTTCTAGTGCAGATAGATAGCAACCTGATTCAGAGGAATTTTAGCAGCTGTAGGCTAGACGAGGAAATTATTAATTTAGGGCCTTACACTACCCTCAGAACACCTTCATCAGTTTTTATGATTTCTTAAAAATGTTAATACAAAGGCAGGCATGTGAAACTAATTGGAGAGTAGCAGAGCCTCGTCACACTCAATAAAACCTCTCATGGATGCAGCAGAACTGAAGTAATACAGAGAGAGCCCTTCCTGCAAATTCCTCCCTGCGGATTCCTCCTGAAACCAGAAAGACTAATTTAACTTTTCCCAACACACCATGAATGTGGGTTGACCAATCTGTAATTAGAATGGGTGTGTTTTGTGAATGAATTTGCTGTTATAATTAGATCTGGTTTTAAAGACAAAATACAGTTATAAGTATTTTTACCAGTGCAGTGTTTTTTCTCTTTCAAAGCCAAGCGTGGAAAAAAAAAGTCTGACAAATGCTCAGACAAATTTTCTAACCTCAGTTCCTCAGTAGTCGTATTTATACGACCAGAAGTTCACTGCACAGGGCAATGCAGGAAAGAACAGCAAACACAGGAAGGGAGCACAGGAAAGGGAAATAATGGACTTCAGGTTTTTGGTGGAGACATTACATCATTTGCTTTGCAATGTATCTGTATTTCACAACCAGAATAATATCAGCCAGCTCCAAGATAAGGAACACATTTATTTAGAGAATAAATCTGGTTCAGATTTCATCATAATGTCAATATTTGCCATATTAATACTACAGTTCCTCTTAGTTAATACTCAGTAGTTACTAATATGCTGTGCACAAAGGGAAAAGATCTTCCCAATGAGCTGTGCATATAACCTGGGAATTGCCAGGTTCAGAACATGGTTCACTCCGCTTTTGGGGGGTTCCTTCATGGCTGAGTGCAAGGAGATAGGAATAGGTCTTCAACTGCCAGAAATCAGTTGACTTCCACCTTGCAGGGCTTTGTTTTGTTTTTTTTTCCCCAAGATTTTAGTACCAAGCCTGACAACTAGGACAAACTATCAGGCTCCTGTCAAAAACTGCGGACAGTCCAGCCTAGCCATTGCAGGCCATTGCAGCAGACTATACAGAAACTCCTCCCCACCCTATGGCAAGATGTGGAGCAGTGGGAGGCCAGGCTCTGGTGACCAGTGTGTTGGGCTTGGGCTCTGGCTGCAGCTGCTTGGGGAATCGTTGCTGAAGGTAGAGGGGCAGCAGCCAGTGAAGCTGCTACGTGGACATGATGGAAGTGCTGGGGACATGGCAGATGCAATGCATGGTTTTGGCCAGCACTGAAATCTTGAGCCCCTTGACTAGATAATGGGGTTATACTTCATTAAATTTGGGCAGGAGGTGGAGAGGGATTTCCTTAAACATAACCCTAAGAAATACCAGTTTCTATAGGGCCAAGGAGCAATTTGCCAATTGCTACTCTGCTAAGCCCAAAATAAACAGATGACTTCATGGTGGGCCGCTTGCTGTACATTTTCTACACATTCATTGCAATGCATGCTGTCAAGGGCAGCTGTGTGTCTCCCGAAAGGAAGCACATGTTTCTGCAGTACCCGCAGTTATGAACACGTAAGTAGTCAGCAGTATCCACTCCCCTGACCCAGCTCACGCGTGGTGTGTGGGTTTGTCCTATTGTTTCTGTTGTCCCTAATACACACATAACTAGCTAGAACTTAAACTGGCCACCACCGTTAAAGATAACAAAAAATGTTTTTACAAATATATCAGCGACAAAAGGAGGGCCAGGGGGAATCTCCCTCCTTTGTTGGATGTGAAGGGAAACATTGCCACGAAGGATGAGGAGAAGGCTGAGGTACTTAATGCCTTCTTTGCCTCAGTCTTTAATAGTCAGACTGGTCATCCTCGGGGTTTTCAGGCCCCTGAGCTGGGAGATGGAGATGGGATGCAGAATGAAGCCCCAGTTGTCAAAGAGATGGCAGTCACCAACCTGCTCCTCCACCTGGATGCTCGCAAGTCCATGAGGCCAGATGGGATCCACCCGAGGATACTGAGAGAGCTGGCAGAGGAGCTGGCCAAGCCACTCTCCATCATTTATCAGCAGTCCTGGTCAACCGGGGAGGTCCCAGACAACTGGAAGTTAGCAAACGTGACGCCCCTCTACAAGAAGGGTCAGAAGGAGGAATTGGGGAACTACAGGCCTGTCAGCCTGACCTCGGTGCCGGGAAAGGTCATGGAGCAGGTCATCTTGAGTGCCATTATGCAGCAGGTGTGGGACAATCGGGGGATCAGGCTCAGCCAGCATGGGTTTATGAAAGGGAAGTCCTGCTTCACTAACCTGGTCTCCTTCTATGACAAGGTGACCTGCTTAGTGGATGAGGGGAAGGCTGTGGATGTTGTCTACTTGGACTTTAGTAAGGCCTCTGACACTGTCTCCCACAGCATTCTCCTGGAGAAGCTGGCTGCTCACGGCTTGGATAAGTTAAAAACTGGCTGGACGGCTGAGCCCAGAGAGTGGTGGTGAATGGAGTCAAATCCAGTTGGCGTCCGGTCACGAGTGGTGTTCCCCAGGGCTCAGTGTTGGGGCCAGTCCTGTTCAATATCTTCATTGATGATGGGGATGAGGGGATTGAGTGCACCCTCAGTAAGTTTGCAGATGACACCAAGCTGGGTGGAAGTGTCGATCTGCTGGAGGGTAGGAAGGCCCTGCAGAGGGACCTGGACAGGCTGGATCGATGGGCCGGGGCCAACTGTATGAGATTCAACAAGGCTAAGTGCCAGGTCCTGCACTTGGGTCACAACAACCCCATGCAACGCTACAGGCTTGGGGAGGAGTGGCTGGAGACCTGCCCAGTGGAAAAGGACCTGGGGGTGTTGGTTGACAGCCACCTGAACATGAGCCAGCAGTGTGCTCAGGTGGCCAAGAGGGACAATGGCATCCTGGCTTGTATCAGGAGTAGTGTGGCCAGCAGGACCAGGGAGGTGATTGTCCCCCTGTACTTGGCACTGGTGAGGCCGCACCGCGAGTACTGTGTTCAGTTTTGGGCCCCTCGCTACAAGAAGGACATTGAGGTGCTGGAGCATGTCCAGAGGAGGGCAACGAAGTTGGTGAAGGGTCTAGAGCACAAGTCTTATGAGGAGCAGCTGAGGGAGCTGGGGTTGTTTAGTCTGGAGAAGAGGAGGCTGAGGGGAAACCTTATTGCTCTCTACAACTACCTGAAAGGAGGTTGTAGCGAGGTGGGGGTTGGTCTCTTCTCCCTAGTAACAAGCGACAGGACAAGAGGAAACGGCCTCAAGCTGCGCCAGGGGAGGTTTAGGTTGGATATTAGGAAAAACTTCTTCACCGAAAGGGCAGTCAGGCACTGGAACAG
Organism: Nipponia nippon; assembly: GCF_047370975.1. Taxonomy (NCBI): domain Eukaryota; kingdom Metazoa; phylum Chordata; class Aves; order Pelecaniformes; family Threskiornithidae; genus Nipponia; species Nipponia nippon. The sequence continues at coordinate 40,786,810 of NW_028262290.1, read as the reverse complement.
CCTGCCCAGGGAAGTGGTTGAGTCTCCATCCCTGGAGGTATTTAAAAGCTGGGTAGACATGGTGCTTGAGGACATGGTTTAGTGGTGGACTGGGCAGTGATAGGTTAATGGTTGGACTCGATGATCTCAAGGGTCTTTTCCAACCTTAATGATTTGTATTTGTAACTCATTATTCCACAGCAGCTCTCCCCATAGCCCTTGAAGAGGTGAAGCACGCCTTCTGACGCTGCATTTACCATCGCCCGGTGGTGAGTTTTTGTGATTGATGACTCACTGATCTGCTCCAGGGGAGTAACCTCCCCTTTGTGAACCGTCAGTTTGCATCTCCACTGTGCCCTTGCCTGGAGCCTGGCATCTGCGCCTCCGGCGTTCTTCCACTCACATAGGTCTCTGCATAAACCTTCCCTCCTCATGCTAGTAAAGTGGACCTCACTGACAGCTACGGTGATCAAAGCTACTGCCCACCACATTATTGACTCTGTCCTTCAGATGTTTTGCAGGAATCAGACGCTATGACTAGCTGGCTTAGACTACTGTTCCCTTATCTGTTCTGTCAGACGTGTCATGTGTGGCCCAGCGTGGCAATCCCCATGCTGTGCAGTGAGCTCAGGACATGCAGAGCAGACCCCCAGACCACCATCCTCAGCAATGTACAGAAACAAACAGAACTGTCATAATTCACAGGAGAACAAAGGCCGATCATTTTCTGCTTGAATTGAACATTTCTTTGCAAATTTCCATGACTGACCAAATAGAAAACAATCCAGATGATTCTGTTTATTGTTACATCGGTTAATTTTCCTTATTTCAAAATTGTCCTTTATTTCAGTAAGGTTCCTAGTAATGCAAAAGTCATTCAGCTTTATTCAGATTAACCATGGTAAGGTTTAGCAGAGAAGCATTCCTTTCTGCCCAAAAATTAATTCTGAATCTGTATAATACTCTCTGTGAACAATGTTTTTCTTAGCTTTATAGAATGCACCTCCCCTCTACAGAAAAGACGATTACTGACAGCACAAGAGATGATACAGAATAAAATTAAATCTAACATTCAAAACAATAATGAGTATTTCTACATATTAACATTCATACCAAGCTTAAAATTAGTACTATTTGGATCACAGACCACTATTGAATGCTATGGCAAAGGAATTATCTAAGCAATGGTAATTACCATTTAAAAATAGTTAACAGTGTGAACTGGAAGATTTAATGTGTTTTCTTCTTTTAATGTACAGCCCCATTCCCAGAATTTCACTGGACCATGCGGACAGACCAACTGTCAAAGCTGTCTATCAAGGCTGAATTAGATGAAGACAAACAATACGGGCTTTGTGGTTCAACTGAAGCAGCAGCTTCAAAAGTTTCCATTTCTCATCCGAGGGCACTGTGGGAGCATTGTCTTCCCCCTCTCTGAAAAGAGAATGGAACAATTATATTACTGAAATTCCTCCACAGTGGGTCTGAAAGACTGTTTATGTCCAGCCAGGGAGACAGGGAAAACTAAAAGCAGGGATTTCATGACAGCAGGTGGGGGCAGTTTTAGGGTATATACTTCAGTGACATAATGGTCCTGATTCTTCTCTTTTAGGGTAAAGCCCGAGCTGGAAGATTTACTAGCAGTGGAGGAAATGGCAATAAAAATGCAATGTTAAATGCAGTGGTAAAACTATTAACTTTAAACAAAGCTTTACAATTGGCTTTCTGAATCAATCAGGTAATTGATTCTAATGTGAAGAGCATGGCGGTAAGCTAGAAAGGAAAATACACTAGTCACAGAGAGTTTTTTACCATTTCCCATTTTAGGGGGCCTACCAAGTGAAGTGCTGCGTACACAGCTCTCATGAGAGTCAGGTGGGCTCAGGAGATAAAAAGCAATCACCCAATTTGTCCCTCCTAATAGCAGTAATATTCATTAGCAGCAGAGATAAATCAATACTTGGTTTCATGCAAACACATGCACATGTGCTTCAGCATAACCTTAGGAAATCAGCTGCCCAGGTTGCCCCAGCGCTCTCAGTTCCAAAGTGGTAGGTATGACAGTGCCAAATCATTTAATCCTGTTGTACTAATAAGCTCATTTTTCCCTGAGGTTATTTTAGTGCCAACTATAGCTCAGTACGTACACACAAAAAATCTGTAAGTGCTTAGGTGCAAATGGGTCACCTGGGGCTACAGTTGCTTGCAGGGTCAACACATCTCGAGAGAGTTCCCACTCTTTTTCTTAAAAAGGGAGTGTAGAGGCTGTCAGTCACCAGCAGTGCAGTTAAGAAGTCAGTGTCTACCCACGAGACAATCTGTGCCATGATTTCCATGTGCTCCCTGGTTATCATCCAATACCCCCAAAAGTCATGGTGTCTGGCAGCAGGACTATTTGCTGGTCAACTTGAAGAACTTTCTACCAGCTGCCTTCTAAGGGAGGCTGTAAGCTTTTCAGACAGCAGTCAGTTTTAGTCACAGAGCAGCTGGTTTCAGCCACAGTTACACTTTATGTAATAGCACAGAGGATTCCCAGTTCTTCCTGGGGTTTGGTATAAAGGTGTAACATAAAAAAACCACGTAATAATAACACATTATTCTCTGTGTCTGGAAAAACTCTTGGCATGTTTTTCAGTGGGCTATGGATATAAAGATGCAGGGACCAACCCCCTCCCTGAAGTGAACAGAAAGGTTCCTCTTACGTGGACAGAAGATACTGGATCAGGGAATTAGACTGAAAAATCTGAGCAAGTAAACTCAAAAGAAACCCAAAACTTTGTGTTCTTAAGGTTCTGTGTAGGCAAATTAAGGCTGTGACACAGTGACACTTTCTCAATCTCAATTAGTGCTAAACTAATTAACAAAACTGTTTTATACACTGCAGTGAGTAGTATCTCTCTTCTTTCTTGGATAATCCCTAGTGTGATGTAAGGGTGATTGAGTATCTAATTACTCCTTAATTGAATGCACATTTTGTACATTTTTCACTAGTTCAAGCTTAATGCTTTTGGTCCAAAAATCAAAGTCAGTGAAATTAAGTTGAAGTGGGATTTGGCAGCTATTGTATTAATGGATTACTTTTGGAAAGGAGCCTAATTACAAGCCAGTCTGAAGATTTCAGTTGTGTTTGTTATAGAAATACTGAACATATTATCTGACAAAAGACTGATTCTCTTACTCTTCTGAAAAGTTTTTGAAAATGTAATATTTGAGCTAAAATTGTACAAAGGGGCATGTGTATTATAATCAGAAAATTGCTTGTTTACAGATTATATTTCTGCCTCTGAAATTTCCTTTGCTTGGGTTGAGTCCTATATATAGAGAGACTCCAACTACTTCTGGTGGAGTCCTCTATAGATCAGGCAACCACTCCCAAAGAAAAGCTTTCAGGATCAGTGCCATAAAGTGTATATATATGAAGTGTATAACACCTGGAAAATCTGGGAGCTATTATCACAATACCCATGGTTTAAAAAAAAGAAATATTAACAAGGTCAATCAAAATTCAGAAATCATCTTCGTAATGTAAAAAAAATCATTGTTTCCAACAACATTCATTTCCACTTCTTTCATATAATAACTTTATGTACTTAGATTCTTCATGGAGAATAAATTTTCTTGTACAAAACTGGGATAAATGCAAGACTAACTTTATCTCAGAAATAAGGAGCAGTGGCAGGAGCAAAGATAGGGCCAAGCTGTTATCTTTCTAAGAACCAAAGGTCCCAATGTTCCCATAGTAATAGACAGAACATATTTAAAAGAGAAGATATAAGAAAATTTCAGTGAAAAGGATTATTTTTCAAAGTCTTCCAAAAGTGTTGAGAAAGTGCAAATAAATGGACTATGGAGAAATGAAATAGGATGGCCAAGATAATATGCCTTTCTACCTGATAAGGAGGAAATAAGATGCCCCACTGCAGCAGCCTTAGGTCAAGATCACTACACGAGATCAAAAACTTTCTTCTGCTACTTAAAGTAGTCAATCTGCTTTCTGGAGAGCTTTTCCACCTCTTTTGTCTTACCATATTCCTTACCGTTATTGTCTCTATTTTTTTCCTTATAGAAGCATCTTGCCTTCTCCTCCTTAACACTAGGTTAGACCAAAATGTTTAAGAGTTTAAAAAAAACAAAGGCAAAAACCACTTTGACACTGACTACACATTATCGTTATCCTATACCTTCCTAAAAACAGCACCTGAAAGTGTGGTCAAGCATGGATTCAGAGTGTCTCAGAAAAGAAAGAGAACTGACTACCTTGTGAATCCTTATCTTTCCTGAAACACTTTGCGTGACCCTTTCCTTCCATGAAAGGGTCACAACTTATTGAGTCTACATCTAGTTCTGTGGGGATTTAACAACATCTAGATAACAAAAGTGTACCTTTGTTTCTCTTGTGCTCTGGGGATGCATAAAAATCTTTTAAAAATTACTGTAAGTTTTGCTTTGTAGCACTGCTCTGTCATAAACTGTGGTGTTAGTCATAAAACGTTGCTAACAACAGTCACTGCTGGTATTCTCTTCCTTCAGTGACAATTCTCAGTTGCAAAAACATTTTCAGTAACCCAAGTAACTTGGTCAGTTTTGTTTCCTATTTATTTTCAAAACATTGCTGTCTGCTTAGCAAGAGTTTGCTTGCATACTTTCATTGCATTGTTTTCATCCATATGAAATAATTAGAATTACAAATTCCAGTAAGAGTAAGGACCTGTGACTACCTGGATCTTCAGTTTCAATGGAGTAATGTTCTGCTTAAAACTCCCCGTATGATTTCATCTAGGTCAAACAGAGTGCACTCCCACTGCCTAACATGTATAACATCACTGAAGGAGGAATGCATACTGTAGGCTTTCTTCTCCATCCGTGGTCAGACACATGTACCTGTATGTCCTTATAACATCCTTGACATTTGAGAGCTGTTACATTACTATATTTCGCACGTACTAATCTGGAGTCTCTATATTTTAAAAAGCAGGTGTAGTTTTATCAAAGATGATCTAAGCTTCCTAACATTTTCCCTCACCACTAATTTTCCCCATAAGTGAAAATAACATGGCAGAGTTTCAGCATGTGTTCAGACTCTAGCTTTTGTGTTGAAATTGCCAATAAACATGCTGTGAGGGTGTTTTTTATGACAGGCACTCCTGGCTACATTATCACTTCCAAAGTAGCAGTGTACAAACCGTACATGGGTTATGGTATGCAGCTGGAAATGATACTCTCAAAATGCTTTTCATAAAAAAGCTGATGAAAACAGTGCATTGTGGATAGCAAAGACTGTGTGATGCTGACAGAGAGGCACAGGTCAAGAAATTTGGGAGCCCTTGTCAGCATGAAGTATCTTATTTGAAGCATAAGCAGGGGTCTGATTCCTAGGCTACCTTATAATTTTTTTAGCTTTGAAAAGGAAGCACAGTATCTTGTTTCTTCTTTACTGCTTCTTTACGTGCTAAGGGATTTGGACTGTTTTCCTTTCCTCCACCAATATTTGTGTATTTCTAAGAAGAGCTCAGTAAAGGATTGAACAAGGACAATTCCAATATGGTATTTATTCTGGAAACAGAACTCAAAATGGTTTTCTTCCTCATTTAGGGCTTGATCACTCCCTATACTGATGCTCTGGCCTGGACACAGCATAAATTCCTACTACAGCAGTGAGCAGTCTACAACTCCTGGGCTGCCTGTGGCTACCAAATCCCTAAATTGTGGCTCCTGTGTCAGAGGTATGCCACACAAGCAACAAAAGTGTTTTGCTACTCACTAATTTGAATCCTCAGCAGTGGGAAAATAAGTCAGGCTGCCATTACAGGGTTCACTTACAATCTCAGTGCATACCCCATTCCCTGCTATTACAACAAACTAGTGGGAAGCAACCTGAAAAGGCACCATCTTTCAGCCATTTTTGAAGCTCTTGGTCCCCTGAACGCTCCAAAAGTTTTGGTATGCTCCTGGTAAGTCTCCGATTATGGTGTGCGGCTCACAAGCCAAAGGTGTTTGGCCCTCTGTCCTATAGTCACGCACTCAAATGTAAGCACAGTCTCAAGTACTCTGAAGTGGCAGCAGAGTGTTGGGCACTATACATAAGCTCTTAAAAAGAGGAGAACAATAGTTAGTTTTGTTGATAACATGAAGTTGAGTTTCTTTCACAGTCTGAAACTTGGCTGCTGAAAGCTCACTCCAGCTTTGGATCTACGCAACAGGAAAGCATAAAATCCCCAAGTGTTGGAACTTCCGCAGAGAAACTTGTTTGTGAACTTCAGGAACTACAAAGGCTACTAGTAAACTGAGAGTGAAGACACATATTGATTGGTAATGTAAACCTCCATCCAAATGCAAAGTTCACTGAGATCTGCTTAGGCAAAGAAATACAGACCATAGTATCATGCCACTCTTACCTCCGTTTCTCAAACGCAAGGCACAGCTCCAGAGCTCAATCTGTATTTGAATGTCCCTTCATATTCTATAACCTACTGTTACCATAGAATGTGTAATGTCACAAAGAGGGGAGCGCACCACTACCTGTTTAATACTAACTCATTCCCACTGATAACACTGATCCCCTGTCCAATGTCCTATGGAAAGGGCAGCATAGTTTTACTGCCACAAGAGCAGCTCAGTAGCTTCAAAAGGAAGTAATTTGCACTATCTACCTCCTCACTAAACACACCAGATACAGTCACCACGTTGGCCTCTCTCCTTACTCTGAAACTAATGCTGTGCGAATTTCTGCTTGTCTGCTCAGATCTCTCAATATCATGCAGTCTCTACAGTATCAGGCATGCAGTCTCTGTTCCTCCCACCCTAAATTACTCCTTCCTGTTCCTCAGGCCTAGCACAACCTTGGTATTTTAATGATGTCATTTATTTTTTTTCCTCTAATCTTGAATGTACAACTAGGAAAATGGTAATTATATTAAGAATGGGTTTTAATCCAAATTAATTTCTGCTATCATAATTGACAGAACATTGGATAAACTTGCAACTACTGACAATCTGAGGTCTACCAAAGATGTATGTGTGTGTATGAATGTGTACATGCATTCATGTATATAAAAACAGGTGCTTTTTCAGGAGTTTCTGAATCAGTCACAAAAAAAAATGTTCAGGAGAACTGGAGCAATGTAGATAGGTAGACGGAGTAGGTATAAACCGTCATCACACTTGGAAGACAATTCTTCATTTACAGATCCAAAATAAATTGTGTCTGGAGTGTGCACTTTTGAGACAACACACTGAAGACCAAATTCTTTAGTTTATTGGTTATGCTCAGTAAATTAAAGCTTACCAGTTTCAAAAGAAAATATTCTTTCAATATAACTTTAACAAGTTATTTTTTAGAACAAGGTCTTACTGTCTTCTATTAAAAGAATCTCATTGATGTCAGTGACTTCTATACCAGGCACTTATTTGATCTCCTCTCAGTAAATGGGAGCAATGCCATTTAACTATCCTATGCATGGAATCATGCTTATACACCCTGATTTATAAAGGAATGAAGACATGTAGGCATGCCATACTGAATTCAGTATTATTATCAATTCAAGTTGATATTCAAGTGTTTGAAATCAGACATCTTGCTCATTCACAGATAAAGCTGTTCCACTGATGTAATAGAGGAGAAAGGTATGTCTATCAAATCAGTTACATGTAAAGCAACAAGGATTAAAGAGAGGGTAATAAATCCATTGGAAAACACAAATGATCCTGTCTTCAGTGAAGAATACACTACTGAAAAAGTACTTATCCATTAGTGGCAAGCCCCAAAATAAAATAACCTGCTGGTATACTCACAATTCACATGTTTAAAAATAGTGCGTCAGGACTCAAATTGCCAAAAAACTAGCCTTTAATAAAATGGAAGATTTAAGGTTTTTCTTATTTGATTTCTAGGAGTGGTAGCATTTGATGTCCCCATTGTTAAGCTTTGCTGTATGACAATAAGAATTACAAATCTTTTTCCAAGGTAACCTGAGATTATCAAGAAATACCCTGGTGCCCATAGCAAGGGCTCTGAGTCAACTATGAAGTATCAGAAAAACTAGTGGTAACACTGAGGAAGTCACAATGTTATCCTTTCTCTCTTTTCTTTCAGAAAAGGATCTGGGCATCCTGGTAAACAACAAGTTGAACATGAGCCAGTAATGCACCCATGCAACAAAGAAGGCCAACAGCCTCCTGGGCTGCACTAGGAAGAGTGTTGCCAGCAGGTGGAGGGAGATGATCCTTCACTTCTACTCAGCACTGATGAAACATCTGGAGTACTGGGTCCAGTTCTGGGTTCCCTAATTCAAAAGAAACATGGGCATACTGGACTGAGTCCAGCAACAGGCCACAAAGATGATTAAGGCACTGGAGCACCTGTCATAGAAGGACAGGCTGAGAGAGCTGGGACTGTTTAGCCTCAAGAAGAGAGGTTTCAAGAGGGATCTTATCAATGTGTACTAATACTTTATGAGAAGAAGTATAGAAGATGGTACCAGACTCTTCAGTGGTATCCAGTGAAAGGAGACGAGGCAATGGATATAAATTGAAATATAGGAAATTTCATTTACAATGAAGAAAAAACCCTTTCCCTGCAAGGGTGGTCAAACACAGGTACAGGTTGCTCAGAGAGGTTGTGGAGTCTTCATCCTTACGATATTCAAAACCCAGCTGGACATGGCCCTGAGCAACCCGTTGTAGTTAACGCTGCTTTGAGCAGAGGACTGGACTAGCAGATCTCCAGAGGCACCTTCCAACCACAACTATTCTGTGATTCTATTGTTCTTCGCTGCCTAAAACTGAACTCAATTTTTTCACTTTCCATGTCTGAAACCAAATCTGTACTGAGCTTTCCCTCCAAATTCCTTAACACCTGGTTCTATCACTACTGGATATGACTTAAAGAGGTTAGAAATAAGAAAAAAAATGGCTTTTTCAAAGGAAACATATGTGAAAACTTTGGCAACTGCAGGAGAAATAGGATGTAAAGGCTGTTCTCTAAGGGATATATTTAAAAAACACCCACATAACAGAGTCCAAAGACTCATTAACCCCAGGCTATAGAAGAGAGATGCATTTCTAGCAGAAAAGCAGAGTCAAAAGAGTCCAACTAGATAGCAACGAACTTATTCTAAAGCCCAGTAGGTTAAAGAGAGCAGTGAAGCTACAAAGTTCTACCTGTTTTGTCCTCCTGAAGGCTCCCTTCAGAGCCTACACAAACTTTGTTCTAGAACAGGAGGGGAATATTTTGAGATCTGGGCTTTCCCATGATAGAGGAACATTTAAAAAAAAAAAAATCAGCTCTTTACCTGAGATTACACACCCTGATATATCATGTTTGTGTCACCGCTGCCTTCAATTCAACAAACTACCACAAATTGCATCAAAGATCAACATATGCCGTTTCATCATAAGCCACAAAGGGTTCAGTTCTGTCAAGGTTTCAATCAAGGCTGAAGAGCAGATGTCCTGAAGATCTGTGGCATGCATAGAGCCTGCATTCTGATTCAGTCAATACTAATTAGACCTTTCAAGCAACTTCTTTCTGCACCTGTGTATACAACATGTATGGAAACATTTGTTTCCTGCTTTCCCTGACAGAGTGACGAGGTCATGGAAAACTAATGTTTCTCAAGGTTCTTCAAGTGGCTGCACCACACTGGCTTGGAATAAAAGAAAATATTGAAAACTTCACTGACAGGAGTTCCAGCAGCCTTGACAGAGGGGCGCTGTGTCAGAAAAGAAGTCTGCCAGTGTGTTTGTAATTATAATATTCGAGACACACCAGAGCTTTAAAATAAAAGACAATCTCCTCTTTGAAAGGAAGAAATGCTCCCTCTTGGATCACTGTGTAGATGCCACCCTGCAAACTACTACCTCCCCATCTGCTACTGAGTCTTCATAGCAATATTCAGCCAATGTCAGCAGTCTCAGCTTAAGGACCATTACCCCTTCCTATGAATGAGGGAAGGTGTCTTACCTGAGGATGTCTGAGGTCTGCGTGAGGAGCTACTGCTCCTCCTGGAGAGAACTGTGTGAGATGACTACAAAGCAGGTAGGATTGTTTTCTTCCCTTTCTCCCTCTTTGCATAGAAGAAAGGTGATCAAAGCCACACAATTTCTTTTTATGCTTCATATATCTAGTTTCCAGCTCCCCAGAGACAAACTCAATAGGAAGAATATATTCTGAACCCTCGATTGGTTCAGTGCTATTTGGACCGATGCATCCAAAACTAAAAAGAAGACCTGGCCAAATGAATTTCTGATAAATAATTCAATTAGGTGTAGAGAGCCAAGTGCCATTTCTTGTGTGGGCTACACAATGCCAGGAGTCACAGTTCTTTCTCAGTGCATGACAGTCCATAATTAGCATAGCCCTACAGCGAGGACTATCATTTTACATTAAAAATACATCATTTGGGAATTAAAACTACAGATTATTTTGTGAAGCATGGCTAAGATAAATCTTATTATTTAAAACAAATCTTTGTAAGTATTGACAAATGTAATAAAATTTCAAACATGAAAGCAAAAGGGAAATTTTTACATTTCAATTCCAGCATTGTAAAAGAAACGCTTTCATGCTTAAAATTCAAACTCAGCATGTCAAGTAATTTCACTGTTACGGACTTGAATTACCTGCACTGGCCTGAGGGCATTATTCACTCTCTGAGAAAAATTGTACTTTAATATTGCTACAATTTTCCCAAGTAATTTTTATGCAGAAGCCGGGATGAATTTGAAACATCCATTTCAAGATTAAAGTGACAACATTTGGTGACTGCAGAGAACCATGCAATTGAGAATTGGGCTTGGAAAACAGCATTAATAAAAGGACCAATGTTTTGCTTTCTTCGCTTAACTTCTGGGATGCAGATATTAAATAGGGTTATAAAAGACAAATAAACCCTTACTTTAAAAATGTTTAGATGCATACACTATATTGAATGCTTATGCTATATGGAAAGATCATGAAATTGTTGGCCACTGTCCCAGCCCATTTAATAATTTCTGTCACATGCAGGAGGAAAGATAATCTTCCCACTCAGTTTTAATGGATCAGTTTTTGGAAGCACTGAATTAGTAATCTCTGTTAGGGATTATCTGCTGCCTGATCATTTGTTAACTTCATATGAAGTTGGGGGCTGGACCTAGAGCATGCTCTGAAGAGGCTTAACTCCACAACAGAGCCTGAAGTGAACTAAGGAGTTCCATCATTGACCTAGATAGGGCAAGAATTTGATGTACAAATAAATTTCCTTACCCAAAAGTGTGTATCAAAAGCCTTTCAGCAGCATGCTTCCAGGTGAAACTGTGGATGAACTGGTTCTCTTGTGAGCATATGGCTTTGAAGAAATGCACAGATGGAAAAACTGGTGCTTTTATATAATGGATTCTACCAGTAAAATAGGGTAATGGGAAGTACCCAATGTTTTTATTATTTAAATAAAGTTTACTGTAGGATAGTAGATGAAAAATTTTACTCTGCTAAAAAGTAGTAGGACTTATTAAAGAAAGCAAGTGAACAGATTCTTTCTTCTCTTGAAGACTTGCCAGATTAGCTGTCTTACTATTTGTATCAAGGTGCGGACACTTCATTGCAAATTCAACCATAAATGCTGGTGTCTTGACTCACTACTTTCAAGGTAACTAGTTGTCTTGATAGCAAATTTTCTTTCACTCTCTTAAGAATCTCATTACCAGGTTTTTCATTAGAGTAAAACATTGATTAACTAAGTATAATGACATTTAGGAGTAACTGTCGAGCATTGAGGGAATTTATCTTGTAACTGATAGAGGCTAGGGGAATATGACATGGGAGGTTTTAACAACTGAAGTGGGGATAATGCAGGTTCAAATGTGTATTAGCTCTTATGCATTGAATCCAACGTCATCCTTAAATTCTTGCTCTGTGAACCAATGAAGGCTGCAAACATCACTGAGGACAAGAAGAAGTAACTACTTTGATGAATAAAATATGAAAAATTAGCCATGACAGAAGTTAATTAGTTTCCTCTTGTATCTGCACTGGTTTTGCACAAGATTCAGTCTTGTTGGGAAAGAACAGCATTGTAAAGCAGGGAGATGGGATCCAAAAAAAAAGGCCTCCTTTGAGAATTAAAGGCCTCCTTCCAGAACTACTACCCTGGTTTTTAACAGACAACACTAGAAAGATTCACCAATGACTGGTCTTCTAAAAATACAGTAAGAAATCAACCAGTGAACATCAGTAAGTGGGGAAATCTGCCACATAACCTAGGCATACTGTGCTGTTGCTCACTGCAGCAGGAGAAATTTAAAGCTACAAGAAGTAACTGTGATCTAACTGTGCATGATCCACTGCCTACTGAAGCCATTACAAAAATTTCAGTTCACTAAATCATGTATTAGATTCCAGCCACGAAAGAACCTAATAGTAACCAAACTATTCCAGCCACTAAAGAACCAATAGGAACCAAACTATTACACCACAGCATAAAATAAAACAGTACAGTGTCAAAACTTACAATTGTGACAATATATCGTAACATTAGCTGAAATGAACTCAGTGTGTTTTCTCCTTTAGCTCAATCTCCCCTATGAAAATTATTTCAATGTTTTGATTTTTCTGCTAAGCTTTTACTTACCTGAATAAAGATTTATTTTTGTTCTTCCTCTTCCGCTACTGAAATGCAGCCCTTATGACTCTGTCGCTAAGTGGCTGAGTTGGTCTGAAGTTATCTCCTAGGATTCCATCACAGCCTTCTAGAAGTTCTGCACCTTTAACGTGTGTCCTCAGTCTACGAAATTCCTCTATCTGAAAGGCAGAAAAACAGACATGAAGAAGCTGAGATACATTATTCACTGTGGGACTAATGATCACGATCAGCCTTGCCCAGCCACTTCTGCAGCCTTGAAACTTGGAGTGCTCGAGTACCATATACTGAGGTCAATATACATCATTAATAACATTTAAAAAAAAGCTGTCAAAACATTTAACATATAGAGAAAAATAACAACTTTTATGCAGATGGTTTGGCAAACTTATCCTTTGCTTTTTTGTAACTTCTTTTGGGATCTATAACCTTCTTAGCCATTGTAGATTACATTCTATGAATCAACCTCACAGTTGTGACATGAGAGTAATCATTCTGGTCTTCTTCAAAGAAGTGCATTTCAGGAATAACTTGGTTGACTATAAATTGTTTTGAATTTTTTCCAGTGATTTACTTATTGCCTGAAATTGTTGCTTCATTTAAATAAAAACTATTCTCTAAACCTGAAAAATCCTGAACAGACTCAGCTTTAGAGGAAGCCTGTTGACTTTTTATATGGAAAAATATGGTTTTTCACAACTAAACAAAATACCACTTCAAAATTTCTGTAGATTTAGGTGCTAAGCATACTTAGAAAATCAAATACAGTCAAAAATCAATATAAAACATTTCAATTGATCCAAAACAAATATGTTTCTGGTTCATAGACTCTTTTTAATTTTTCCATATCTAATCTGGTGTAGGGAAGAACGTGAGCAGCTTCTATCTCCATCCTTGGTATCAGCATCAAGCTCTGTGTGACAAAAAACTAAGAAAATCAATGCATATCTCAACAACCTGATACCTTATTGCTGAACAGTGCTGTTTTTAAGAGTCTGGTATTTAAAATAATAGTTACAACTACTAAAAAAAATTGTGTTAGTTTTTGCTTTGGCATATTGACAAGCTATCTTAGCTGGACACAGCAAATCTACTTGAAGGCTGACTCCCCTAGTCTGAGCCTCTGTGCTTGTACTGACGCTGTGATGCCTCACTATCCAGCTCAGCTGTAACTTGAAACTGAAGCTACACAGAAAGCAAAATGGAGCCTGAAGTACTTAATCATTTTATCATCTATGAAATTATAGAGAGTGAATTTCTCCATGGAAAACACCCTATGGGGGATTACAGGGAGAATGCAAGTGTGATTCCAGAATTAAAAGAAATGAGGTACTAAACAGCAGGTAATGGCATTTTTATTCTTATATTGCCTGCAGAGAATGCTTTCTTACTGAAACCTTGAAGACAACTGCCTTCATTGTTGTTTTCCACTCTAGAGCAGAATTGATACAGACTTATTTACTTGATTTAGAGGCTAACTCTGCTCTGCTGTATTTTCTTCAAAAAACAGCAAGCTTAGAAATCAACACTCAGCTTCTTGCAGCCGAGATATAAGGCAACAGCTTAGACTGAAAAGATGAAAAGCAGAACAAACTGTAAATCTCCTTGAAGGTGCTTTTAGAGCAGAACTCTGTTTTGGAAGATTTTTTTTTGTTTGCTTATTTAAAGCAAACTGAAAACAAACCCACTACAGGCTTGGAACTGAGAAAGTCTTCAGGAGTCAAGTGCTGGTAAATCACTGAATGGGTTTTGTAAAGGTACCCTCTTTCACTACCTGAAACAGCTCCAGAAAGTCTGAAATAATTGTCGTTTAGGAAGGAGCATTTTACAAGAATGCAGCTTTTGTTTGATCTTTTGAGAATGAGAGACTTCAAACAAACACAGATGAAGGAGAGGGAAAAGCAGACTCTGCAAAGCTGGCATTTGCGAGCTACAGTAACTACAAATGCTCTGCCCCAATCCCCACAGTGAAATTTTTCTCCGGGAGGTACTCCTCACAAAGCAGCTTCCAGTTTCTTCAGTCAGGAAAGCAGGACTGACCTGATCCCTGTGCTTCCTCTTGAGTCTTCAGAGAAGGCAGGAATTGCAGCCCTACTCTGAGGGGGAATCGCTTCTGAGCCCACCAGCCTCCTTGTTCAGTTTTTCATATCATGGTTCAGACCCCTGTGACAGAGACCCTCTATATACATGGTGGTCTGCCTCACTCTTGAGAAGTCGTTGTCAGAACAGGACACTAGCTGTGCTGATGTTACCTTTTGTATTAAATTTCCATGTGATAAGACAATAATATGTGTGCCCCACTTATTCTGCTTCCTCTAATATGGAACCATTTACTATCTCCTCCCAACGCCTCACAAGTCATTGCTGTGAAGTACACCCTGCAGGACTGCCAAGGAAATAGATTTTTTAGAGGCGTATGGCTAAGCACCCTTGGATATTCACACACTTTCAGCAGGAATAGCCATTTATTAAAGTTTTTCTCATGCCCAGAAGACACTAAGGATGATCCAGGCCTGTTCACACCAAAATTCAGGATCCAATTCTAATCAGTCAAAGGGCAAATACATAATGTTAGCATGTTTACTGAGTAAAAACAAAGTTAGTTTGTATTTTATAGCATTTTGCCAGAATGTTTTTACCACTTCCCTGTATTCAGATGCTGAATACTGCTTTCTTCTGTTTCACTTAAAAATTTGCTGAAGACTAGAACACACAAAACAAAGAATTTGCATGTTTTCTCTACAAACATTTCTTCTATATGAGGAATAGAAGCATTATCCTTCTGTTTGAAAATTTCACATGCCTCCATGACACCTTCCAAGAACACAGACATGCTTCCCAGTGAACAGAATACTGTGAACCTCTCAGAGTGCTTTAATTCACAAACTACATAAATTTTGCACAATTCCCACTCCAGCTCCATATGCTCGTTATTATTTCTGTCCTTTAGGAGGTCTTGATTTTGAATGAGGTAGACAAAAGGACCAGAGACCTCACCATTCAATACAAAACCAGTTAACTCTGACAACGAGTACAGAAGAATGACGGCTCCTTGCTGCATCATTGTTTAAAATCCCTACTCTGAGTGGCTTAGACAATGTACTTATTGTGGGCTTCAGTGAACCACAAAGCACATTATTCACAAATGTCCAATTTCTAAAAAATATAGTGGAGAGAAGCACGAGCAAGTCTTTTTCAATTATTTCCTGCTCTTTACTGACCTAATAGGAGGGAGTTTTCTATTTTCTCCCATTGCATTTCAGCAGTGTACATGCATGGCCGAGGTGTCTCACAAAAGCAGTCAACACAGTTCTTTCTGGGCTGTGTATTTCAACATAAGACAAGTGAGGATGATAAAAACCACAAAAGGAGGGCAGGAACATGCAAAAAGAGCACTGCAGGGTGCAGCTTTCAAGACAAGCTCCTTTCCACTGAGGTCAGTAATAAAACTCCCAAGAACCAGATTTGCAAAGCCCAGGGGAAAAGAGTTGCCTGCATACTTTATCCAGACCCCACAGAACCATCCGTGAAGGTAACGGCTCTCTGATGAAGTGAAGCCTCATGTCAAAGAAAATTACTTCCAGTGAGGAAACAGCATTGGACTCCAGGGAAGCACACCCTCACACTGCAGTCCTGGCTTGCTCTTTTGCCATTCATATAACCAACACACTCAGATCCCAGCTGCTGAAGTGAGGTGCATATGGAGATGCATCTCCTTTCACTTAACATTGACTTAGATCAGTAGCAAGTCAACTCATCAGCTGAACTTTACTATCTGTAGATGTCTTCAGGAGCAAAAGAAAAAGGTTCTTTACTTTGCAATGGTCAGCCTATTATGCCTATGCCAAAATAGTTACTTCTCCCTTGTTTCAAAATAAGCAAATGTGAAAATATATAGATGTGGCCATGAACTAGAACTGCAATTTTATTCATTTTTCCCCTTATGACCCACAGTTCATTAAGCTAATCAATATTGCTATGTTAATTACAGAAAATGAGAATGTGAATGAGTATCTTGTTTCCAATATATTAACTAGCTTCATCAGAGGAAGGCAATAAAACCTATTCCATATCAGACTGTGTCATTCTTTATTGTTACTTGTTATTGATACTCAGAAGTTGATTATTTTATGGCCTGAAAAATGAAAATACAAAGCCTTGAATTTGTCTCTTACTGACTATAACCACAGATGCTACTAGTACTTATATAAATTGTTTGAAGTTTCATAAGCTATGTTCATTAGTATCCCACAGAAGAAAGTTCTACAAGTTAATGACACATGTAAAAATAATGTATTTAAATGCATTAGAAATGTATTTTCACTGATATCTATGCTTTAATACTACAAGCAGGCTTAATAAATTTAAATGCCTTTACCAGCCTTCCATGGACGATTCAGAATGGTATATGCTATACTACATCCTCTTATTTACCATAGGCAAAAGCCCTTGCATTTTTAATCTCTCCTTAAACAGAATCTCTCATAGGCACTCATGCCCACAATCACAAAAGAGGCCAGATAGATACTTAATCGCAGCCAAAATGCTAATTACAAGTTAAAATCTTGGATGTCTAGACAATAGGAAAAATATTCTGGCACCCCCAAAATCAGATTTTGGGCATCCTGGAGAACTCTCAGTCCCTTTTGACTTTAGAAACCCTTACTTGTCCCCATATTTATTTTCAGTTTACATCTGAAAGCAGTATCAGATGCAAGTAAAATTTTTATCCCACCTTGGCAAAAGTCCTTCATGTTGTTAATAAGTCCCTTCTGCACAACCTTGACTTTAATGCTACTGCATTCATGACTAGCAGTGACGATTTTTTTTCTAACTGATGTTGATCTACAGTGAGTACAAAGTATTGTGGATCATCTTGGCATAAGTCCACTCCAGTCTCTCACTCTGCTCCAGTGCCACCTCTCACCTGCATACTGTGCCAGCGGCAGGGAAAAAGTCCCTCCATGACTTGTACACCTTTCATCACTGCAATGTTCTTGTTGGATTGGGTTTATACCAATCAAAGTAATGTAGCAACACAAACCAGCTGCCCCTCACCTAAAGGCCGTGGTTATAAATCACACTCTTTTCCCCAGGCACTGTGGGGCACTCTTTCCCTCAGGCACAATATTCTCTTCTGGAGACTTATCCCCTTCACACCACGTTCCAACATCTTGTTTCGTTGTGGTAAATGAGCACATAATAATATTAACTGAAGTTGCATCTCTCTGCTTAATTCCTCTTTCATTCACCCCCTTGCTGTCTCCCATCCCATGTGGATGGCTTGAACTGTGCCCTCCTCTGTGCATTGACTGGATTAAAAGGGAATAGAGACTACAAAATCTGCAACTAGCATAAAATAAAATATCGTACAATGTCTCAGCATAATAGCTATGGTCTTTATACTTCTTACTAAGTCCTCTTATTTATCCGTATCTTATCTGGACAATCAGCTGCCAAGTTACAAAATGCACTCTGTCTTTAAAAGTTATTCTGAATCTAATAATGCCAACAGAGTTCTGTTTCCATTTACTCAGTAGTAAGCAGCCATAAGACTTATCCTTTCATAAGCAAATAAATACCAGATTCATGACGGGATACATTTAAGTTGCAGCTATCATACAAATAAGCTTATTGAGAGCTATTGCTTTTATCCTATGATTAGAACTAGAATTCAGTTTTCATATGAAAAGAAACACTGCCAATTTCAAATTGTTAAAAGTTGTTAAAATATTGTACTGGGATTCCTAGCAAAATTTTAGATTATTAAAGCTGAAATAATTTAAATGTGAATTTATCACCTTTTATACCTTTTTCTCTTCTGTTTGCACATGCTTCAGAGCAGGCAATGAAAATTAATGCATTCAGCTTCAGGGATTCTAGATAGTTTCACTTAAACTAATTCCACATGCCTCCAGTTGGGATTCACAGACCGTGGGAGAATATCCATCAGGAATTTTCATTGGTTTTACTGGGATTATTTGTGGACAGAGTTGAAATGTTTTCTACAGAAAGGCTCACATGACTGTTAGATATAATTTTAAAAAAACCCAACTTTAAAATACACACATGTGAAATCAAATTCAAATAGGTAGTTTCCATTTGACATTTATTACAAAACAGAATTAAAAAAAGAGCAAGGGAAGTTAAATATAGTTCAATGCAATATAGCTAGCCTGTACTATGTTAACATTTTTCATTCTCCAGGACATAGTGTTTCCCTGTGCTTTTTTGTTCTTTTAACATCAAAAAGCAGTGATATTTGAAAGCTTACAATTACAAAGAATTGAATTTCTTTTGCCCATTGACTTCTTTCTTTCTTTTTCTTTCACTTAAATAAAGAATTATTTTAAATGCAGATGATAAATGATAACAAGGTTTTTCATCTCTGACCTTTGCAATGCTTTCAGTGACTCAAAAGGCTTAACCTTTACTTGAAAAGCCATGTACTGATCTAATGGGATCTTCAAGGAGAACAGATATAATGCCCTGATATATATATTTGCACGCTATAACCTTTAGCTCATAACCATATTCCAAGGTCACTTTAAGCACAGCTGTTACCTGCACTTGGGACACAGTCAAAGGATAGCGAAATAATATCCAGGTGACACCTTCACTGCAGGGTGGAATGGTTAGAGAGCCCTCATACACCCAGTAGTCACGCAGTAGAGGATCTGAAATTAGAAGAAATGTGGAATTTTAATGACATTAAGGAAGATAATTGTGCCTTTCCAATTATGACTGCTGATGATAGCCATGGGCTTGCTCATATGATGAAGTTAGTATGCAGTAAGTTAAGGTGTGAATTTGTATCCTGCCAAGCACTGTCCACTACTTTCTCATGTGAACATACATGAGCTTCTGGTCATTATACCACAGTAACTTCCCCTTGCAGATGAGTATTTTAAAGATGAAAATGCCACTTTATAGATGTGAAAAATAACATGTGCACAACTCCTTAAACTAACACAGCAATTACATAATATGGTGGGAAATAACTCCTGTTAGTGTCAAAAGCTACAAGTGACATCCCATTTCGAAGGCATAGGGGCTGCGGTGATCAAATTTTAACTGACTTCTACATTTAGGATACGTCTCAAGGATTAACTTATTTCATTTAAAAAAAAAAAAAAAAAACAATGAAAACAGCTCAAGCCAAACTTTTCAGTTCACAGTTCTGGTGACATTTTTTGAGATGCACTGGTGTCTCCTAGCTTTGGAAAAGTGAGTTGAATTTCACAGGGAAAAAAATCAAGGTTTATTTAAGAATAAACTTATTTTAGTAAGTTTATAAACTTATTAATAGGTTTATAAATAACTGTTAGAATAAACAGTTGTCTCTCAAGAAAACGTACAATGGTTTGTCCAGAGTTTTAACTCTACATGCATGTTCGATTTTAATTATTTTAATTTTAATTCCCCAGAGATTCCAGTCACACTGCACTTCGTGAGACTACACAGGGCTGCCCTTTGCTGCTGTAGGCCATACTCACAAATGACACAGCTTAAGAAGTACGTATAGGAAACTGCCTCACTGTAAAAGAGGGAACAAGAAACAAACCTTGAGAGGAACTGGAGACAAAGGCTGGTCAATCATGTCATGGAGAGCTAGGGGGAAGGTTGTGACTAGCTTGACAAGGACAGGATGGGAGGCTGGAAAATGGAATAAACTTGCTTGGTTGATCTAACTTGTTACTGCCATTTCACTACTAGCTCAGAGGAATGTAAGTAGAATTAAATCTTGCTAATGAAGCCCGTGATTGTCAGTGAATGGATTTTGTTTTGTTGGTGTAATTTTCTTTCTCAGTTAGGGAATTACAGAGCAAATCCATTGGAAGCAAGCTGCATTGTCAAACACTCAAAAGTTAAGAACTGCAAGAATTAATTCAGCCCATCCTGTGCATGCATTGTGACACCGTCTTGTTACGTGATCATGTATGTCTTTTCTAGAGAACCTTTCATCATTTACTTGCAAAGATGGATGATTTTCTTTTGAAAAGCATCTAATAACATTTGGATTTCTCAGTACAATATGTGGCCCTTGGTCTTCTTTTTCCCATCTTGCTTGTTAGAAGGACCACATTTTCTCATTTTTCATATTTCTAATGCACTCATTTCTTCAGTGTCTGAGTGCTTCACAAACATGAATTAATTTATCCTTCCAACACCCCAGTGTGGTAAGGAAGGACAGATTGCCCCCACACTTTAAAGCTGGGGAACTGAGGCACAGAGAAGTTAAGATCAAATGCATCTATTCATTTGAGGTGTTCAACATGAGATGCTTAGAACCTGATTTCTCAGAGTAGTTAACTTTCTATAGGACTTAATGCAGTCAGAGCACTGCTCCCATTGACTTCAGTTGGAGGTGTAAGCACTCAGCACTTCTGCAAATCAGACCCCATGATCTCAAGTCGGGCACCTAGAAAATGAGGAACACATAGTTAGAGATTACTTATGAAAATTTTGGTTTATGTGACTTGATCAGCATCAAACAGGAACTGTGAGGCAGGGGTCCTGTAAAAAATAACTTATGGTCACACAATTAAAAGATGTTTTATAATGCATATGCATGAAGGGGCACAGGCAGCCTTAATTCCTGCAATTCCTAATTGCTGAGCACTTGACTTTGCAACCTAAACAATATTCTTTTGATATAATTAATATAGTTTAATGTAGACCTGGATTACTTTGGAAAATTAAAGATCTTGCCACTATGACATGGAATGTAGCTCAGAAGGATTCCTTGCAGAAACATTCATCTTGTAGAAATGTGTTTTTTAAAATGCCGCATTTTTTTCAAGACAAGGTAGAGGAAGTGGTTGTTGCCTACTATTACTCTTTAACTTTTAGCTATATGAATTTGAATTTGCCTCCCATTGTCACTACTCCTTGTATGCTATACAACTGTCATTGTATTATGGCACTGTCTTTTGATGCTGCTGAAAAGCTATCTTGGTAAGTGGGTAACCCTACACTTCCCATTTTATGCTGAAGTAGAGAAAGGAGTATATACAACTCCCCCTCTGGGCGGGATGATAAATCATCAAGAAGGCTAGCCACAGCGTTGCCAGCAGTGCATGGACCACAGTATCACATCCCACTCACACGACGAGGGTGCGGATTTATCGTGTTCCAAAGGGAATTCATCCCTATCCCTGTTAGCACCACTAGGTGCAAAATGCATTACCACCCTATGGAACACACTCTCAGGCTTGCAGTTAGGCTATGCTTTAGATCAAGATTGTCTCCGCCTCTGCAATTAGCTAGTAATTCACCCACACAAAAGTAAGCAAAGGCACCTACCTGGCAATAAAGAGTTGGGATTAAAACAGGGTATTGTTTTGGACTTTCCCTGAAAAAATGAATACAAATCAATCTCATCTCTAGTTTCTTATTAAAATGATGATGAATGGAGAGGTAAAACACACTGTGTGTTCTTATAACATTAAGCCTTGAATTCCTGTGCAAAGCAACCTCATTAATAGCCCCCATTTAATCATCATTGCATTTGTCCTTGCTGCTACACAAACACGTTTTTTATTCTATTTTATATTTTACTTCTAAGGTTATTTCAGCAATTTGTTAACTTTCTGCCTTTAGCACCTGGGCTCCTTCCAGGTCCTAGCCTTGAAATTCTCTACATGAAATTCAGGGGTTCCATACAATATGAGTTTAAAAAACAAGGGCCAAAGTGAGCTTTTCCTTGACCGACATGGGTAACACTTAATAAAATAAAGCTGGTTCCACATATTTAATGCAAGAAAATTTTATGCATGCCAAAAGTATGTTTGATGCTGACCCTCTGAAAGTCATTAGTATAACACACTTACAATGACAAGGCCTTTCATGACCTTCCTCTACTTGGCTGTCCTTTCAGTAATGAAACTACAGAGTTCCATATACTATTGTTTTCTCTGACACCTTCATAAACAATGAGTTTGTAATATTAAACACCATGACTGAAGTTTACCATATATTATTTGACTAAAATAAGATTTTCAGTTCCCTTCTAATAACAGCTTCTAATTTTTCTACACTTCAGCATCCGCTGAAGTGAATGGCTAATCTCTCCAGACCAATACAGAACGTCTCATTAATACATCTCAAAATCCTTTAAAATCAAAGGTAAGTATGATTATTTCTATGTTACAGACAGAGACCATGAAGCAGAGAGATGGAAGTAACTTGCCCAAGGTCATTTAAGATAGCATCAACATTCTGGAGAGCACTCATATCTCCTCAGTCCTGCTAGGCTTATTAGCTGTCCTTCAGGATCCCCACACATAATCCACCTGAGAAGACAGCATTGTGTTTTTGCTGATTTCCCACTGCAAGTTAATACAGGTGCTCAGTTCATCTATTCTTTTCCTCTACAAATTAAAACCAGGTAAGTTTTGAGATGCTGCTGCTGGTGGTGT
Source organism: Nipponia nippon (assembly GCF_047370975.1). Taxonomy (NCBI): domain Eukaryota; kingdom Metazoa; phylum Chordata; class Aves; order Pelecaniformes; family Threskiornithidae; genus Nipponia; species Nipponia nippon. The sequence continues at coordinate 40,763,793 of NW_028262290.1, read as the reverse complement.
TCAATAAGCATGTTGCAGTGCTTGCATTCACCCTGACTTCATGATAATCACCGAAAAGGTAGTACTTGCAATCAGTTACTAGTATAGAAGATCAAACCTTCTGGCCATCAGAAAAGGAAGTAACTGTAAGGGCTGTATATTATCTGAAAGTACTGTAAAATGCTGAGCTTCTGATGCAGGCCACCAAACTATGGCTTTCACACATGCTTTTACTACAGACGCATCTGAAACCCTTCACTTGGCTTCAGTGTTTCATATATACCCTTCACTCTCTCACCCTCTGGTCAGCAAAGGAAGCATTTCTTCAGACAATGCCTTACCTTGTATTGGATGTCCTGGAGAATTTCAGTTACAGCCTTTAGGCCTACATGCTCTTTTCCTATCTGAAATACAGGAAGCAAAGATGAGTTTCAGTATTTTGCTATTTCTGAAACTGTGAGGCAAGACAGAGGTCAACCAGAACAGTAAGTCCTGTAGTTGTTTTCAGTTAAGCTACGCAACCTTGTGTTAACCAAATACACTGATACATGGCAACTCCAAATAATTAAATCACAATAAAGTCAACAGCCAAAAGTAAACAAGGTGTAAATAACTTTAAAGCAGAGACAGAAACACACAGAACATTAGAAAGAGTCACAGTTAAGTCTGGTAAGTTTTGACTAACCCCATTTTGCAGCATATACTCTATGTGGAGTCAAAATCATGCAGCATTATGGCATATAAATGCCAAGGATACAGTTTGTCCTTACCAGTTTTTGTTGGAAAAGTACACAGAAAGGAACAGAGTGAACAAACACAACAGACACTTTCTGAATTTGTTCACACAGCGTTGCAAATCTGGCCCAAGGTATCTCTGAAGCTTGGGAGAGTTTTTTCCTGCCTGCAGAGTGCAGAATGGCAGATACCCTCCCTCACGGCATCTCTGGGATCCTGCTCCTGGCAGCCTGCAGCGCTGCCTTTACCTAACATCTTTAAGGCACAGAAGTTGCAGCTTTCAAAAGAGACCCGTTCTTGAAACAAGATATTCTTATTTTGCATGAACACTGTTCACCCTGTACGCTGATTTCAGCTGCTTCTGATCTAAATCACCCATCCTACGGCCCTAGCTTTTACCTTCAGAACAACATTGGCAAAAGAGGAAGACTCAGAACAGCCTTCCACTTGATTTCTTTGCCAACGTGTGCACGTGTGAGGTGAGAAATGAAGCGGGCATGAGTGAGAACGGGACAGCTGGACCCTGAAAAATTTGATCGCTTTTTGTTTCTCTTGGAATAGAATGCCACAGTAGTCACTGGAAGGAAACAATTGAATGTCAACAATAGGTAGTTTGTCATTTCTAGGAATTTAAGAGGATTTTCTTTTGCTTCAGAATGGGATTTCCATTCAAAACCTTTGAAGTAGGTAAAAGATATTGAAATCACTTCAAAGATGTTGTTTCTAAACTAATAATCACGAAGGGCTGTCACTTAAATCAGTGAAAATATTTTCATTGACCTTAAAATTATGTGTTCGAGAACTGTGGTGCAAAACTTTTATGTTTCCATGCCTTTAACAGGAAAAATGTTCACCGAATTTCCTCTCCCTGTTCCTTTATTAAACAGCATAAATACTATTTTTCCTTGGTCAGTTGTAATTATATGATGCCTTTCTTGGCTAATGAAAAAGCCCTTTGGAATGCTTAAAAACTCTAATGAACGTGAGAGACCAGAAACGGAAAATGTATCATTGAAGTTTCAGATTTATTTAAGAACTTATATATAACTTTCTAACTAACTCGAAGGTTACCTCTGCTGGAATTAGGTGGTGACTTACTTACATAAGCAATTATCACACAGCCCTCTAGGATACAAAACTGAAGACTTTCTAACTTCCATTTTTAGCAGTTCTATCTAAGTGTTGGAGCTGTAACCAATGTACCTTTAAATTCAAACAGAGGTAAAGCTCAAAGGCATTCATAAACTCGTTATGGAATACGACAAATTAATAATATCACTGTGAAAGAAAATCCATTTGACCTAAGCACGAAATCTAAACCTCTTCCTCCAAGCCCATTTAAATAAAAGTTTGCCATTTCTCATGAGGAGGATGAGAATCTGGTGCTTGAGGACCAAAACTGAAAATCTTTATAGAGTGCAGCCCTTGAAAAACTTTCAACAGCAATTCGACTATGGGGCTAACTTCCCAGCTTGCATTACACCTTCTCCCCAGCAAGCTTTAAGCTTTAAGCCTCCTTGTCGCAGGCTTTTCTGAGGGTCTGTGGCAAGACTCTTTACACTGTCAGTCTGGCGTCTCTGAAGAAATGATATGACTTCACCTCGTATTTGTCCTGTGTGAAGAAACACACTTGTCACTGTGTTCAGAAAACACAATCCTACTACCAGTTTTCAGCTGTGCCAATGGGTTAGTAGGGGTTTTTTTCCCCTCTTTCCTCCTCTCCTCTGTGTATTTCCTCAATCCCTGAACAGCAGACCTGTCCAGGAATGGAGAAAAACACATTACAGAGACAGTGAAGCACCTGTACCTCCTGACAGCCTTCATTCTGCCCTCAGAGGAATGAAGAGTGGATGTCTGCTTATAGCAAGAGTCACAGAGAGAAATGGCCAACTATGTATTATCCCTTCTTTAATTAACATACTTTCAATATCCTGCTTAAACAAGAATTACTTATTTAGCACATACACAGAAGGTATGACTAAAAATATCTTTTGAATAGAATACCAGCAGTCATACATTGTTTAATTTTATGAAATCATTAAAAATGAAAGAAAATGGAAAGGAACTTATTTTCCTCAGACAAATGACAGTGCATGATAACAAGTGCAACACAGGAAACTTACCTGCACAAACAAAGCAATAATAGCTATGCCGTGCTTCTTCCCTACTGCCTCATCAATGCTGCTGTACAGTGTGGAGTTCCAGTGCATTAGATGAAGCTAAAACAAAGCAGTGCAAATAGACCAATAGAGAAATATGTTTTGTAATAAAAAAACACCAGCAGTTAATGTCAATTTACAAAGCCTCAGCACGTGTGTGTGCATGCGTGAATATACATATGTGCATGCCTATGGCTGTGCATGTATATATAAGTGGATTCCTATTATAAACATCAGGAATCCCAAGAAAAAAAAAAAAAGGTCAGCTGCAGAGAAAGTGATGTATAGCCAGTTATCAAATATCTACAACCGAGGTGTGAATAACTATGCTAATGATGCTAATGATGATTTACCAGTTCCCTCGCTTTGAATACTGAAATAACATCAGCTAATGAAACCCACCAGTGTTGCCTCCCAGCCAGCCAGCTCCCTTCCAAGGCAGGAGTATGGTTATGGACATAGGCTGTCCAAACACACGTTTGACCAGCTGACTGTACCATGTTAACGTCACTTGTCTCACATATCACCTCCCAAGATGAGTCACTCAAATGTCAGTAGTAAGAGTAGGAGAAGTGATTTCAGGAAAGGTTAAACATAGAGAAAGTCAAGCAGAGAAAAACGGCTGGAGGACCACCTTAGGGACAGCAGTGAAAGGGATGCTAAGGAGTAAAACATGAGCCCTCCACTGCCTTCTTCTGCAAGGTAACAGGGCCTGTAGGAGTTAATCCATGAATACATGTCAGGCAGCAGGCACTGGATGGTAAACACAAAGTCTGTTTTGGTGAGGTGTCACAGCGTGACTTGGGAAGTGGTGGTTGAGAAAAGTGCTGGAAGACAGACTAGCAGGCAGTTGGAAAGGGAGGAAGGAAGGGAGGGGAAGGAGGAGGGTGGGAAGGGGATGGGGGGAAGAGGGGCAAGAGAAACATGCTGGAAAACAGACCGACAGTTGGAAAGAGAGAAAGAAAGAGAGAGAAAGGGTGGGAGGAGAGAGGGAAGGAAGGACAGAAGAAGGGAAGGGAGGGAAGGGAGGGAAGGGAGGGACAGCACTATCTTACAGAGAGGTAATATTCATTTCAAACACAAGGTTTTCCAGCACTAATGCTAAAATGTAATAACTGTGGCTGGATCTAATAACATTGCAGAGCTTCAACATCCTAAGCACAGCTGCTTTGAAGTTTATCTGCCAACAACTTTAGCACATTCCACATAGATCAAACAGCTAAAAAAATACAAACTCTTAGATTTAATTCCTGTTGTAAAATCGCGATCAATGTTTTGCTCAGTCATGTGTCTAAGAAGTTAAAATGTGCACCCTGTTATCTAACATTGTTTCTATCTTCATCAAAATTAGTTTTTAAAACAGATAGTGTGTCTTCCTATTTTGTGTTTCATTTCTGCACAGTAACAGCCTCTGTGAAATGCTTATTGCCCCTTACACAGCAGGAGTTCACTCGGGCATCTCAGCATTTCAGAAGACCAGTTCCTCAAGTGATCACTCTCCCCTTATTTAATCTCCGATGAGAATTTTGTGCACTTCTCTTGATGATTGTCATTTCAAAAGTCAACAGAAAATTTTAAATGAACATATTGTAAATCGAATTAAATTCCAAATTATCATGCATATAATTCTATTCATGCTGATCAAAGGCATCTGCTGCAGTAAAAACACTAAACCATTTTCTTAAAAAATACAATAATTCATTTGCACATGAGAACACTAATACAAATGTACTTGCCCACGGCTACAAAACTTCCAGACAATGCTCCCTGTTAGAACTAAGCTATCTTGCTATCGCTGATAGATTTACTTGCTGCCTTGTATTTTATCATCTATAAAAAGCCTTGTTACACATTTGATTTGCCTTTGGCTTTTAAAGTAACAAAACCACAGGATCAAATAATGAGATTTCAGTCTCCAGTGCTCACTTTAGCAGACACAGAACGAGCACCACCCAAGAAGATAAAGCATTGCATTTTCCGAGACGAGCAAGGAGTTTGCATCAGCTATCCACGAGAGGGGGCTCACGGAGTCCCACGATCCTCACCAAAATCCTGACGTTCAGAAGGAAAAGCGAAAGAATGAGGTTGGGGTGACTGCAGTCGGGATGGCAACGTCCTTGGCGCGGCGAGAGCAGCGCTGCATGGCACCGCGACTCGGTTGGGTGGAAATGTCAAAGCAAGCTTGTCCTTTGGTGGCTGGAACAATAGCACTGAGGGTGATCGCCAAATGTAAAGAGACTATGACTTTGACTGTGTCAACAGGCGGGTCTTGGCTAAAGCTGCCGTGGCATTCAGCGTGTTATGCTCCTTTGGAGGTGAAGTCCAATCTGACGTTTGTCTGCGTTCTGACAACAGTGGGTTTTTTTCTGAATATTTGAAAGGAAAATGCTGAGCCCCAGCAAGAGAAAAATGAGCAAGCACCTCAGACTGTACCAGCAATGACCGCAGTTTATCCAGAAACAGATTGTTGTCCTGTCTTAGGCAGCAGGCTCATCAGGGCAGAGACTTTCCTACAATAAGGCTATCAGCTAGAAAAATGACACCAAAACCTCTGTGTAATACTATAAAACATTAAGAGGTCTAGAATTAATCCGTGCAGCAGCGTGAACAGCCTGATAGGAAGACGGGCTGCAAAATAATACTTAGCCACTGCATGAAAGGGGGACCACAGTGCAGAAAGCCCTGCAGCTGGAACTGCTTTCCAAGGAACATACCTACTGGCCAGCACCTCTTCCCACTTCTCCAGGGAACATGGGAAGCGCAAGTTAAGTATTAGCTACGCATTTTAAGAGTATCTTTAGGTCTCTGCATCCCCGCCAGGCCTCCTTCCTTTCCACCAGCTCAACAGAGGTCAGGATGGTCTACTAAAAAAAAAAAAAAATAACACAAAGACAAAAAAGGGATATACTTAAGGCTAATGTAGACACCCCTAGACCAGGTTCAGGTTTAGTAATCAACGTTACTGAAGGTACTGAAATAGGCAATCAGCACTTTCTGGTCCAAAGGTTTCTGTAACTTTGAGGTTCTGCTCAAGAATGCCTAAAATACACAGTAGGCTCCTTGGAATAAGAATCGTCATTTTGTACTGGGTTGCTAAAGCCCAAGGTAGAACGGACTTCTGGTCTGTTTTTAAGATGCTGCTGTGTTACTTTCTTAGAGGTGGCGATAATTAAGGGGGATTAGTAATCTGTTTTTTACACAGCAGACTGTAAACTTGCTGTTATAAACACTGTGGTGCCAAATTGATGCAGGTTCATAAATGGATTAGACAGTTAGACAATTAGACGAACTATGGACAAGTCCAAAAACAGACACTAAAGAGAACACGTAGAGATGCTGCCTCTAGCACTCCTAGTCCTATGACAGTAGATGACTGGGGAGTACAACAAAAAGCGGTCACACTCACGTGCTCTCCCTATACAGCATCCCTTACTGACACTGCTAGAGACACAGTACTGGATGGACCAAGTGGCCTGATCCAGCAGCGCATTTATTATGTTCCCATGTTCTGAATCAAGGTGATATTTGGAATAGCTATTCACAGAAAAGGTTCTGTCATTAGGGATTTACAAACTGTAATTAGACAAGCAATCTAATGGAAAATAATAATTAATACCGTATTATTTCCTAACAACAGGCCAACAGGCCTCACTTCTTTTGCTCTACCTCTGATAAGCCCATGCATGCACATTTAAATAAATAAACACATGTCAACATGCACTTAAAGAAATGGAAGTCAAATCAAAGGAATTCTTCTGCAAAGCAGGAAAAACGCAGCTCAGATGGGAGCTGGGTAAGTAAACGAAAAAGTGATTCAGAAAGGGAAATATTAGCAAGGAAGTAGAAAGGCCTGAGTGTTCATAGCAAAGTATTGCTTTCAAATTGTGGTTTATCCTGTTTGTTCCTGTGGTTCTCTGGAGCTGTTCTGCCTTTTGTTTGCTCTTTTTTTATTTGTAATATGACATCAGATGAAAACATCAGATAACAGTTAAAAAAAAAAGATGGCAAAAAGTCTACAAACATTACAAAATTTGAACTCCAGAGAGTACAGTTCACAAACAACATGGCCTGTAACTCTTGTTAATATTTGTGGGAATCAAATGCGCACAGAGGAAAGACCCCAGTGCTTTTATAAATCCTGAAACTGTCAATATAATATAATGCCCATGCACACTGGCAACTTCATACCCATGCATCTGTATCTTACAAGTAGCAATAGCTAGAGAGGCTCATTAGATTAACGCTCTGTATTTTGGCAACCTTCAGTTTTATGTTGATTTGAGACAGCTATATAAAAAGTGCCTACTCACAAGGGGTGCCAGCCTCTGATATGAACATAACCATGTGGGTTTTTTTAAATAATCAGCTGCAGTGTATTGGCAGCTTACCATTGTATGGTTTTCATTCAGAGTACAAACAAGCTGCACATGTCAGCATGGCAGGAGAGGCTCTGCTCAACTTGTTAGCTAATGTTTTGATACTCAGTACTTACGATGTTTCTATACAATCAAAATGAGTCAGCTATGCTGGTACCGGTTATTGGTGGCTGGCTCCACGTGCCAGACAGTATATTTTTACAAAATAATCAGAAAGCTGTGAGAAACTCCTTAGCGCTCAAAAAATACATTTTTCTCTTGGATAAAAACATAATTTGGAGCCTTTTAACATTTCAGCTTTAAATCAAAGAATTGTAGCAGTGACTTCCTTAAAATCAGATAAACTGAAAACTCATGAAGGCAAATGATAATAAAGGAAAGTTATAATAAAGTGCTGATAAAGTTGATTTGTTCTGTGAACAGCTGGAGAGACTCTCCTTCACAGGAAAGATTAAGAAATTATTCCAGGTAGCAAAGCAAATCCACAGAAGGATTATTCTGTATGGAACAAATTGAGAATCTTCTCAATTTTCATCCAGTCTCTATTCAACCAAATACTACTGATCTCAGTCCTAATGTCCTTGCTTAAGAAAAGCTGTCACTGACATTAACAAGGGGCCTGTCTCAAATCAAGACTTTCTCAAAACTGAGTAAGGACCTGAGATTCTGCCTTTAAATTCAATAAACAAATGAAAACCCAACACTTAAATCCATTCCTTTCTCTACCACAGAAATATCTTTTATGTCAATATGAAAATAAAAGGCCTGGGATGGTAGATTTTTA